>NC_063355.1:38786160-38830366 GCF_021869965.1 Rhincodon typus | reverse complement strand
CTCACCATCACTGCCTCACCGGCCCCGCTCTCATCGTCACTGTCTCACCGGCCCCGCTCTCACCGTCACTGCCTCACCGGCCCCGCTCTCACCGTCACTGCCTCACCGGCCCCGCTCTCACCGTCACTGCCTCACCGGCCCCGCTCTCACCGTCACTGCCTCACCGGCCCCGCTCTCACCGTCACTGCCTCACCGGCCCCGCTCTCACCGCCACTGCCTCACCGGCCCCGCTCTCACCGCCACTGCCTCACCGGCCCCGCTCTCACCGTCACTGCCTCACCGGCCCCGCTCTCACCGTCACTGCCTCACCGGCCCGGCTCTCACCGTCACTGCCTCACCGGCCCCACTCTCACCATCACTGCCTCACCGGCCCCACTCTCACCGTCACTGTCTCACCGGCCCCACTCTCACCGTCACTGCCTCACCAGCCCCACTCTCACCGTCACTGCCTCACCGGCCCCGCTCTCACCGTCACTGCCTCACCGTCACTACCTCACCGGCCCCGCTCTCACCGCCACTGCCTCACCGCCAAACAGGTTGAGTAGCAAACGGGAGATCCTTCCAACCCAATGGAGGTATAAGGGCGAGAGTTATTTCTGGATAGACAAGTGATGGAAAGAATATTGGGGCATCCAGATAGCCATAAGAACCCAGGACTCCCTGAGTGAACTGTAAGATCCCACAGCCTGTTCTGATAGCACTGATTGTCTGCTTGTAGTCACTGGAAACATCTTTCAGCATGCGCTCTGGGCTATTATTGGTGGGATCTTCAAACAATTGCCAGTATGAAACTGAGGTAGATTTTAAGTTGATATAAAGATATTGATATGAGAATATCCTGTAAAAAAAGAACAAAACTGAAGAAACTGAACCAGATACAAACTTGTATTAATGAGAAGAGAGTGATGAGAACTGAAAGATGGAAAGAAAGATGAAAGATTTGTACTTATAGTAGAGAGACCTGGGTGTACATGTGCACAGGTCATTAAAGGCGATGACAGTAACTAAGAATGCAGGCAGTGAACTGGGCTTTATAAAAAGCAGCACAGAGAACAGGATCTGAACTTACACAAGATGCTTGTTAGATGTCAGCTGGAGAATTATGTACAGTTGTGGGCACTGCATTATACCAGGACGTGTACATTTTAGAGAGAATGCAGCAGAGAGATGCAAAAATGGCTGCAAAAGGTAAGAAACTTCAGTTATGAAGACAGATTGGGGAGGTTGGGACTGTTCTCCTTGGGGAGAAGAAGGCTAAGAGGAGATCTAAGAGGAGCTTGCAAAATCATGAGCGATTTGGATGGAGCAGACAGGGAGAAACAGTTCCTACTCATAAAATGAACGAGAGGGCATAGGTTTAAAGTGATTTCTGAATGTAGCAACTGTGAGGTGAGAAAAGTCCTTCTCACAATATGAGCAGTTTGGATTTGGAATGCACTGCCTGGAAATGTGGTGGAGGCAGGTTCAACCGAGGTATTTAAGAGGGTATTTGATGATAATTTGAATTGTAACAAGGTGCAAGTTATGGGAAAAGGCAGAGGAATGCCACTAAGTCATAACGCTCACTGGATAGCTAGTGCAGACATGATGGGATGGATGGTTTCGTTTTGCACCATAACACTGCTGTGATTCTGTGATATTGTATTACATGATCAGGACTCCTCAAAGTGCCATGGAAGCCAACCATCTACTTTTGAAGCCGAGCCATTGTTGTAATAAAGGAGACACAACAACCAACTTGCAGGCAGCGCACTCCCAAGAGCAGGTACAAAGTGATAAACAGGTAAAATATGTTTTGGGGTTAACTGAGGGATAAAAACTAACCAGCATGCAGAGCACAGCTCGCTGCTCTTTTCTGATATAGTACCATTGAATCTGACACAGCAATTTGAGATGCAGGCACAGTCTTGGTTTAACATCACATCTGAAGGCTTGCACCTCCAAAAGCGTAGCAATCCTGGGTTTTTGCTTGTCACCTTGGATTTCCGTGCTCAACTCTCTGGAATGAGATTTGAACCCCTAACCCAGAGACGAAAGTGTTAGGAAATGAGCTATGACTGTCTAAAGATAAAAGTGAATGTTAGGTAAAATGTCACACATCTATAGCCGCAGCAACAACTTCCAATTAAATTTACACTATTGCTAAAGTATGAAAAGTGCCATCTTTAAGATTTTCTGTTGTTACTCTTCAACACTGGAACACAGCCACACATTCACTGCTCTTTTATCACATACAATGTAGATGGAAGGAGTTTTGACTTCAGTCAAGAAGTGAGCCAAGACTCAAGCTCCATCCCCTTGCTTCAAGCTCAAATTCTGTGCTCTGGCTCAGCTTTGCAGTCAAGTGTTAAGAGCCCTGCTGTGCAAATACACATTGGAGAGGTTTACAATTCCAAAATGAGCATCCACATTCACTTTAGGATGCGGGTAATTGTCACTTTGCTCCATATTAACAATACATTGTACAGCTGCCATTATAAGCAACTTTTTCTTGTAAAGAGAAAGATTCTTATGAGACTACATCAGCCCAGCACTCAGCCAGATTTGGATATTGATGAAGATGGTTGATTAGCCCAGTCTCATTTGAGATCCTAAGGAAGATATTATTGGATTACAAGATTTTGAACCTTGGCTAAGGACACCAACTCAGGCTCAAATGCAAGTCTCTACATTCCCGCACAGTAACGGAAACAGCAATGAGACTTCAATGTTGCTTAAATTGGATGACAGGTAGCTAAATGGCAATGGGAAGGGTCTTGGAAGACCAATACTAGGCTCTCCGGGACAGAAGGAGCAGAGGCTTTACATTCTGGAATGGGGTTGAAGAGAGAGGTCAAGAGTGGTATTTGTAGTTAGATGCATGTTGCCACCATTTCTTTCCTTGAATGGGTCCAAGGGCCGAAGTTGATTAAAAGTGGAGAGGATCAACCATGAGTCAGTCTTAACAAGAAGAACATACAAAAAGGAACAGTAGGCCTCAAGCATGCTACACCTTCCAATAAGATAACAGCTGATCTGTCTGAATAATTCCCACTCTCATCTTTTCTCAATCGCATTTCAACCCTTTATTTCACAAGAATCTATTCTGCTATCTACTATTACCTTGAAAATATTCAAAGACTTTGTTTTCCTGCTTTTTCATGAAGAGAGTTGTAAATACTCATGACCCCTTGTGAGAAATAAATTCTCATCTGTTTTAAATGGGTGATGCCTTAATTGTAAACAATGATCTTTAGTTGAGCTTCTCCTCTTCACATCCACCTTGTAAAGCTACCTCAGGATCTTGTACATTTCAATCAAATCACCTCTTACACTTCTAAACTCCAGTAGGTACAAACTTGGCCCATCCGACCTTTCCTTATAAGACAACCCTTGATCCCTGGTACTGGCTTAGTGAACCTTCTCTGAACCCCTTCCAACACTTTTATACCCATCCTTAAATAAGGTGCCCATTACGGTACACAATATTGCAGATGTGATCTCACCAATGTCCCATATAACTGAAGCATAACGTTGCATAATTCAATTTGCCTTGCAATAAGTTAACATTCTAGTAGCTTTCATAACTTCTTGTTGTACCTGCATACTAACCTTGTGTAAGTCATGGACGAGCACACCCAGATCCCTCTGCATCTCAGAGCTGTACCATCTCTCACCATTTAGATAATATGCTTCTGTTTTATTCATCCTGCCAAAATCGATAATTTCTCATTTTCCCACAGTATACTCATTGGTCAGATCTTTGTATTACGCTCTTACACTATCTACATTGCTAACCATCTTATGCACGCCTTCACAATTTACTTTGCTGCCCATCTTTGTGTTGTCAGCAAATTTAGCAACCATGCCTTCAGTCCCTTCATCTAACTCATTCACATAAACTTATTACATCTTGCTAACCAAAAAATGATCAGGATACTGTGTACAATTCTGGTCACCCTTCTGCAGGAACTATGTTATTAAACTTGAGAGAAAGATTCACAAGGATGTTGTCAGGGTTGGAAGTTTTGAGTTATAGGAGGATGCTGAAAAGGCTCGGTCTTTTCCCCCGGGAGCGTCGGAGTCTGAGGGGTGAGCTAATAGAGGTTTATAAAATCATAGGAGCATGGATAGGGTGCATGGCTATGGTCTTTTTCCTAGGGTTGGCAAGTTCAAAACTGGAGGACATAGGTTTAAGGTGAGAGGGGAAAGATATAAAAGGGACCTGAGGGGAAACCTTTTTTATGCAGAGGGTGACGTGTGTGTGGAAGGAGCTGCCGGAGGAAATGGTGGAGGCTGGTACAATTATAACATTTAAAAGGCATCTGGATAGGTATATGAATATGAAGGGTTTAGAGGGATATGGGGCAAATGCTGGCAAATGGGACCAGGTCACTTTGGGATGCCTGATTGGTGTGGACAAGTTGGACTGAAGGGTCTGTTTCTATGCTATACAATTCTATGCCTTTATACTTTCTCCCCATTTCTTGTTAGCTAGCAAATTTTTTTCATTCCTGCCAATATTTTATCCCCAACACCATGAGCCTTCAATGTGGCATCTTGTCAAATACCCTCCAGAAATATAATTATAGGACATCCACTGGTTCTTCTTTACTCATAGCACCTGTTTTTTCCTTAATGAACTCCAATAAATTGGTTAAATTGATTCTGCTTGATTATCTTGAACTTCTTAAAGTATCATGCAATGACAACTTTAATAATAGCTTCCAACATCATCCCAATGGCAGATGCTTAGCTAACTAGTCTGGAGTTTCTTCATTTCCATCTACCCCTTTTTGAATAAAGGAGTTATATTTGCTAATTTTCCAATCTAAGTCAATCTTTTCCAAACCTACGGAGTTTTGGGAAACTAAAATCAAAGCATCAAGTATCCTTAAGTATCTCAGATGAAGTCCATCAGGATATAGGGATTTGTTAGCCCTCAGCTCTATTTGCTCAGTTCCATTACCTTGGTGCTTACAATTTTCTTGAGTTCCTCCATCCCTTCCAGTTCCTGATTTACAGCTACTTCTGGGATGTTATTTGTATCCTTTATTGTGAAATGTAAAGTATTATTAATATAAAATATGTGTTCAACTCAGACTCACTTTCTGTAAGAACAATGTTCATTTCTTCCCTCTGTGCTTTTTAATATATCTATCAAAACTCTTACTTTTCGAGTTCAAACTTCCAGTCAATTTTCTCTCAAACTCTCATTTGTCCCTCCTTATTAATCTTTTAGCCATTTTGCTTTTTAATATCCTGCCCAAGCTTCTGACTTGCCACCCATCTTTGCACAATTGTAGGATTTTTCTTTGGGTTTGATATTATTTTTAACTTTTTTAGCTAACCATTGACAGTGAGTTCTCCCCTTAGAACTTTGCTTCTCATTAGAATGAATCCTGTGTATTCTGAAATATCCCCATAATTACCTGCCATTGCATCTCTATTGGCCTGTTCCTTAACCTAATTTGCCAGTTCACTTTAGCTAGGTCTATTTCAATTCCCTCATAATTGCTCTTATTTAATTTTAAAATACTAGTTTTTGACCCACTCTTCTCTCCCTCAAACTGAATTAATAAATCAGCTGTTACTTACAGGTGCCTTCCCTATGAAGTCTTCAATTAGCCCTTTCTCATTGCACAATACCAGGTCTACTACAGCCCATTCTCTGGTCAACTCTAGAACATGCAGCGCTAAGAAATGATCCCAAAAACATGCCATAAACTCCTCATTTAGGATACTTTTGTCCTTCTAACTTTTCCAATTCACGTATACATTATAATCTCCCATGATACTTGCCGTGCCTTTCTGATATGCTCCCATCTTTTTATACTTGATGTTCCATCCTTCTGTGTGATTACTATTAGGGATTCTGAGCACCACTCTTGTCTGTATCATCTCACATATCCTCCAAATTGATTCAACATCCTGTTCTACTAAACCTAGGACCTCCTAGCCACCTACCATCTTCTCCTAGCTTCCCATTATCCCTTACTGCCATGTACTTTTCAATGCTCAGGCCCCAATCTATGTCACAGGAACTGTCAAAAAACAATATTGCAACTGACTGCTGTGAAAAGGGATATGGTCTGCCTTCTCTTGACTATTCTAGACGATGGGGGATCTGTCAGTTTTAAAGTACAACTCATATTTCTGAAGGACCATTGATTGGTATCTCCTGTCAAGAATGCAGGGCTCTTTCTCATTGTTAAAAAGGAGCGTGGTTACAAACTCTGTGTGATTGTCACTCCTTGGAAAACCTGACCAATCATTACTAACGTGATGAGCAGCCTTTTAGATACAGATCTGCACTCTACTGGAATCCTGTGATGTTCTGCCTTAGCCCCACTCAAGCCTGAATGACCGCATGAGATTGAATGGAGCTTAATGTAGTCTCCACAATTGACCCTTTCAGAACCAGTGCCTTATGAAACAGAGCCTCTTGACACTTTTCAAACACAGTTGCCAACCACCATTGTGAAGACTGAGCTTCTTTACAGGTTACCCCTGTGGAGTTGCAGAAGTCTGCAATCACATCCAAACAGTTGCCCTGCTCCCAACAACCGATTAGAACATTGAAGTCAGCCTCTGGTCATCAGCCTTTATTCATTGTTTAAATGAATTTAACAAGCTGTTCTTCCCCAATCCAAACCAACAGAAACAGCTTGGGAAATTGGCACAATCCTATGCAAAGTTTCCTTTAAAAAGTGTGCAAGTTGAATGTGTGAAAATTGTCAGAAAAGTTCCGGTTTTAATCTGCAGCACATCTGAACCAGCTCTGACACAACGGTGATATGACTGGGTTGGTAAATCAGTGTCCCATACTCATATGCAGGAGAGATGGGTTCATCATCCTACTGGTGAAATTTGATTGTCATAAGGCCTGAAATTAAAAGCTAGCTCAAAGGAAACCCCTGTCAACTTTTGTAAAAATGTAATGTGATGACGTATGTGCTTTGGGTAAGGGCTGAGCCAACCTCACTGCAATTAGCTTTCTACTTACCCCTTGCTTCTTAGCTGTTCTCTCCCATGGCTGCATCGCCTCCATGGGTGTTACATGAAACCTAATGGCTACATAATCAGGAAAGCATTCTGCTCTCCTGCAGAGTACACTCCAGTTCACAAAATGTAGGAACAAAACACTGCAGATGCTGGAATCTGTACCGAAAACAACAATTGATGGAGATCACGGCAGGTCAGCTAGTATCCATGGAGAGAGAGCAAGCTAACGCATGCTGTCTGACTCGCTGTGATCTCCA
Source organism: Rhincodon typus (assembly GCF_021869965.1). NCBI lineage: Eukaryota > Metazoa > Chordata > Chondrichthyes > Orectolobiformes > Rhincodontidae > Rhincodon > Rhincodon typus. The sequence goes on along the minus strand of NC_063355.1, from coordinate 38,823,125 downwards.
GCATTTGTTGTTTTCAGTACACTCCAGTTCACTCTGACCTAAAACGGGCCATCACACAAAACAAAACAGATGCTTTTTCCCAAAGCACATATTCTCAATATTCTCAAGGTCCAGCCCTTCCACCAAAGATGTAACATTCACAAATATTTCTGACCGCCGACGCAAATAAGGCCACCTAAGCTGTCTGGAAGTCGGGTTGATAATTTTGTCTTCAGTTCTCAGAATGTGTCTATAAAAGATTTCCAAAATCTCTCTCTTAGACAAACACTGTCTCTTTCTGCTCACTCTTTTACCTTGTCAGAAGACATTCACATAACAGCGGAGTCAGAAACACAGGCTGCTAAGCCTCAGGGATTGTGAAACTAGTCCTATTATCTAATTGATCTGGTTAGTTGAATTCATTATTTGCAGTTCAGAAGAGGGAACTCAGTGGTTTTCCTATGTAAGTCCAGAATGTTTCCATTGTTTTATTAAAGACTAACTCATTCAAAGTTGAGAACAGCAACACTGTTCCTCTTGGCTGAAGATGTTCTTCAGTCTGTTCCAGCTCTTTAAAAGAGCTAACTAATTAGCTCCACTGTTGTGCTCTTCCCCCATACCTCTGCAAATATTCTCTCCTTCAAGTATTCATCTAATTCACATCCGAATGTTTCTATTAACTCAGGATCTGCCACTCTGTCAGGTAGTGACTTTCAGATCATAACAATCGCTGAGCAAAACACAATCTCATTTTTCCTCCAGTCTGTTTTTGCAGTCAATTATCTTACATCTGTATTCTCTGGTTGCCAATGGAAACACATCCTTCTTATTTACTCCATCAAAACTCATATTTTTAAAGCATCTATAAAATATCCCCTTAACCTCTTTACTCAAAGGAGAACCATCCAGCTTCCACTGACAACGAATTGAACAGCAACATCTAGGGCAGCATGGTGGCTCAGTGGTTAGCACTGCTGTCTTACGGTGCCAGGAAGCCTGGTACATTTCCAGCCTCAGGCTGTCTGTGTAGAGTTTGCACATTCGCTCTGTGTCTGTGTGGGTTTGCTCCAGTTTCCTCCCAAAGATGTGTACGTTAGGTGGATTGGCCATGCTAAATTGCCCATAGTGTCTAGGGTGGGAAATGCAGAGGTAGGGGGTGGGATGTTCTTAGGAGGGTCAAATGTGGACTCGATGGGCTGAATAGCCTGCTTCCACACCATAGGGATTCTATGATCTGAGGTCATTGTGTCCACTTGATGTCATGTCTGGTACATTCTGTCTGGATTTTAAAGTTCTCTCACTTAGAAATTATTTACAGTGACTTTTTAAAACATCTTGTATTTTGGCCCAAGAGATTCTTAACTAATATTGAGTGAAATTGTTCAACTGGAGAAACATCATGCATGGATATAGAAAAGCAATACCTCATGTTGAAATTATATTCTGTCCTTAAGACACATCACTAAATTATCTTCTTCCCTCTCTTCAGCAAGATCTGAAAACATCTTTCCAATTTTACAACATCAACAACTTGCATTTATACACAGCCTTGAACATTTGTCCCAAGGAGTTCTTGGGAACATTGTTAAACACAATTTGACAGTGAACCACATAAGGAGGTATTAGGGTAATAACTTGGTCAATGAGATAGATTTTAAGGAGTGTATTTAAGTGGGTAAAGAGGAGTTTAGGGAAGCAATCACAGAGTCACAGAGGTATACAACATAGAAACAGGCCCTTTGGCCGGACTTGTCCTCATTCCATATACGCACCATCTTCTGTGTGAAAAAGTTGTCCTTCAGGTCCCTTTTAAATCTTTCACCTCTCACCTTAAACCTATGCCCTCTAGTTTTGGGCTCCCCTTGCCTGAGGAAAAGACCTTGGCCATTCACCTTATCTAGGCCCCTCATGATACTATAAACCTCTATGAGGTCACCCACAGCCTCATACACTCCAGCGGAAAAAGTCCCAGCCTATCCATCCTCTCCTTATAACTTAAACCCTCCAGTTTCAGTAACATCCTTGAGAATCTTTTTTTCACCTTTTCCAGTTCAATAACATCCCATAGCAGGGTGATCAGAATTATACACAGTACTTCAGATGTGGCCTTACTAATGTTATGTACTCAATTTAAGTTCTTTCCTTGGCTTACTGATGATGCATTTGCCTATGATCTGATCTGCGCACTTTTCAGTGACAGTGGTGATAGCCCTGAACTGGTGATCTCTGAAGTTTTCATTGAAAAGGAACATTTACTTTATCATTGGTCAAATCTCAGGATTCACATCACAAGCGCAACCCTAATTCAAACACAGCTTTATTTTAAAAAAATCTCCTGTAGGATCAAAAATACATAAATGCATTCATTGACAAATCAATGGAAAAGCTAATGTTTGGTACTAATCATCAGCCCTGCTTATTTATTAGTGCCATTGCCCCTTTGTCAGAAGGATATGAGTTCAAGTCTCATTTATTCAGAGAACTGAGTTTAAAATTCAAGCTGCCAGTCCAGTCCCTGTACTGAAGAAGTGAAACAGAGTTGGAATTGCCACCTTTTCATAGAATCCCTACAGTGTAGAAAGAGGCCATTCAGCCCAATAAGTCTGCACCAACCCTCTAAAGAGCATCCCACCCAGGTCCAACCACCCACCCTATCCCCCATAACACCGCCCTTAGCATGGCCTATCCATCTTAGCTGCATATCTTTGCACCATGGAAGGAAACTAGCGGAAACACGAGGAGAACGTGCAAACTCCACACAGACCCATCACCTGAGGCTGGAATTGAACCTGGGTCCCTGCGCTGTGAGGTGGCAGTGCTAACCCCAAAATGAGGCTGGACACTGAGGCCCTGTCCAACCTCACAGGTGGAGTAAAAGACCCAATGGTATTATTTAGATTGATGCAGTAGGGGGAATCCACAGTTTTCTCTTAAGCCACACCATGAGTGACAGTTTATCTGCTCACTATCATGCTGCTGATTGTGGGATCTAACTGTGCACAAACTGGCTGCATTACAAAATTGGCCAAACTTCATCGGACGCTTGATTGCCTGCATTAAACACCAAAGACTAGACAGATGTTGAAGAAGATGGTAAAGAAGATCGATACTACAGTGTTTAAGAGCAGCAGTGTTCATCCTGGTTTTGTCGAGCAAGATTTGTCAGACATGCCTGAGATCTAATGGAATAAGCTTGTTTTTTTATTTTTTTATTCATTCATGGGATGAAGATGGCATTGGCTAGGGCAGCATTTATTGCCCAACTCTAATTGCCTCAGAGGAGCAGTTAAGAGTCAACCACATTATTAAAGGTTTGGAGCCACATGTGGATCCGAAAGGGATATCAGTCAACCAGATGGGATTTTCCCAGTGGATTCATGGTCACCATTAAGTCATACACCACAGAAACAAACTCTTTGGTCCAACTTGTTCATGCCGGTCAGGTTTCCCAATCAAAGCTAGCCCCATTTGCTTGCATTTAGCCCATATCCTTTCCTACTGATGTACTTGTTCAAATATCTTTTAGATGTTGTAACCATACCTGCATCTACCACCTCCTTTGGCTGTTCATTCCATTTAAGCACCACCCACTGTGTGAAAAAGTTGCTCTTCAGGTCCCTTTTAAATCTTTCCCCTCTCACCTTAAACCTAAGCCCTCCAGTTCTGAACTCCCCCATGCTGGGGAAAAGACCTTTGCTGTTCACCTTATCTATGCCCCTCATGATTTTATAAACCTCTGTAAGGTCACCCCTCAACCTCCCACGCTCCAGTGAAAAAAATCCCAGCTTTTCCTTATAACTCAAACCCTCCAATCCCAGTAACATCCTTGTAAATCTTTCCAATTTAACAACATCTTTCCTGTAGCAGGGCAACCAGAACTGCATGCAGTATTCCAAAAGTGGCCTCACTAATGTCCTGTACAGCTGCAACATGACATCAAAACTCTGATACACAATGCCCTGTCCAATGAAGACATGTGTGATAATTAGACTCTTAATTCCAGAATTTTATTGAATTTAATTTCTACCATCTGCCATGGCAGGATTTGAACCTGGATCCCCATAATGTTACCTGGGTCTCTGGATTAATAGTCTAGCCAACAGTTTTTATTGATTGTCTAGCTAATAGTCTAGATTAATAGTCCAGATAATACCACTAGACCATTGGCTCTCTGTTTGTACATTGATTCTGGGATAATTAGGTGTACACTTGAGTGGAGTGGACATAGTCCAGAGATATACCTTTCTGATCAAAATTTTACTTCAAAAACTCCAAACACAATGATTATTTTCTCCCTGTTATGTATTTGTCCCAATATTTGCAATGAAACTGTGAAAAGACATATCTGGGACAGCTGGGAATTAAGCCCAGGCCTCCAGGTCCAGAGGTAGGGACTATGCCATGGCACCACAAGATTCTCCTGCCCCTCCTCAACACAGACCAAGTCAATTGCTCACTCAATCATCCCTTCATTATCATAAAACCATCAGCATGTTCCCAATCTCATTTGGTCTTCAGCATCCCTATTGAATATTACTGGACAATAATGGGATGGCACTGTGATTGTCAAGCTCCGAACCATGACAGGAGCCCTGTAGAATTTCACAGTCATACAGCACAGGAGGAGGCCATTTAGCCCATAGTGCCTGAGCCAATTCTTCGAAACAGCTACTCTTTAAGGGCAGCACAGTGGCTTACAGTGCCAGGGACCCAGGTTCAATCCTACCCTTGGGTGGCTGTCTGTGTGGAGTTTGCACATTCTCCCTTGTCTACATGGGTTTCCTCCAGATGCTCTGGTTTCCTCCCACAGTCCAGAGATGTGCAAGTTAGGTGGAAATTTAGGGTGGGATGCTCGTCGGAGGGTCGGAGTGGACTCGATGGGTCAAAAGGCCTGCTTCCACATTGTAGGGATTCTGAATTCTCTACTTGTCCCTGCAGTTTGTAGCTACGGGTTAAGAAGCCTGCCAGGCAAACTGTGAATGTGTTTTATGTTTCACACAAGCTAATATTACACTATAGTAAAACTGGCAGTGCCATGGGGCAAAGCAAAATGCACAGAAAGCTAACGTGGGAATTAGCTGAAACCAAGCCACTGACTAACAAACGGTAGCGACCGTCTGAGAGATACTAACACTTCAAAGTGTGAATGGAAGTTTACTGTGTGGTTCAAGTGACATGTCAGGCAAATAATGTTTTGTTCAAATAGAGTGTCAGACTGATGTTGATTTTCGTTCTATTGCAACATATTTGGCGACAAAGGACAAGAGGGAATACCAAATTGATTGCAAATACAGTTTCCTGTTCAGGTCAGAGTGTCCTTGAGCAAACAGCATTTTCACCAAGTCGGGCATGGTAAAGCAAGTCTCTTTATGCCAGTAGGTTAGCTTCTATTGGTCTCTGAGGCACACTTTGCTCTTCTGTAAGGGCTAAAGAACGGAGAACTATTGCTGAAATTTTCACAGTCATTTTGCTGTAACTCTGTTGCACTCAGTTGCAGGTGAAGTGGAACCTTGCACTTATGTTCACTTGAAGGCACCTTCAGCACGCCTGAGTGCATTGTGATTTGATTCTATATTGCTGTATTGAATTCTGTCAGTGGCTAACTGTATTAACATCTCTGGCAAGAGCCCTTTTCTGCTTTATTGCCAAACATTGGAAAATATCTGAGAAGGAACAAAATGGACCTTGCCCAATTTAATTAGGTAATGATAATCCGAATGTGTGAGGGGCTGAAAAAGGCAAACCATGGGCCAAGGGAGCAGGTGATGTAGGACAGAGCTGTGAATTCGAACGCTGTGCGTATTTTGCTCCAAGAATAAAAATGCGAGTATTAAGGGAAGAAAATGCTACTTCTCTGGTTCCTGGGGGGCTGCTGAATGCAATAACTCTGTGGAGCGCGAGCCTGGTTGATAGCAAACACACGAAACTAGCGCCAACTGTCATAAGAATGGCCTCATTACAACAGTACAGTCAGTGAATATACAACAACAACTTGCATTTGTATAGCAAGTCTAATGTTGTTTAAAATCTTCAAGTGATTCACACAAATCACCCAACAACTTGCTCACATGTCAAGGTACAAGAACAGCTGATGAAAACCTGGGGTTTATTCTTTCACTGGATGTGGGCATCGCTGGCATTATTGCCCATTTCTAACTACCCTGGAGAAGATAGAGGTGAGACACATTGAACCTCTGCAGTCCATATGATATTGGTACACTCACTGTCCTTGTCCTGTAGCAGTTTGGTACAATTGAGCTCCCATTGCTGCAAAACATCCTGGGAAGCAAGAAGTCAACCACATTGCTGCAGATTGGGAACCACGTGGAATCTGAACTAAGTAAGCAGGGCAGATTCCCTTCCCTGGAGTTTCATACTGAACCAGATGGATTTTCACAAAGATCCAGTAGGTTCATGACCATTGTTAATATATAACGAGAAATTTAATCTGTGACTGGACAATATAACCTCTAAATGTCGAGTTGTTAGTCACTCCCAGAGACCCATACAGCTGTCTTTGAACTTTTCCAAGGTTGGGCCCAACACACATCATTGACTATTACTTTGTTTTTTTTTATTTCAAGAAGGCAGGCTGCATTTTACATCGACATTTGAATTTACAGGAGAACATAGAACATAGAACAGTACAGGCCCTTCGGCCCACGATGTTGTGCTGACCTATTATCCTACTCTAAGATCAGACCTGTGTCTGAACTTGCTCACTCACTACAATGGGTTGAGCCAAATATTCAAGTATTGATCTCTCTTTGACTCGCTGAACATGGGTGGTCACTTGTCATAACCAGGTAGACCTTGAGGCCCTTGCTTGGGTACTGCAACAGTCTGAAATGTTCACATTTCACCGGTGGAGCCATTTAAAGGGGGAGGTCAGTTCGCTCAGTTAGCTGACTGGCTGGTTTGTGATGCCAACAGTGTGCGTTCAATTCCTGTACTAGCTGAGGCTACCATGAAGTCCCCACCTTCTCAACCTCACTCCACACCTGAGCTACAGTGACCCTCAACTTAAACTCACCTCCAGTTGGCTCTTTCTAATGAGATAGTGGAACTATGGTGATTTTACCATTTATAGTCAACATTTAAAAGGGTTGAAGGGTGGCTATCTTAATTTTAAGTGCCCTCCCTTTTACTTACCTTCCACTGCAGTCAACAGAGATCATGAAAATACATTGTGTCAACTTCCAAATTACTTATACAAGACATGTCCACAAGACAATTTTAGACCTTTAAAAGGTTTGAGCACACAATGTCCATTTCCATCTCAGAAAAGACGTCCCTGAGGCTATTTGCCTTTACTGGGGATCCTACCTTTGTTGTAGAGTGAGCCGTCAAAGTAGTAGCTGCCGGTGTAATAGCCAGTGGTGAGCTCCATGAGGTGACGGCCCCATGTGTTCCCTGCTCCTGGAAAACTGGCCAAAGCCACCAGGCGCTTGGAGCGGGCAGGCAGGAAACGTCTGTCCATGCAGCGGTTATCTGGAAAGAACGATTCCACATTAATTGTGTTCGCCATCTGTAACATGTCACCAAGATTCCTCTACAGTACCTGTCAAACCTGGGACCTCTGCCACCTGTAAGGAAAAGGGCAGTCACTATGCGGGAACATTACGGCCCTGCCAGCCCCAACGTCCACCAGCCGCACGCTATCCTGATGTGGAAATATATCATTGCTTCCTTCAGTGCCCCTGAATCAAGTCACGGAATAAAGTCATGACAGCTCCTGGACATCAACTCCACCATCCTGCACTGTCCCCATTTTCCTCACGCCTCCAATACTGAATAGGTTTGCTGTGGTAGAGAGTTCTGAGGGTTCGCAGCCTCTGGAGTGAAGATGCTTTTTCTCATCTTGGTCCTGAATGCCTGACTCCATACTCCGAGACTGTGACCCTACGTTCTAGACTCATAATATCCATCCTCTCAAGCCCCCTTAAAGATGTTACAGGTTTCAGTAAAATCACTTTATTCTTCTGAACCCAAAGCTGCACCAGTTCAGTCTGCTCTCCTTTAATGATGCTGGAGAGCTTACTGTCATCTCCAATTTTCCCTGTATCAATTTCTACATGATCTTTTACTGATCTTTTAAACCCCGCTCAATCTGCGAGTTTACTCCTCTTTTTGACAATGCTATAAACCTCTTCCTTTTATCTAATACCAACTTTAAATTCTTTCAATATCCACAGTTGAACTTTACCTGTTTTACAGTTCTTTAAGCAAATGCTACAAATTACAAATTTATTGCAAAATCATAAATTCATTCTTTAAATGTTTGATTGCTACTTACTGCCATATCTTTGTGTTTCCCAATCAATCATCCTGCACCTCATACCCACACGGTTTAGTTTTGTTCAGATTTAAGTCCCGATTTTCCTATGTTCCCAAATCAAATTCCCGCAGGGCCAGGGAGAGAAATGAAGAGTCCTGGTGTTTCTCCTGATTCCAGCTCCTTATTGTTTTCCAATGCACCAGTGCCAAGCCCACTGTTAGCAGAACCCCAATGTTTAACTCTCCTTTTCACTTATTTCAGGTTCCTAGGAGGGTAAGCCATCATCACAATGGGTTAAGCTGTTTTATAGGTAGGTTTAGCAAAACTTGTTGGTTTTTGGACTCTAAATGTCTCTCTATGAAAGGTCAGCTTTCAATATCATACATTTTATAACTATGGGAAAAAAACAAAGTTGGTGGAAAATCTCAGCAGGTCTGGCAGCATCTGTGAAGGAAAAAACAGAGTTAACGTTTCGGGTCCGGTGACCCTTCCTCAGAACGGTTTTTATTTTATAACTATGGCTTTGTCAGACTATTGCACATAATTTGGTCATTCACATTGTGCAACCAGTTAAATGGAATGCCTTTCAAATGAAAGGCTAATCATTGAAACTGGCCCACTGATTCTTTCCCACTGTTATCAGACTTCGAAACTGACTTCTTTAATGTTAATGCTGATCTCTCTCTGCACCTTCTTGGCAGCTGTAACACTGTATCCTGCACTCTGATCTGTTACCCTGATGCGCTTGTATAGTATGATTTGGCTGTAAAGCACATAAAACAACAACACTTCTCACTGTACCTTGGTACACATAACAGTAATAAATTAATTCAAATCAATATCTAGACAGCAACAACAATGGTCTCATGGTATTATCACTAGACTGTTAATCCAGAGACCAATGCAATGTTCTGAAGACCTGGATTCAAATCCCACCATGAATTCAAATTCCATAAAAATCTGGAATTAAGAGTCTAACGATGATCACAATTATCAGGGGAAAAACTCGTTCCCAAAGCCCTTTAGGGAAGGAAACTGCTATCCTTACTTAGCTTACATGTGACTTCAGGCTCACAGTAATGTGGTTGACTCTTGGGCAATAAATGCTGGCCTAGCCAGTGATGCCCTCATCCCATGAATGAATTTTTTAAAAAAGCAAGTTATCAAGAGTGTGATAAGATACTCGCCATGTGCCTGGATGGGTGCAGTTCCGACAACACTCAAGAAGCTGGACACCATCCAAGAAAAAGCAGCCCACTTGATTTGTACCTCATCCACCTTCAATATTCACTCCCTTCACCAAGAACACACAGTAGCAGCACTGTGTACCATCCACAAGATACATTGTAGGAAATTCGTAACTTCCAAACACGCACCACTTTCATCTAGAAGGACCAGGACAGCAAAAACATGGGAACAGTACCACCTGCGAGTTCCCCTCCAAGCCACTCACCATTTTGACATGGAAATATACTGTAGTTCCTTCACTGTTGTTGGGTCAAAATCCTGGAATTCCCTCTCTAATGGCATTGTGGGTCAATCCACAGCATAAAGACTGCAGCAGTTCAAGAATCACCACCTTTTCAAGGGCAACTAGGGATGGGTAATAAATGCTGGCCCAGCCAACAATTTCCCATGAGTGAATAAATTAAGAAAAGTTTAGGGATCTGAATGTCCTTGTGCGTGAATCATAAAAGTTTAATTTGCAAACACAACCACTGATCATCCTGTCTTGGAAACATATCACCAGTCCTTCAGTGTTGCTGGATCAAAATCCTCGATCTCTCCCTCCCTCACAACATTGTGGGTGTCCCTGTACCCAGAGGACTACTGCAGTTTCACAAGACAGCTCCCCCAGACCTTCTCCAAGGTCATTAGGGTTGGGCAACAAATGCTGAGCAGAAACACCTACATCCCATGAAAAAAATTTCAAAAAAGTAAATAGGGTCACATAATCGTGGGATAGTCTGGGTCAAATTTCTTGGAAATCCTACAATCTCTCTCCCTCTGCACTTTCAGCCAGAAAATAAAAGGTTGATTTATTCCTCCTCCGCCTCACTTAATTGTTCTTTCATCTCTTTTCCCCTGTTCTACTCCCCTCGTTCATGATCTGTGGCTAGGATCTCACCTAATTGCCAATTTGTCAACATTAACAGGGCATTCAGTCATGGAGAGGCACAATCGAACGTACCCAACACTGACTCGCCCTGCACCACTGATCACTGGACGATGATGAGGAGTAGGGAGCCCAGCCAATGGTTTGATCACTCTCATACTGAGGCTAACTGCACAATCCTGAGATTGCAGAGAACAGCAAACTGTATGCACATTAGGGATTGTAATCAGTCCCAGTAACATACAAAGAGCAAGGGATCAACCTTGCACTGTTGCTATGGTCTCAGAAACCAATGAGCGAATAATTAATTCACTGCATTACCTTGAGCAAGGGTTCTTCTGGTTGCCAAGTGACATTGTAAATGCATCTGTAAAGGTTCCCTGTCTTCACTGGAGGAGAATATCGTCAATGCCATTATACCCAGTCATGGAAGGATAGAATCCTTACAGTGTGGAAGCAGGCCATTCAGCCCATCAAGTCCACACCGATCCTCCAAACAGCATTCCACCCAGACCCACGACCCTGTATCCCTGCTTTCCCCATGGCTAACCCACCTAGCCTGCACATCCCTGGACATCATGGGCAATTTAGCACGGCCAAGCCAACCAACCAGCACAGTTTTAGACCATGGGAGGAAACCGGAGCACCTGGAGAAAACCCATGCAGGCATGGGGAGAATGTACAAATTCCACACAGACGGTTGCATGGAATCAGATCTGGGTCCCTGGTGTTGAGAGGCAGCAGTGTTAACCACTGAGCCATGAGCCACCGTAGTCACTGAAAGAACTCTCACCTCTGACCCTTCACATCCGTTTTACACCTTGACTGGAATTCAACAGAGCCTGTTGGATTGGGCTCAGTGGTGGCTGAGCCCACTTTGCCATGGAGGTGTTGGTTGGAGGTGGGAGTGGGGAAGTTGGGCATTCCATTCCCACCAGTGTGACTGTTAAGCGACTGGCTGGCATTTGATTTGGTCGGGCAGAACAGAACAGAAGTGAAGCGGGTTCCTCCAGCCAGTGGGAAGTTCTTGGTTTGGACATTATATTTATCCCCTCGTGTAGAGACAACTCAGAATACAGCAGCTGTTTGCTGTGAAAAAGGGGGCATATCCTGCTTCCTCCAAAGGGGTCAGCAAAGTGGCTCAGTGGTTAGCACTACTGCCTCACAGCACCAGGTTCAATTTCAGCCTCGGGCGACTGTCTGTGTGGAGATAAAAACCGAAAGAAAACTGCGGATGCTCTAAATCAGAAACAAAAACAGAAGTTGCTGGAAAAGCTCAGCGGGTCTGGCAGCATCTGTGAAGAAAAAAATCAGAGTTAACGTTTCAGGTCTGGTGACCCTTCCTCAGAACTGTTCTGAGGAAGGGTCACCAGACCCAAAACACTATCTGTGATTTTTGCTTCACAGATGCTGCCAGACCTGCTGAGCTTTTCCAGCAACTTCTGTTTTTATGTCTGTGTGAAGTTTGCACAGTTTCCCCGTGTCTTGCTGGGTTTCCTCTGGGTGCTCCAGTTTCCTCCCACAGTCCAAAGATGTGTGAGTTAGGGTAGATTGGCCATGCAAAATTGTCTGTAGTCTCCAGGGAGGATTAGCTGTGGGACATGCCAGGTTATGGGGATGGAGGGAGGGGTTGCTGGGTTTTGGGTGGGATGCTTTTTAAAAGTGCAGAATCAATGGACCAAATTGCCTTTTTCCACACTCTCGGGATTGTATGATAGTTATGTGCTCTGAAAGAACTGTCAGAATGGAAGCACAGCTCTGCACTTCTGAAGGAGCCCTGATCAGAAACTCCTGTCATAAATGCAAAGCTCTGCCCTTTGGCTAAAGTCGTTACCACTCATTGGAGTGGCCACAAACTCATCTGACATTCCAGCACAGGACTGAGGGAGAACTGCACTGTTGGAGACACTGGATTGGCTGAGGGCTGAGACCTTAAATTGAGGCTTTGTGATGCTCTCTCAGATAAGGTTAAAAAATCTGATGACACCACTCAAAGAAGTACAGGGACAATCTCATTGTTGTCCTGCAAGCCTCAATAGTTATCTCTCAACCCTCAATGGTTATCCTGCAAGGCTATGGGCCTAATGTAGGAACATGGGACTAGTATAGTAGTAGTGTATTTTTGGTGGCACAGACTAGATGGGATGAAGGGCCTCCTCTTTGCTGTATGATTCTATGTTTCTATACCACCGTCACTAAAACAGATTATCCACTGATTATCACGTGGCTGTTGTGGGAGCTTACTGTGCTGAAACCAGATGCTGCATTTCTTACATTACTATATTTCATGGGGTCACCGTTACATTGTGAAAATTGCTATATCAATGAAGGTCTTTTAATGCTTCTTCATATATTGCAGAGGGTGATGGGTGTCTGGAATTCACTGCCTGAGTTAGTGGTGGAGGCAGAGACCCTAATCTCTTTTAAAAAGTACCTGGATCTGCACCTCAAGTGCTGTAAGCTGCAGAGAAGCTGGAATTAGAAAGGGCATCTGGGTGTCTTCTGTACTGTATCATTTTCATGGCTACATATTTTCGAGAAAAAGACAGTTTAGAAAGCAGCAAATGCGATGTTGTGAAAGATACCTTGCACTTGCGTTTGATAAACGACAAAGTAATCGTCATTCCCACAGTTTTCGTACTCCTCCCCAGCACATTTCTGCGCACACAGTTGTTCATCCTCTGGCTCGTGGAGTGTGAAGTGCATGGTGGGAAATCCACAGCGACATGTTGCTCCTGCCAACACAGCCAGAGTGTATTCCTGTACAAAAGCAAAATCACCGGGGTTTTAGATTGAGAAGAAACTGTCATTAAAAAAAAATGCTCACTTGAATTTTACAGCAGAGACTGGACCCAGAATCACCAACCAGAAAGGCAGATAGCTTGTAATTCAGGCAACATTTAAAACTCTTGTAGAAATTGTCTTCTTTACATGTGAATAATCATTTTCAATTTTGAATTTCAATTGTCCCCTTCAAAGTAACAAGTTCATCTCTGAGTCAGAAATTTGGAGGTACAAGCCCCACTCTGAAGAAGTCCTGTACTTTCGGAGGTGCTGTCTCTGTAAATCCCAGACAGGCCTCTTGCCCCACGCCACGGATATAAAATGCACCTTGGCATTCGAACAAGAGTCAACATTTGTCCCCACCCAACACTAAATCTAGATTATCAGGTGATTCAGCGCATTGCTGCCTGTGGGCTCTTAGTGTGTGCAAACTGGCTGCTGTTTCCTACTGTGCATCAGTGATTACATCTCAAAGGTTATTTATTTTCTGCAAAGTGCTTTGGGAAGTCCTGAGGTCATGTCAGATGCTATTTAATCGCAACTTCCTTCTTATCATTGAGTCATACTCAGTTCATCATTGACAAGAGTTTTATCCATAAACTTGCAGTTGTTACCAGCCTGGGATAACCATGGTGACAGACACACTTATATTAGTGTCATGTCAAATGCTGCAGACAGTCCCACAATTACATCTCTGCAGGATTTCCTCAGGCAAGTGTCCTTAGCCCAACCATCTTCATCAATGACCTCCTCTCCGTCATAAGGTCAGAAGTGGGGGTGTTTGCCTATGATTGCACAACATTCAGCACCATTTACGACTCCTCAGATACGGAAGCAATCCATATTCAAATTTAGCAAGATCTGGAAAATATCCAGGCTTAGGCTGACAGGTGGCAAGGCTATGACCATCTCCAATAAGAGACAATCTAACCACCGCCCCTTGACATTCAATGGTGTTACCATCACTGAATCTTGCACTACCAACATTCTGGATGTTATCACTGACCAGCAACTCTGATGGACTTGCCACATTGACACAGTGGACTGTCCATCATCTATAACACCCAAGTCAGAAATACTCCCCACTTGCCTGAACGTGTACAGCTTCAAAAACACTCAAGACGCTTGACACCATCCAGGACAAAGCAGCCTGGTTGATTGGCACAACATCCACTCCCTCCACCACCGACACTCAGTAGCTGCAGTGTGTACCATCTACAAGATGCACTGCAGAAATTCACCAAAGATCCTCAGACAGCAACTTCCAAATCCACAACCACTTCCATATAGAAGGATAAGGGCAGCAGATACATGGGAACACTATCCACCTGCAATTTCACCTCCAAGTCACCTACTACCCTGACTTGGAAATATATCGTCGTTCTTTCACTGTGGCTGGGCCAAAATGTCAGAATTCTCTCCCTAAGGGTATTGTGGGTCTACCTACAGTTCATGGACTGCAGCGATTCAAGAAAGAAGCTCACCACCACATTCTCAAGGGCAACTAGAAACGAGCAATAAATGCTGGGCCCAGCCACATCCCACGAATGAATAGAAGAAACTACAATGCTAAGATTATAGAAGAAAGGGATTGATAGCTGGCACGGAATAGTTGCTTGGTTTGCCAATATATTGACAGTGCGCAGTAAACTGACATTACGGAGATATAACAGAATAATAACCCAGTGAATGGTTTGGTAAATGAGAACCATTGCTTTTCTTTAATAGGTTCTGATAGTGAATGTGCTGTAATCCATTAAATTCGGACAGGGAAAGCAGAGAGGTTATGAAGGGCAGAAAGTTGGGCAGCTCCCAGTGAATGTGGTGCTGTGTGGAGGTAGTGTTATTGCTGCAGAACCCCTTCTATTTTGTCAAAATGTACCTGAAAACAAGGGCAAATCTCTGACTCAGAGTCTGCAGGAGACTGGCAGGATTCGCTCTCCAGTCTCCACCCCATAGTCTTCCTCATTCCCATGTGGTAGAGGGCCCCTCCCTTCCCCCACTGCTGGTTAAATGTCAGTGAAAGCCCTTTATTAGCCACTTGATTGGGCTTTGAGCAGAAGACATCTCCCTATAGAATCCCACAGCACAGAAAGAGGCCATTCAGTACATCAAACCTGTGCTGGCTCTTAGAAAGAGGCATCTAATTAGTTCCAGTGTCTTTGCTCTATCTTCGTAGCTCTGCAAATGTTTCTTTTCCATGGATGTACATGCAATTTCCTTTTGCAAAAGACTATTGAATCATCTTGAAATGACTTCTTGAGCTGTTCTAGCTCTTAACTGAGTAATGCTGACTTACAATAAGAATCATTCCTCTGATTTTTACCTGAAATCTGTGCCCTGTGATTACTGAAACACTCACCGGTGGAAAAATGTTCTCCTTCCTTATTCTTGTTGAAATCGTTCACACTGTTCAATACTGCTATTAAATCTCCCTTTCACCCTTCCATGTTCTAAACAGAACAATCTCAGTTTCTTTAGTCTCTCTGCATATAACTGAAGCTCCTCACCCCCCAGGGTAAGTCCAGTAAATTTGCTTTGTATGGATGGCCCGATAAAACTTAATGGACAAGTGTCAACAAATTCTTGCTCCTGCTGATTCAGAAGCAATCACATTCTAGCCACAAGGGTGAGAAATGAAGCAATTTTCTATCTCGCAGGTAACATTGGTGTGTTCATCCTTTCATCTCTGCTCTTCAATTCTTAATTGGTATCCTTGATATCCTACAGGCTGTCATCCAGCTGTTACACTTAGAAACTCCTCGTTTCAGTCCAATAAGTTACTCCTCTGAATTTGTTGACTTTACAAGTCAGGAAAGAACTGAAGCATTTATTTCGAAGCTTAAATGCTCCACTGAACGGACTGCACCTTTCAGTGCAAGTTAGAATAGTAAAAAAATGTTTTTCTCATTTTAGAGGTAATTTGTGAAGGGGAGAAAAAACTGATTCAGCACCATCAGCTTCCCGCTTATATTGCATTACACTGCATTGATATTAAACTGCATTTCTCATCAGTGGAAGCCTCACTGGCCTTTGCACCAGAATCTGATCATGTATCTGTGCCATGATTTATACCAGAAGGTAGCAGGTAAAGTTAACATAGTCCTGCTCCAACATTAGAGAAAGAGATGGCTAATGGAGGTTTGACTTGAGGGCCACAATACCTCAAGCAAGAGAAGAGGTTGTTGAGAAGCCATGGTAACCTCAGCCAGTGTGTGAATTGAACCCATGCTGTTGGCATCACACTGCATTGCAAGGTGACTATCCAACCAACTGAGCTAACCAATTCCCCAGATGATTACAATCACAGCAAAACCGTAAATACAATCTTGGATTCTATCACGTCATTGCATGGATGTCCAATAGAGGGAGCTGTCTGTGGAAGTTGTTACATTCCTGGGCAAGTCTACGAAAAGCAGGCAGTCACCAGGTAATAACGGGCCCATGTCATCCTAATTCAGGACAATCGCGTAAAACTTGTGATACTGAGTTAGCCATCCATTAAGAACAAAGAACAAAGAAAATAACAGCACAGGAACAGGCCCTTCGGCCCTCCAAGCCTGCGCCGATCCAGATTCGTTCCTCATTTATATTTTCATTTAGGATCATTTTGCACTACTTTCTAAAGTCAAAAATATTGTTTTCCCTTAGAGTTGCCAACTCTCCAGAAATCTCCAGCAGCTGAAGATCAATGCTGGGTGCAACAGTTTTTTTTAAGCCATTTTCTTTGAATGCCTCTCAAATATGTAAATATTAAAAACAAAGAGAATAAAGACTGATTGGTGGGCAGTCAAGCATAATTAAATGGGGATTGGGTCTTTTTGCATTCTAATTGGCATTGGAAGGCATTGCATCAGAAGGATACATGTGTTGGCTAATTAATGGTTGAAATAAGGGGGGCAAATCTGAAATACCCAAGAGTAGATTTAATCA
Organism: Rhincodon typus; assembly: GCF_021869965.1. Taxonomy (NCBI): domain Eukaryota; kingdom Metazoa; phylum Chordata; class Chondrichthyes; order Orectolobiformes; family Rhincodontidae; genus Rhincodon; species Rhincodon typus. The sequence goes on along the minus strand of NC_063355.1, from coordinate 38,806,035 downwards.
TGTTTGGCAACCTTACCAACTTCATGTTACTGAAACAAAAGAAACTAAATGATCTTCAAACTTCATCCAAAAGTGCGTCAAGAACTTGTCTTGATGTGGTGTCTTTAACATAGTGAAATGGTCAAAGATGCTTCATGGGTCTAATTGCTAAACAAATGTTAACACTGAGTTTCATAAGGAGTAAGGTAAATGATTTCTTATGGGCCAGTGGATGTGGGTGTCTCTGGCTGGGCCAACATTTAATGCTAGTCTCTAATTGCCCACAGGGCAGTTAAGAGTCAACCTATCCAGGTAAGGATGGCAGATTGCCTTCCCTAAAAGATGTTGGTGAATCAAAGGATGTTTTACAACTTTAGGTGCATGATCATCATTAGACCAGCTTTTTTAAAAATTAAATTCAAATGTCACCACTTGCCATGGTAGGATTCAAACCCATGTCCCCCAGAACGTTTATCTTGGGCTGTGGATATCTAGTGTTCAGTGACATTACCACTATGTCGGCACATAGAAACAAATCACAGAATCTCTACAGTGCTGAAAGAGGCCATTCAGCCCATTGAGTCTGCACTGACCTTCCGAAAAGCATCCCACACAGACCCAGTCCATCTCTGTAACCATGACTAATCCACCTAGCTTGTGCATGCCTGGACACCATGGAGCAATTTAGCATGGTCAATGCACCTAACCTGCATATCTTTGGACTGTGGGAAGAAACTGGAGCACCCAGAGGAAACCCACGCAGACATGGGGAGAACAAGCAAACTCCACACAGACAGTCACCCGCGGGTGGGATCGAACCCGGGTCCCGGGTGCTGTGAGGCAGAGGTGCTAACCACTGAGCCACCGCGCCACCATCAGAACCTCACAATAAGTAGGTTTTATAGAAAATCTTGATGGAGGAGAAACAGAAAGATGGAAAAGTTTAGAAAGGGAATTTCAGATCTTCGATTTTGATAGCTAAAGGTTCTGTTGCCAATGGTGAAGCAATGAAAATGAGAGGTGAAAGAGTCATGGAATGGAAGGGTGCAGGTTTCTTGGGAATTGTGCAGCTGGAAGAGCTTACAGAGAAAGGGAGGGTAAGGCCATAGAAGGATTTCAAAATGAAGGCAAGATTTGTAAACTGAGGTTCCAACATTGACTCAACATTAGCTAAGCTAAAGCACAGTTTGAATAATTTGAATAACTGAAGCAGATCAGCCATTGAAATGTAACAAAGTGAAGATGAATCCAATAGATTTGGAATGAAGTGGCCAGTTACTTTTAGGAATGGAATAAGGCCACAATAAGGTTCACAATAAGCAGCTATATTTAAGGTAAACATTGACCTGACTTTGTAACATGTCTCTCAATCCATTCTTTCTTTAGAGACAGCGCACCATGTAAATCTCCCTGAATTTATGGAGTGAAGACACCAAATTGATTCTTTTCCCTCAACATTACACCAAGTAATGAGATTCAACTTATGAATTACTGTCACTTGTTTCAAAATGATGGCGGAACTTGAACTGAAGAGTTTAAATGACCTATAATATGCACTCAAGGCTGGCCTATAACAAGAGCCACACATTAAATGATCCCTCAGCACTAAAATAATCTGTCATGTTTTCAAATGCGGTTAGTTAATCAAAAACACTGTAGCATGGTCCACTTAAATTGATTGGCTTCTCGAGTCAATCAAAAAGCACTTTATCACCATCCACTTATAGTGATTGGCTCAAACTATGTGTTCAAATTTGTGTAATTTCTAAAAGCACTCCTATACACTTCACTGCCACATATTAAATCTCGCTCAAACTTCTACATTATCCTTTGACACATTGTGACCTATGCCACTGATGGTTACTGGGCAATAACCTGAGTGTGCTCACCTGAATGCCAGCTTTGGGGTTTTATTTATAGATCAGTCGCAGAACAGAATTCAAATTTAGCGAAGAGCTGATGGAAGTTCTGCCTCCTGAGAGATTAAGACGTTGGTTCAGATTTGTTCTGGAGACTTAAGCACAAATTCAAGACTGACACTTAGAGTGCAATATAGAAAGAGTGCTGCACTACTGGAAGTGCTGACTTTCAAATGAAACATGAGACCGAGGTCTTTTCTGAGGGACTGACTCCCTGGGATACAGTTCAACATGGTACCCTCCGCCCTCTGATGTCTTGCTAAAACATTCTACACTGTTATCAATTGACCCTTCTTCACTGTAGATGGTGAAGCCCCAATCTTAGCCTGTCCCACGAAAGAGAATGGAGTGGTTTCTGCTTAAGTGAAAACCAAAAGAACTGTGGATGTTGTAAATCACGAACAAAAACAGAAGTTGCTGGAAAAGCTCAGCAGGTCTGGTAGCAGAGTTAACGTTTCGGGTCCGGTGATCCTTCCTCAGAACTGTTCTCAGAACGTTAACTCCGATTTTTCTTCACAGATGCTACCAGGCCTGCTGAGCTTTTCCAGCAACTTCTGTTTTTGTTCGTGAATGGTTTCTGCTTGTTGGATTTTATGCGCCATTAATTTTGATAGAGAAGTCAAACAGACTGCAGACTCTTACTGCACATTTTACACTATCGCACAACATCAACATTACTCCCAATAAATCCAAAGTTCGCGACGCCAATATAGATTGGTGTGGGATACCAATCCACACCCATTTATACTGGCCCTCAAAGAAAACTGCCCACAAAGAGATGGGGACCAGTGTGGTGTGGTCTCCCCCAATGTTAATTGGAACAAGTTAAGACTATCTCCAGTTGCCCAGCAGCAGTGATGCCTTTGGGCAGGATGACCAGCCAATTATATTGAGAAATCCTCACAAACAGCAAGCCAGAAAGTGAAATGCACCAATTACCTTCACTTTTTATACATTTTACAAAAAAATTCAGACATACACATCAGAATTTGAAATATCATAAATCTTTTGATGAATAACTAAATAATGAGAAAAAAACTATTGACTTTTCTCCTCATCGAAAAATACATATAATTACAACAAATACAAAATTAGACTTCCAGAGACAAAGAGTTGGTTCAGCAATGGTTATGACTTGGTACACTGTTATATTCTGAGTTACAATTTAACAACGTGTACCTTACGGGCAGTTTTCACAGTTATGACAGTGCAAAAGGTGAAATTTTCATCGGTTCAGTGATTTCTCATTGATTACCTTCCATGACACAACAATGAGGCATGCTGGGAATGCAGCAGGCAACAACTGGCAACAACAACTGGATTTCTACATTTAACTACAAACGTGTGGATTCCAGAGGTTGCTGTCAGTTTAACAGTTGCAATGGCTGTGAACACTGACAGTATTATTATAACTGAAAAATTGCTGCCATTTGGGGTTTATCTTTTGTAACAGATATCTAAGTCAGTTAACGTTGTCCTGGTTACCTTCTCAGTGCAGAAATCCACACACTTATCCACAGACATGTTCAACAAGACGTTGCCTGTCAGCAGGGCAAGGGAGATATTATCGGGCCTTTTAAAGCATCCTCGGAACACAGCACTCCCATCTGTAATCAGAAATCACAGGGAGGGGTGGAAAATAGTGACTTATATGTAGAGTTCTCCGCCACACTACACTGCACTCTCAGTATTGAATACACATTATCCCCATTGCATTGTACAGTTTGATGAATAGCCCTTACAGCAGAAACAGCATAAGTCATCTGCAAAATTAAAGAAAGCTGCCAAGAGGGATGTCACACATGAAGGATGGATCTCCGCGAAAGAAGTCAAAGAGTTGGGAGTTTTTCCAGTGAGCTCTGCACATTGCTCCTCCTCTGCACTTCAGCTCTAAGATTTAGCCAAGAGATTGTGACTAAAGCTGAAAAGTGACAGTATTTAAACAAAATCTGGTGTTTCACTCCATTTCAAGATAGCAGAACATTATGGAAGTCAGATTTTCTCTATGTATGTGGGTTGAGGTCGTAGATGTGCTCACCGAGTCAGTGGGTTTGGGTGCAAACATTTCGTGACCCTGCTAGGTAACATCATCCTTGCGCCTCCGGTAAAACATCAGTGTTCTGTCCTCCTTGTTATTTATATGCTTCAGTTTACTGGTGCGGTTGGTATCACTTCCAGTTCTGTTTTTCAGTGGTTTGCATATTGGGTCCAGTTCAAGGTGTTTGTTGATAGAGTTCCGGTTGGAATACCAGGCCTCCAGGAATTCCCTGGCATGTCTCTGTTTGGTTTGTGTGATTATGGATGTGTTCTCCCAGTCGAATTTGTGCCCCTCGTTGTCCGTGTGTAGTGAGACAAATGAGAATTGGTCGTGTCTTTCGGTGGCTAGTTGGTGTTCATCTATCCATACTGTCAATTTTCTTCTGGTTTGGCCCATATAGTGTTTCTCACAGTCCTCGCGTGATATTTTGTATATTACCCCAGTTTTGCCATACCTGAAACCAGCAAAACTGGGGTAATATACATACCAGTTTTGGGTATGGCAGAACTGGGGTATATACAAAATACCACGCAACAACTGTGAGAAACACTATATGGGTCAAACCAGAAGAAAATTGACAATATTGATACATGAACTCCAACTAGTCACTGAGAGACTCGGCCAATTCTCACTTGTCTCACTACACACGGACAAAGAGGGGCACAAATTCGACTTGGAGAACACAGCGATAATCGCACAAGCCAAACAGAGACTTGCCAGGGATTTCCTGGAGGCCTGGTATTCCAACCGGAACTCCATCAACAAACACATTGAATTAGACCCTGTGTACAAACCACTGAGAAACAGAACCGGAAGTGATGCCAATCACCCCAGCAAACCGAGGCATATAAATAATAAGCAGGACAGAACACCAACACTTCACCGGAGGCGCACTGACGATGTTACCTAGCAGGGTGTCGAAACGTTTGCAACCAAACCCAATGGCTTGGCGAGCAAGTCTACAACCTCATCCATAACCCGAGCTACAAACGCCCTCGAAAACTTTAAATGAATGTGAGTTTTTCAGTCATTTAAGGGATATTGAAAATGGTATCTGATTGCACGGACTGCCTGTAGGCTACACCCTTTTTACCATTATTGATTCTTGGCTGGCTGCAAGCTTACAAAACACAGACATGTGAAGAAAAAGCCAAGTAGAAGAATCACAGAGTGACAGTTTCTGCTTGTACTTCAGATTTAAAAAAAAGAACTTTGTCTTCACAAATACTCAAATCAGCAAAATCAATCAGCTCAAACCGTACGAGAGACACGAGGGGAAATGTTACTCATCCACTCACTGATGAGGATGGCGTTTGCTGCAGAAACAGTGAGCAAGAACTCCTGTTTGTCTTGGCCCCAAAGAAATGCTGCAACGCCACTTGGCTCTCCCCGACCACTGAGAGTATGCAAAACCTGTCTTCACTGCAGGGTTTCCTGAGGTCTGGGGAAACTCGCCTGGTGATAGTTAAACTTGCAGCTAAACTAATTCAATCCAATTTTTTCCCCTTATTCTTAATTGGGTGTTGCTGGCAAGACCAGTATTTATTTTCTATCCCTAATTGCCATGATTTGAATAGCTTGCTTGGTCAATTCAAAGGCCAGTTGAGACTCAGTGTGGGTCAGACTGGCAGAAGGTAGACCATAGAATCCCTACAGTGTGGAAGCAGGCCACTTGGCCCATCATGTCCACAATGACTATCCAAAGAGCATCCCACCCAGGCCCACATTCTCACCCTATCTTGTAACCCTGCATTTCTCATGGCGAATCCACCTACCCTACACATCTTTGGGCTGTGGGAGGAAACCGGAGCACCTGGAGGAAACCCACGCAGACACAGGGAGAATGTGCAAACTCCACACAGACAGTCGCCCGAGGGTGGAATCAAACCCTGGTCCCTGGCGCTGTGAGGCAGCAGTGCTAACCGCTGAGCCACCGTGCCACCCGTTGGTGAATCCACTTCTTAAATTAGTAAACCAGGTTTTATTTTAGCAACAGTTGATGATAGTTGCCATGGTCACCATCACTGAGGCCAGTTTTACATTCAGCTTTAGTTCGAATTCTACCAGTGATGTCAGCAGGGTTTGAACCTGTGGCCCCTGAGAGTTAGCCTGGGACACTGGGTCACTAACTCCTATGACATACCATCACCTTCTCTCCCTACCTCATTGGCACACTTAAAGTGCCAGGTCACAGGGTGGGTTAGTCTGCCTCCCTCTTGTCCAACCTCGGTAAGACTCAGAGATCTGTGAGTTGGAGCCACAATGTCAATGTATTTGGAATGTTTGTCCTTTTAACTCCCTCCAATCTGCACCCAAGCCCACCCAAGCAACCAGGTTTGAACTCAGCAGCTCCTCCAACCAGTTTCATTGATAAAGGGTTTAAAATCTTCTCTGCTCATCATTGTTACAGCCCACTCACAGGATGGCTTGCTGTTAAACATATACTTCCAGTGAATGCAATTTCATCTGTGGACACGAGAAAAGAAATACACACAACAAATTGTAATCCTCCTGCACTAATGATCCTTTAACGCTTCTCACACAGTTAATGAGCCACTTAACGCAGATAAATGACAAGAGGTTCCGCAACTCAGCAACGGATATTACTGCTGCAAAGTACCTGCTATTCTGAAATCCTGCATGCTCTCATAAACACGGATGGATACGTGGCTTAAAGGGAGCCCCAACTATCAACTCTAATACCATCACCCGTTGTGACTCAAAGATAACATGTTGCATTTTTGTAGCGCCTGGAATGCAATGCAACTTCCAATAAAGCGGCAAGTATGGTGACAGTCTATGTGGCAGTCCTTACAGCATCTCCAAACACTGTGGGATACCAGCCCACCGACCAAGCGATTCGCAGAGTTTTGGAAGCAGCTCCAAGCTTGATACAAGCCTGGTTAGGGACATTAAAAAACAGCAGATGCTGGAATCCAGGATAGACAAACAGGAGGCTGGAAGAACACAGCAGGCCAGGAGGAAAGGAACAGTCAATGTTTCGGATATTACCCTTTTTCAGATGCTGCCTGGCCTGCTGTGTTCTTCCAGCCTCCTGTTTGTCTACCTTGATACAAGCCTGAGCCCCGTTGTGTCCCAGCCCAAGGCTCCAAGCAGACCTTCCTCTGTGACCTCCACAAGTCATCCTGCAGAGTTCCGACTGACATTCAAGAGCACGCCCTTGCTCCCAAATCTGCCGCTGTAGCTTACAGCCAGCAACGCACCTTATTGATTCCCTCGTGTCCCCCCCGATCATGATCCTGGGCACAGCAGGGTAATGGCACATCTAAGGTCTAGGTGCTGCGATCACAGGAAATTTACAAATGTAAAGGTACTACATGCAGCATGTGATCATGTTCTGGGATTGCGTACAACTTTACAGAGACTCCTGCCCGAAAGGATAGCCAATAAGGGAGTTCCTGCTGCCCCTCACCCCACTCTCCCATTAAATAAATAACAAGATTAAGCTGGCTACAATGATGTCATCACAACGCCATTTAGACCAATTCAGAGCAGCACTGCACGGCTTAGCAGTCAACCTGCTTGAGGGCGGGAATTGTTTTAGGCCTTCCTGAAAATCTCAAACCACCACCAAGTAAAGAAAACTTAAAGACTTGCATTTACATAGCCCCTTTCCAAACTCAGCACATTCCAAAATCAACTGACAGTCAAAGAAATGCACCTGAAGTGTTATCCCTATTGTAGTGTGCACAGCCAATTTGAACACAGCAAGCTCCCACACTCAGCAATGTGATAACGGCCCAAATAATCTGTTTCTGTGATGTTCATTGAAGAACGACTTTATACAGGATATTAAGGGTCACTTTCACATTATCCTTACAAGGGACACGAGCATCATTGGCAAGGCCAATGTTTGTTGTCCATTCATAATTGCCCTTGAACTGCTGGGCCATTTCAGAAAGCAGTTAAGAGACAACCACGTTGTTGTTGAGTCTGTAGGCCAGACCAGGTAAGGAGGGCAGATTTCCTGTCCTAAAGGACAAAGCAGCTTGCCTGCTTGGCCACAAACCTCCACACTCTCCACCACTGACACTCAGTACACATCACTGCTACTATCTACAAGATGCAGTGTAGAAATTTGCCAAAGATCCTTAGACTGCACCTCCGAAACACTTGACCACTTCCATCTCGAAGGACAAGGGCAGCAGATATATGGGAACACCACCACCTGCAAGTTCCTCTCCAAACCACTCATTGTCCTGACTCGGAAATATATCATCGTTCCTTCACTGTCGCTGGGTCAAAATCCTTGAATTCCCTCCCTAATGGTATTGTGGGTTAACCCGCAGCAGGTGGACTGCAGTGGTTCAAGAAGGCAGCTCACCACCACCTTCTCAAGGGGCAGCTAAGGATGGGCAATAAATGCTGGCCAGCCAGCGATGCCCATATTCCACAAGTGAATAAAATAAAAGGACATCAGTGAACTAAATGGATTTTTCTAACAACTGATGATAGTTTCATGATCACCATTACTAAGACCAGTTTTTATTTTACTATTGCAGAATGATTAGCTGATCTTAAATTCCAAAAGCTGCCCTTGTTCCTCCTCAAAACAGTACCATGCTTTTACAAGTTTGCCTGAGATGGCAAATCCTGGACGATAGACAAGCCCACAGTTAATGTAGCACTGTCTCAGCACAGCCTTGCAATGTCAGTCTGAATCTTGTGCTTGAGTCCCCAGAGGTGGAGATATGAACTGCTACCTCAGACAGGATAATGCTTGTCATCATGCCACAGCTTGCAAAGGTAATCAAGTAAGCATTATGAAGGTCAGCTATGTTCCAATTTTCTCCAACAAGTATTAAGACAATAAACTAGGAACAGAAATAGGCCATTTGGCCCATCAAATCTGTTCCCCCATTCGATCATGGCTGATTGTTTCTCAACCTCACTTTCCTGTCTTCTCCCTTTAACCTATGATCCCCTTACTAATCAAGAACCTGTCTATATCTATCTCAAATACACTCAATGACTTGGTCTCTATGTCGTTCTGTGGCAATAAGTTTCACATTTATTCCGCGATTACTTTTATGTTAATACTTGTTGAGCCCTCCTTTAGGCCAGTTAGAGAGAACAAGAGCCTAAGAGTTGTGAGGGTTTAGGCAATATAACTCCAGCTCTATGTGGAGAACGCCACATTGTCCATCATTAAACATGTTGAATGGTTAATGGGCAATCCGTTTCAGAGAAGGTAACAAGTGGGCAAACAGAAAAATATCACTGATAGAAGTTGTTCTTTCGAGTTTGGGGTTATGTAGAGTGGAGTAAGGGGACTTCATTCTGAATCTGAAGGTGCAATATCTGACATGGCCCCAATTTTGACGCTGTCTCTGGAGTTGGTCGGGAGAATATTGGGTCGAAGGTAGATGGAGAGTGTAATTTGGATCTTGTGCTAATAATGCGAGACAGGCCACAGCAAATTGTTATTGTGCTTATCATCTCTCCAAGTGGAAATGAAAGTCAGGATATACAAAGAGTTCAGGATGGAGTTAGATACTTCTTAAGGCTAAAGGAATCAAAGTGGATGTGGTTAGTAGGATAATCATGATCATATTCAATGGTGGTACAGGCTCAAAGGGCTGAATGGCCTACTCCTGCTTATATTTTCTATGTCTATATCTATGTTCCAAATCCAGAACTGACATCCAACACAGACCGTGCACAGATGAAGGCCACTTTGAAACAGACTTAACGAAAAGCACTGGCGAGGTGTTGTCTCTGTTTGATGTGTGCAACTACGATCATTGGGAAAAATAAAAGACATTTTTACTATCTCCAGTCTTCAGGAGCGGTTTCCAATCATTATTGGAATGTTTTCCCTATTCCTTTGGGCCATTCTATAATAATATTGTGCAAATTAATTGAAGGAGCTGATCATGTCATTCTGGTGACTGAATGAATAAATGCTAATATGCGCCTCAGAGGAGAAGCAAATTACTGAAAATGATGCATTAAATAACAATCATTACAATCTACTTTAACTAAGGTATTCAAAATTAAATTACATTTCAGTTAGACAATGTCATATAAACAAATTAACATGTGCAGTGCTTTACAGGAAGATTAATTTGAGGCCAGCACTGGTTGATGGAATTCTTGGAAAAGTGTGTGGTGGCACAGGGAGTCAAAACATTTCAGCTGTATTTCATTTCACTTTGTAACTTCTGCCTTTCCCAGTAGCTGTGGCTCAGTGGGTAAAACTCTCGCCTCAGATCATTGGGGTGTGGCTCCTGTTCATGAATGCGTAGACACTCAGGGCAGCTCTGAGGGACTGCTGCACTATTAGGAGGGTGCTATGCTTTTGGACATGATATTAAACCTTCTCTGGCACATGTAATAGATACCATTGCATGACTTCAAAGGAAGGCAGGAGAACATTCTCTCTGGCATAGAGACTCCTAGAGTCATAGAGGTATACAGCATGGAAACAGGCCATTTGATCTGTTATGGAGAGGGAGGTTAAATGAAAGAAAATCCCTGATATTCACTTTATGAGTAACAAGTAACAATCTATTTATTTAACCTTAACAGTGAACAAATTAACAGAATTACTAACGCCGAACAATTCCCCATTAACTACTAACTATTCCCAAACTGAACTAAATTCTACCGTATGCTGTTCTAATAAACACAAGTCCCACTTATGTAAACACAAATAATAAGAAAATAAATTAAAACTTAGTGTCTCAAAGTCTACACACCTTCCTTCTGATGTTCTCAAATCATAAAAGCCTTTCTTCTGCTGATCCAGCTGTCAGGGATGTTTTGTCTGTAAGGTCTTCTGTGAGGAATCTTAGCTAGAAGTGCTGTGGTTACATTTATGGACATGTGATGCTTTCTTAGAGAGCTTAGTGATTTCTTGTGAGAGCTAGATGCTTATTTCTCAGATGGCAGTTCACTCTCACAGTGATTTTCGAAAACCCTCTCCTTATAGACCTTGGATGACACATCAATTTTCTTAAAATAGCATTGGTTCGACGTTGTCAAAGCCATCAGATTTAAATTCAATTGGCTTTCAATCAGTAAGTGCTTAGTTTAAATTAATTGGCTGATTCCAGCTAGTTGCCAAAACATCAAAACAAGCCTAAGGTTTCCAATCACACAGCCAATTGATACATGGTTCAATTTCAGAACTGGCTGTACATCTTCAGCTACATACAGACACATTTTTGTTTCTGTATAAATCTCTAAGCTTAGAAAAGCTTCTTAAAGGAACCACGTACTCTTCTCCCATATCATTTATTTTTACAAACAAATTCTAGCTTCCTGCCTTCCAATACACAATTACTCTACACAACTTTGTGACAGATCCAACTCATCCACGCTGACCAGATATCCTAAATTAACCTAGTCCCATTTGCCAGAAATTGGCCCCTATCCCTCTAAACCCTTCTTATTCATATACCCATCCAGATGCCTTTTAAATGTTGTAATTGTACCAGCCTCCACCACTTCCTCTGGCAGCTCATTCCATACACGCACCACCGTCTGTGTGAAAAAGTTGCTGTTTAGGTCCCTTTTAAACCTTTCCCCTCTCACCTTAAACCCACGCCTTCTAGTTTCGGATTCCCCCACCCTGGGGAATAGACCTGGACTATTCACCCTATCCATGCCCTGCATGATTTTATAAACTTCTATAAGGTCCATGGCCAACATTCATTCTTTCAACAACCTTGCTATACGCAAATTTGCTGCCACAATTTGTAGGTTACAACAATGCCTACATTTCGAAAGGTTCTGGTCACCCTGCTATGGGAAGCATATTATTAAATTGGAGAAGGCTCAGAAAGGATTTACAAGGTTGTTACTGGGATTGTAAGGTTTGAGTTATAAGGAGAAGCTGAATAAGTTGGGACATTTTTCATTGGAACATAGGAGTTTGAGGGGTGACCTTAGAGAGGTTTATACAATCATGAGGGGCATAGATAATGTGAATAGCAAAGGTCTTTTCCCCAGTGTAGGGGAGTTCAGAACTAGAGGGCATAATTTTAAGGTGAGAGGGCAAAGATTTAAAACGGACCTGTTGGGCAACAGTTCGCGCAGAGAGTGGTTCGAGTGTGGAATGAGCTGCCAGAGGAACTGGTAGATGCAGGTACAGTTACAACATTTAGAAGAGTGCTGGGTAGGTATGTGAATAGGAAAGATTTAGAGAGATATGGGCCTATGAAGGCAAATGGCACTAGTTTAGTTTGTGAAATTTGGTTGGCATGGACAAGTTGGGCTGAAGGGTCTGTTTCCGTGCTCTATGACTCTATGGTACTTCATTGGCTGTAAAGGGCTTTGGGACTTCCTGAGATGGTGAAGGTGCTATATAAATGCAAGTCTGTTTTTTTTTCAAGACTGTTTCTGGCATCCTAGTTCTGAAGAGTGCAAGATGAAAAACTTCAACACCTAGTCTCCTTTTAGTGGTATTTAAATTATGTAATGTACTTTAACAATTTTCTTTGTCTAAACTATATTTTTGGTTTAAAAAAGGGGTCATAAATGCTGGCCTTGCTAACATGTCCCATGAAAAAATAAAAATGCACTAACAGGAACCATATGGTTACCAATGTGACTAAGGATGCTTTCACCTTGGAAAGTCAAGTGCAAGATTTCACTATATCAGCTGGGTTGACACCAGTGTAAAATACTTAGAGAGTGCTGCATCATCAGTATGCCCACCATCCTTTTGATAAACCAAGGCTTTGTCTGGAGCACATTAATGATTCCGATCATAGTATTCAAGGAAGAGCCAAAATCTCTGTGGAATTTAAAACCGCAAGAGGTGACTGCATTGGAAAGTATAAAATTCTTAGGAGGCTTTGACCAGATACATGCTGAGAGATTGTTTCTCCTGTCTGAACAGTCTAGAACTAAGGGATGTAGTCCAAGAATAAGGTCATTTAGAACTGAGATGAAGAGAAATAGTTGCTAAACATTGGAATTCTCTACCCCTGAGTGTTGTGGATGCTCAGTTGTTCAATATTTAAGGCTGAGATCGATGGATTTTAGGGCTTTAAATGAAGCAAGTGAAATGGCAATAGGGAAGGAAGGACGGCTTAATATTGTTCAGCTGTTACATAGAACATAGAACATAGAACTGTACAGCACAGGAATCGGCCCTTCGGCCCATGAGGTGCCGAACATGACACCAAATTAAACAACCCTATCATGCATCTCATAATCTTATTGACTTCTATCATGTCTCCCCTCAGCCTCTGCCACTCCAGAGAAAACAACCTGAGTTTTTCAAGCCTCTCCTTATAGCTCATTCCCTCTAATCCAGGCAGCATCCTGGTAAAGGTATTACCTCCTTGAATGGTGAAGCAGGCTCGAGTGGGTCACATATTGCTCTTACTCCTTATATTCTCCCAATGCGATTAGTCCTCATTCAATTAGCCCCAGCAAATATACCAAGCACTACATTTCAAACAGTTCACTGTAGATAAAGCATTTGGAGAAGCTTTGGAGTGATCTGCTCCGAGGCTACGTAGATGCAAATTTTTACTTCAGAATACCAACCTACAAGATGGCAATGAAAGAAATATCTAAATGTGTGTAGTATCCTTCATGACCACTGGATATCTCAAGGTGCTTTACAATCAATGAGTGTTAGCCAATATTTAAGGCAGGAAAGGTGACAGCTGGTTTGTACACACAAATAGCAACTTGTTAATGATCAGATAATTTGCTTTTGGGATGTTGATTGTGGGGTAAATATTGGCTAGGACATTTACTGTTCTTCTTCAGAATAGTGCCCTGGCATCTTTTACATGCACCCATGCAGTGGCCTCAGTTTAACATCTTCTCTAAAAGGTAGCACTGCCAACTGCACAGCACTCCCTCAGCACTGCAGTGGATTGTCAGCCTTAGCCATTGCACTCAAACCCATAAGTGGGACTTGAAACCAAAATCTTTTGACTCCAAGATGGACAAACGACACAGAAATAAAAGTACAAGACTGTGGACGTTGGAAAAATGAAATAAAAACAGAAAGTGCTAGAGAAACTCAGCAGGTCTGGCTGCATCTTTGGAGGGCGAAAGAAAGTCTAATGACTTCTTCCGAAGCACCTTCTGTTCATATCACTAATAAAGGCAGAATGACTCATGATAATTAACATTGAACAGTTTCAATGTAGTCGCTAAAGCTTCAGCTGGGTATGTGGTTCTTTCAACTTTGATAGTCTCCAGGATTAACGTGCTTATACTCGAGGAAAATAGCAAGTTAATTAGTTTGGAGTCAGCCGCCCCTTGTGAAAAATGCAATTAAACCAGCTTTAATTAGCCTTCCGATGGAATCAACAAAGATGAGCAGTTCACAGGCAATAAATGTATTGTTAATTTACCACCAATTCTAATTACAGCAAAGTCACTGACGTGACCTATAAACAACACTGGAGAAATTACTGTTGAAACCACTTTCTAACCATGGGGCCATTCTGGTGCGAAGTTGAGACTTAACAAGAGATTGCTGATGTTTCATGAGTTGTTTCTATACTGGAACAGCTTTTCAATGAGTAAAGGTAATTGGTGTCAAAGAAAAACTTAATACACAGGACCTATCCAGTGTTCCAATCCTCAGATGAGCTGCATTTCATAACGTGATTCATACAGCAAAAACATGTCACAAGCAGTGATCATTTGTAGCTTCTGGAAAGGTTGTTAGCAGCCTATTTGCACCACAACAACATCTTGCATTTATACAGTGCCTTTAATGTGGGAAAATATTTCAGGATGCTTCACAAGTTGTTTTGCCGAGTCACTGGGATTTTAAGAAGCACCTTAAAGGAGCAGTGAGGGGAGGAGGCTTAGGGAGAAAAATTTCAATGCCTAGGTAGCTAAAAGTTATGGTGATCAGCAGCGGAGTGAAGAAAAGTCAGGATGAGTGAGACTAAGAGTGCAAAGGATCTTAGAGGGATGGGGGCTGGAGGAGGTTACAGAGACAGGAGAGGCAAGACCAAGGAGGGATCTGAAAATAGGGAGGGATAGTGTGACATTTGAGGTGTTTTGAGCTGGGATCTGTGGAGTGATAGGGAAAAAAGACTTGGCTCAAGTCACAATAGAGGCAGATAATGTCAAGTGGTTTGGGGTTATCAACTGATAATACCACAAATGGCTCCAGGAGAGCTCTGCGTTTATCAAGGAACAAAACAAGAAATGATTTCAAATAATTCCTCCTCCCAAATGCCCATGTGTCGAAGAAAATAAGCTAATCTATTCGTTTCTGACTTCCATCTTGGGGAGTCTTGCCTAGCTTGTGTGGTGCATTTGTTAAGATAGGGAGCTGAATATTAATGAAGTGCGTTGTGGTATTAAAAAGGTGGTTAACTAGTAAGAAACCCTGAAACTGACAACTTATTGCCACCTAGTCTAAAACCCATCCCATCACATGGCCAAGCATACTTTGTTTCTTCCTGCACAGCTTTATTTTTCTTATTTGAATCGACTTATCTTCTGTGGAGAGATCGAGCCGGTGTGGGGCACAGCGAGAGAGTGTGGGGACAGCGAGAGAGCACAGCGGGGATAGAAGTTTCCTGCATCTGTGGCAGCGCGAGTTCAGGGAGATCAATCCCAATGCAGAAGAGATCGAACCCTTGTGGGGAGTGTGAGCCCAACATAGCTAAGCACTTAAGAAGGACTGCAATGTTGAACTTTTAACTTTATTTCCTTATTTTTCTACTTTATTCTCAGAAGAACTTTAATGTTGAACTTTTAACTATATGTCTTTATTTTTCTACTTTGTACCTAAGATTTGGTACCTAGGTACCTTGTGCCTAAGATGGCATCGGGAATACCGACATTGTGTACTTTTCACTGTACTCCTGTATCCCTGCAATTGAGTACACAAGAAAATGAAAGCTAATTTCCCTTAATAAATGTACTGTTACGCCAGACCAACAGACTGCACAGGTCGCAATGAAAACTGTACACACAAACTGCACAAAGCAGCTATAATCAATATTTGGCTTACTTTATTTGATTGAAGCTGAGAAGGTTGACCAGAAAGAGAACTTCACGTATTCAATGAACTGACAACGTTTCAACCTAAAAGTTCACTGGCAAAGGCTGCGAATCACTGACTACCTTCTGTAGGTCAAAAGATTCGCAGCAGCAATCAGTGTGAATAAAAATGTTGTGTAAGGGTATGGGGGGGAAAACCAGTTGATTGGCACAAGCTAATGATGCTCATTTAAAGAGCTAGTTCAGGCACGATAGGCCAAATGTAATAATTCTGTGATTCTGTGAAATCATTCGAGAAGGCTTTGACCAAAGTGGATTTTAGTCTCACAGAGTTTGGGTATAAAGAAGAATCACCAGAGTGAAGAGTATAGAGGGCAGTCAGGTAAGAGGATGACATAGGCCTATTATGGAGCACATCCAAACTTTGACTCATCCACCCAAACAGATGGAATATTGAAAAAGCTCTGCCCGTTTGATGTGCCACCAAATGGTAATGAAGGCAACAGTTTACAATCAAAAACCACAAAAGGACCATCTGACCATGTTTCAGGATTCACAGTGAGGTAGATTGGAGAAGTTGGGAGCATTTTCCTTGGAGAAGAGAAGGTTGAGAGGAAATTTGATGGGGATGCTCAAAATTATAGAGGGTCTGGACAGAATAAGGAGAGAGAAACTGTTCCCGTTCAGGGACGGAGCAAGAATGAGAGTTACACATTTAAAGCAAATAACCAAAGAAGCAATGGTGACACAAGGAGGGAGCTTTTCATGTTGTGAGTGCTAAGGATCTGGAATGCACTGGCTGACAATGTGATGGAAGTAGATCCAATCACGGGGAACTCAATAATTATTCAAAACAGAAGAACGCACAGGAGTATGGGACAAGGTGGTTAGGGACATAGTGGGAAGAAGTGACATGAGGCATATCACTTTCTCAAAGAGCCAACATGCAGATGATAGACTGAATGGCCTCCTACAATGCTGTGATTCAAACTTGGAGCAAGTATAAGCTTTATTGGCACGAGGTGAACAAGTTAATCTTCACGATTATGACGAGTAAAGGGCAAACAGATAGATTGTGGTGGGCCAATAAAATCTTAAGAAGAGGACACAGACTAGAGATACACATGGGAACATTCACACACGAAGTTAGAAAAATATCTTTTACCTAGAGAGTGGCCAGAATGTGAAATTCTCTGCCACAGGCTGTTGAGGCAGCAGAGTCCATGGGCTGTTTCAGAAGAGAATCAGTTGTTTAAAGGGTATAAGGGGAATGAAAATAAAGTGAAGCAAGATTTAGGGTTATCATTAGGGTTAGGGTTAGCTGGTCAATGAGCAGAAAAGCAGCAAGTCAGATTTGATGGGTTGAATAGTTTGCTGGGTTGGTTGGCCTGGTTGGTTGAATGGCCAGATTACAGTGCAATGCAAAGTGATGCCAACAATGTGGGTTCAATTCCTGCACTTGCTGAGGTTATCAAGAAGGACTCTGCTTTTCAACCTGGTGACTCTCAGTTTAAATCACCACCAATTATCTCTCCCTAATGAAAGAGGAGCCCTCTGGTTATCTGGGACTATAAACACTTTCTTTAATAACCCATTTGATAATAATTCTGGTTGCCCTCCGGAGAAAGGATATTATTAAACTGGAAAGAGTGTAGAAAGGATTCACTACAACGCTACGTGGACTGGAAGGTTTGAATTATAAGAAGAGGTTGGATAGTCTGGGACTTTTTTTCCCTGGAGTTTAGGAGACTAAGAAATGACATCATAGAGGTTTATAAGATCATGAGAGGCATAGATAAGGTAGATAGCCAACAGCCTTTCCCCATGGTAGGGAAGTCTAAAACTAGAGGGCATTTGTTTAAGGTGAGAGGGGAGAGATATAAAAGGGACCAGAGGGGCAATTTTTTTCACACAGAGAGTGGTAAGTGTCTGGAATGGGCTGCCAGAGGTAGTGGTGGAACTGAGTACAATTTTGTCATTTAATAAACATTTGGACAGGTACATTAATGGGATAGGTATGGAGCGGTATAGACCAAACACAGGAAAATGGGACTAGTTTTCTCGTGAAAACTGGACAACTTGAGCAAGTTGGGTTGTAGGACCTGTTCCCATGCTCCATTCTATGACTATATGTTGATCACACTTTGGAAACTGAACATAAAGGTGAATTAGTCAGGCAAATACATTCAAATGACTTACGAGGCCAAGAAACTCTACAGCAGAAGTGACTGAATAGTGGTCTTTAAAATTATGAAGGAATTTGATTGGGTAAAAAAGGGGGTGTACCAAATGAGGGACTATAATTAGAAGACAATCACTAGTAATCCCATTCGGGAATGAAGGAGAAATGCGTTTATGGAGAGAGTGGTGAGAATGTGGAACTCCCTACCAGATGAAATGGTTGAGAGAAATAGCATAGATGCACTTCAGAGGAAGCTGGATAAACACTGCAAGAAAGAAGTAGAAGAATATACTGATGGGGTTATTTGAACAGGGATGGGCAAAGGCTTGTGTGGAGCATAAAGACCAGCACAGACCAGTTAGGCTGAATGGTAATTTCTGTGTTGTAAGCGCTATGCCAAGGAAGCATCACACCGATGTGATAAAGTATGAGGATATAAGTCACATATTGTTTTAATTACTTTCACAAGCAGGTTCTGAAGCTTTTGCTCCATTCATCAAGCACTGGGCTTAATAATGGATAGAAAATGGATAATACATCAAATTTTGAGCATTTTTATTCATCATTGACTGCACGGAAATGGAAGATAGGAGAGATATCATTAGCTGTTAATGGCCTTTTTACGTGAGTGCAAGGATCATGGAATGTGCAATTAGGGACTGCACATCTAAATCCTTATTGGCAGTAGCTTATGAGATGATGGACAATAATAGACAGGCAAAGACGTTCTGGTCCATCCAGTTTTCTTCCACATGTGATATTTTCTAAACTAATCACTGTGGCACCTTGTGTTTGTACCTTTATTTTAAATTATAGAATCCCCACAGTGTGGAAGCAGGCCATTCAGCCTAACACATCCACTGAAGCATCCTAGCCAGACCCATCTCACGATCATGTCCCTGTAACCCTGCATTTCCCTTGGGTGGCACACCGAACCTACATGTCACAAATTAAGAAATAAAATTCTCTGGCTGAGGCCTTTATAAATCTTCCTGCTGAAATTACAACTTAATTGCTGAGTACTAGTTCTTTTAATGCTTTAAATTTTCCTTATTCTTTTTTCTTTCCTTAAACGTTTCCTGAAATTTGCTCATTTTCACCTGCTATAAATTCTGAAGGCTTTCTTGATTCTGTAGCCTGGTTTAAGTTTCCTCGCTAGTGCTTTCACTGTTCCTTGTGGAGATAAATGGAGAGATGTTCACTGTGAGAGGTGAGAACTCTCTTTTACACTTACTCATTTTCCCTTTCTGGTCTTCGCTCCTTTTTACATAAAGCTGTTCCCTTTTCTCTAATTTTACCTCCTGCAGCCTTCAATTGTTCCTTACAGAAGCTGCCTCATGAAGGCTCTGTGTTTTCTAACTGCAAGTGGCTTTTCTCCTTTCTCCTTGACTACACACCAGCCACAGTGCTTCTTACCAGCTTCTAAATTAAGTTTTGTCTTCGGAGCACTCAGCTTGACTTTGTGATGCTCCAACAGCTGATGTTGTCTGGATTTTTTTGCCCTGTTGAGGTGGTCAGAAACATGCTACTACTCCAATCATAGAATCCCTACAGTGTGGAAGCAGGCCTTTCAGCCCATCAAATCCACACTGACTCTCCAAAGAGCATCCCAGCCAGACACACCCCATCCCTGTAACCCTGCATTTCCCATGGCTATTCAACCTAACCTGCACATCCCTGGACACTATGGGTAATTTAGCATGGCCAACCCACCTAACCTGCACATCCCTGGACACTATGGGTAATTTAGCACGGCCAACCCACCTAACCTGCACATCCCTGGACACTATGGG
>NC_063355.1:38697544-38786150 GCF_021869965.1 Rhincodon typus | reverse complement strand
TTAGCACGGCCAACCCACCTAACCTGCACATCCCTGGACACTATGGGCAGTTTAGCATGGCCAATCCACCTAACCTGCAAATCCCTGGACACTATGGGCAGTTTAGCATGGCCAATCCATCTAACCTGTATATCGTTGCACTGTGGGAGGAAGCCAGAGCACCTGAAAGAAACCCACGCAGCCATGGGGAGAATGTGCAAACTCCACAGTCACCCAAGGGTGGGATCACACCCAGGTCCCTGGCGCTGTGAGGCTGCAGTGCTAACCACTGAGCCACCGAGCTGCCCCAAATCATGTACTTTTTTCCCAGACAATAACTGCTGGTACCTTGAGGTATTTGCCACCCCTGGCAGTAAAGTGGTATTGGGTAAGGATTATTTGAGGTAATTCTCTGCCATAAATCCTCTGTTGTCTTTGCTTAGTTTTGGGACTATTTAGTAATTACTGGTAGAGGACAGACTGTTATAATGGAGTCCCTATAAAAGATAACTGCTCCCTCTGAAAGTTAGAGAAGAGTTTGCTGTTGCTAATCACACAGTGCACGACATCTAGAATGGGTGGAGCCAATGTAACCCCAATGTTAACCCCTTCTGAACCATAATCATACACAACACCATATAATTGTGTTACCTTGTATGAGACAAAGCTAAAGTGACCATAGTCCTACTCTCTCATTTGAGGGACACAATGAGTGGTGGTTTAACCTGAGGGTCACCATGGCTCAGGTGGGGGGAGAGGTTGTGAAGGACAGTCCTTCATGGTAACCTCAGCCTGTGCAGGAATTGAACCCGCGCTGTTGGTGTCAATAACCAGCATCCAACCAACTGAGCTAACTGACCACCTTACTGCATTAAAACACAATGTGCACAGTCTCCATGTCAAGTGTTGGGAGGGGCATGAAACATCACATTCAGACTCTCTATTCCCACTAATGTAGATGGCTGACTGAAATCCCATCAGGTGGGTGATGCTGATATGAAGCTTGGTGTTCTTTGAAACACACTAGCATTTATTTAGGACTTTGAGCATCAAAGAGTGTTCCCAAGAACATCAGAAAAGTCATACAAGTTAGGCGAAGTGACCAAATGCATGCCTGATAAAGGAAGTTCTAAATGGCAGCAGTTTGAAAGCAGAGAAGGACCAAAATGAACGGGATTGTGATGCCACCCAACTCAGTCAATCAAATACAAATGGAAAGCTCTTTTGTTAATAGCAAGCTGCCATGGGGGTGGATATACAGCGGACCAGAGAGTGAGGATGTGGGCACAAGGCTGGAGGAGATTACAGAGTAGGGTGTGTCGAGGCCATATAATGATTTGTAAAGAAGGTTGGCTCTAGAATTTGGCAGGGTGATGGAAGTCACTAAAGCTAAGTCCAACAGGAGGCAGTACGGGGCAGGGTGAAGGGGGGGGTGTGACAGATGGCATAGCTTTGGATAAGTTGGAGCTGATGCAGGATGTGGCTTCAGTGCCCAGCAATTTGGACATTGGAAACTTGGCCGCCAGAAGTAGCAAAAACATAGATGGGATCAGACAGGG
This sequence comes from Rhincodon typus, assembly GCF_021869965.1. Taxonomy (NCBI): domain Eukaryota; kingdom Metazoa; phylum Chordata; class Chondrichthyes; order Orectolobiformes; family Rhincodontidae; genus Rhincodon; species Rhincodon typus. Next base: position 38,784,612 of record NC_063355.1, on the reverse strand, counting down.
TAGGAACTGCAGATGCTGGAGAATCTGAGACAACAAGGCGTAGAGCTGGATGAACACAGCAGGCCAAGCAGCATCATAGGAGCAGGAAGGCTGATGTTTCAGGCCTAGACCCGGTGCTTTGTAACTCAATCCTGGATCAACTGTTCGAATTCTGCAAACTGTCTGGTTTACCTGATGTTAGCAGCTGGGGCAGGGAATGGAACTGGGACAAGGGAAAATAAATAGCTATTTCTCCGAGATACGGACTAGCATTGTGGAGGGAATCTTACTGAACTCTACATCTAAACTCATTCCAATTGTAAGAATCTTTTCCACAGAACGTTTTAACCAGAATGTTTTCAGTCTCTATTCTCCTTTTGATATCCTGCGCATTAAGAATAAATAACCGACTGAAAGACTATAGACTATCCGCCTATATTGGACCAATGAAAACAAGCTGTATGATCCGACTAATAACACTGAAGGGAAATTTGAACTAAATGATAATTCATTAATGAAGGTAAAAGTAATTAAAAAATAATTACCGTGGAGCATAAGATTATCATTAGGAATGCAACTGTAATTATTGCTATTTAATAATGCATGCATTTTGATAACTGTCTCATGTCTCCAGGCAAAGTTCATTACCACATTTTGCAGATTTTTAAAAATATAAAGTACATATTAGATATGGAACTGTTGCCACAGAACACGACTACTGTTGGGTTTATACGTTGAGTTTATACAAGGCTGTTAACAATGACAAGATCATAGAATGCCTACAGTGGGAAACAGTCCATTCGGCCCAACAAGTCCACACCGACTGTCCGAAGAGTATCCCACCCAGACTCACCCCCTACCCTAGGGGTGCATTTCCCATGGTTAAGCCACCTAACCTACACATCCCTGGACACTATGGGCAATTTTCTTTATTCACTTACGGGATGAGGGCGTCTCTGGCTAGGCAGCATTTATTGCCCATCCCTAATTGTCCAGACAGCAGTTAAGAGTCAACCACATCGCTATGGGTCTGAAGTCACATGTGGACCACACCAAGTAGGGATGGCAGATTTCCATCCCTAAGAGGCATCAGTGAACAAGGTGGGTTTTTTGTAACAATTGGCGTGGTTGCCATTAAATTATCTTTTTATTCTAAAGTTTAATCCAATTCAAGTTTTGCTATCTGTCATAGAGGGACTCAAACCTATACCCTTAGAACATTAGCCTGAGGAGGTGAGGTTAGAGCACTAGTCCAGTGACATTACCATAATTAAGTCTTGTGACTTAATTAACATTCTGGCAGTCTGGAATATTTTTGTTTCCAATTGTTCAATTTTTCAGTGTAATTCACAAACTCAGATCCATCAGAGTATAAATTCTCATACAATGAGACTCATTAGAGATAGATACACATATTGTCAGGAAGATGTGTTATTGGAAATATGAACTGATAATATCAATATAAATGATTGGTCATGTGTACTTATCTAAAGAGCCTTATTGGAAAAACACTTGGCAAAACAAAAAAAACACTAGCTGCAGTTGTAACAAAGCCTCAATTGCTAAGGTCAGTCTCCGGGGCAGAGATTCCAAGTCTTTCACTTTCAGAAACACTTTCTAAGATAGGTTACATGGGTGGCACAGTGGTTAGCACTGCTGCCTCACAGTGCCAGGGACCCGGATTCAATTCCAGCCTCGGGTAACTGTCTGTATGGAGTTTGCACATTCTCCCTGTGTCTGTGCGGGTTTCCTCCGGGTGCTCCAGTTTCCTCCCACAGTCCAAAGATGTGCAGGTTAGGTGGATTGGCCATGCTAAATTGCCTGTAATGTTCAGGAATGTGTAGATTAGGTGGGTTATAGGGGGATGGGTCTGGGTGGGATGCTCTGAGGTTCAGTGTGGAATTGGAGGGTTGAAGGTCCTGTTTCCACACTGTAGGGATTCTATGATAATGGTTACAACTAGCTTGCAGTTGAAGTTATTGGAATTAAATCTAGGGCGTCTCAGTCCCTGGACATCTCTGCCGGAGTTCCCCAGGGTAGTGTCCTAGGCTCAACCATTTTCAGCAGCTTCATCAATGACTTTTCCTCCATCATAAGGTCAGAAGTGGGAACGTTTGCTGATGACTGCACAATCCTCAGCACCATTTGCAAACTCCTCAGGCATTGAAACAGCTCACGTCCACATGCAGCAAGCACTGGACAACATACAGGCTTGTTCTGATAAGTGGGAAGGAGCAATCATGCCGCACAGTGTCAGGCATATGACCATTTCAAAAAAGAGAGAATTGGACCACATCACCTCGCCATTCAATGATATTACTATTGCTGAATCTCCCGAATACCAAAATCCCAAGGGGTGGGGAGGGGTTTACCATTGATCAAAAACCGAATAAGGTCAACTACTTAAATACTGTAGCTACCAGAACAAATTAGAGGCTGGGAACTGTGTGTCAAGTAACTCACCTCCTGTCTCCCTACCTACCACCTATAAGGCACAGTCAACGATTGGATGGAATACTCCCACTTGCTCGAACAGGGGCAACGCCAACAACATTCACAACCTTCACATCATTCAGGCAAAAGCAGCCCACTTGATCAGCATCCCATCCGCCAATGTCAGCTTTCATTCCCTTCACCACTGATGCTCCGTAGCAGCAGTGTGTAACATCTACATGATGCACTGAACAATTCCACCAAGGCTCCTGGGGCAACACCTTCCAAACCTGTGGCCTCTACTACCAAGGAGGGGACATTGGCAGCAGATACGTGGGAATGCCACCAACAAGCCACTTGCCATCCTCATGTGGACATATAATGCTATTCCTTCACTGCTGCTGGGTCAAATCTTAGAACGTCCTTCCTAATAATTGTCTACATTCGAAGGTCTATAACAGTTGAACATGCAGTTCACCACCACTTCCCTTAGGGCTGTTGGATATGGGACACCCACATTCCATGAACAAATAAAGAAAAAAAAATGGTGTGTTTGTATTGTTAAGAAGAATGCGAGGTGATCTTATTGAAACATATAAGATCCTGAGGAGGCTTGATCAGTTAGATGCTGAAAGAATATTTCCCTTTTGTGGGTGACAGTGAACTAGGAAGCACAGTTTAAGACTAAGGTGCATCAGATTTAAGGAGGAGATGAGAAGTCTTTTTTCTCTCAGAGGGTCATTTGTCTGTGGACCTGCCTTCTCTAGAACTTGGTGGAGTGAGTCATTGAATATTTTTAAGGCTGAGTTAGATTCCTGATTGACAAAGGGAGTCAAGGAGACAGGAAGAGGTAGACAGGAAAATAGACTTGAGGCCATAGCTAGATCAGCCATGATCTTATCAAATGATACAGCAGACTTGAGGGACTAAATGGCCTACTTCTGATCTGGATTTACATGTATGTTATATGTATTGAAGATAGTATAGGCCATCATTGTATGAGATACTCAGATATTACATTCAGTAAGATGGCAAAACGATCTGTCACCGGACAGTAATCTAGACAGATGGAGCTATATGGCTCACCAGCTCAAATTTGGAATTGGGACTGTTTACACTAACCACATCCTCCTGAAAATGAATCAACATGGCTCCACTTCCCTTATGGATCAGCTACGGAGATCTTGTTTTCTGACCCCATTGCCTTCAGGTCTGAAGTTGGATCTTGCTGTAAGTCAATCTTTGAATGTTTTCTGGCCTCTTCCATACTGTTTCCAGCTTCCAATAGATCTTGTTGTAAAGGTCAGGCTGGAGGCTTTTCACCCCACAGCACTAGCTACTGGGAATTGTGAATGTTAACAGAGCTAGTTTATTGTAAAGTCTGTACAACATCACAGTACATCTGACTATCCAAGACCATGGTCAGGTCTCCTTTTCCATTGATTACTGGCATCATCACAGTGGCTGGTGTTACTCACAATCTTTCTGATATTAATTCTTTCATACCACAGTTACCTCCATTAAAAGTGCTACACAAATACAAGTTATAACTGATGATCAAAACCTGTCCTTAGCTTGCCTGACTGAGTGACTTCCTTACACCTTCCTCTTTCCAGCTTTTTGATGGCAAACTCATTTATCAATCTGCCTGAGCCCCGTTTCAGTTCTGAGCACCAGAAGGCTGAATAATTCAATTCGCAATAGCAGCTCCCAGCACCAACAGCAACGACAGCAAAGCCTTTATATTGTCTGCATCTCCTCCTGCCTCAGAACTCCATACCTTTCTCATTCCCACCATTGACCCATCCCCACTCCTAGCACTTGAGATTCTATGGATCAAACCATTTCACACTTCTAGGACCGCTCAACTCGAGCACTGTTTCCGATCAAGTAAAAGCTGTGGCTTCTTTTGGCACAAGTAGTTCACAGCTTTAACATCCTGCGGTTTGAGTCTTTTATTACTCATGGAACCAGAACAGATTCTGAACTCACTGTATGTCAGTTACTTTTTGCATCAGAGACAATTCAGGTTTAATCAAAGGTCAATCTGCTCAGGTTCTGGGAGAATAATGTAGCCATACGGCACTGAATGAGACTATTCAGCCCAATGTGCCCATGCTGCGTCTTTGAAAGATCTATTCAGTTTGATCCACCTCTTGCCATAGCTCTGTAGATTTTCTTTTTCAAACAATCATTAAGCAGAATATTGCCATTATTGCTTTAGCCAATGAATTGGAGATGGGTGGGTATTAAAACAGGACTTACAGGAAAGAAGATCTACATTACAGAAATATATTTGCTCAGCGATTCAAACAGTACCTCTGACAGCTATAGCAAACAGAGCTCACGACTGATACCACAGAAAAATCTCCCAATAGCATCAGGGGTTATTTCTCTGGCAAAGCACAGTGAGTAGGGCACAGTTATATCAAATAAAACATTGAATCAATCCCAGTCACAATGTAAGGTGGTGGTTGCTGTAATTGATGGATGAATGGCCAAATCATCTTCATTCTGATTAAGGCTTGTGGTGTCACCATATTTATATCATTTTATGTTAAGTAGTTGATCAGTATATGCAAGTTGTTCCCCAGTACAACCCCATAGACAGGGAAAGAGAGAGAAATTAATTCTGGCTCTGACTATGTCGGTCTAGCACGTGCTTAACAGTCATTATTGTGCTTACAGCGTCTCGCGGATTCTCGCGTGAGCTCCAGGTGGTAGACAGACAGGCGATTGGGCCCTCCGCACATGTTGCTCTTCTCACCTTTGCACTCCATGTTGCATTCGGAGTCACTCGTGTTCTGGGCCTGTATCTTATGTCCACAATAACACTCTGCTCCAAACTCCAGGCCTGCGTATTGATAGCCCCTGGGGAGGTAAGTCAGAGAGGTAGTTACGTCTGGAACAGATCCTGGAGCAGGATTTGAACCCACAACCACATGACTGAGAACAACTGAGCCACAGCCACTGCACGTGGTTATGATATGCTTCAACTATCAAAAGGAAAAAGAATAGTCAGTGGTTTTTACCTTTTATGATGACTCTTGGCAGGAAAGTCAATTTTTCCACAACCACCACATAAATGTTACTCTTGAACTTACTCGCATTGTGACACAAAATTAATTGAACTTCAGTTTCTAATTAGCAAAGCCTAAATATTTAAGGTTTCATAAATAGACAGAAGTTGTACAGAACCTTTAAAAGCCTTAAATTGACTTTTGCCATGCTTTGGGAAGGATGTGAGAGTCTGAATTGAGTAGATGCAGGATAGTTTGAGAGATGAGGGATTTTAGATCTGAGGTTAGATTGGAGAAGCTGGGGTTGAGTTCCTCGTTGAAAAGAAGATTGAAGATTTTGAGCAAAATCGTATAAATGTTTCAGAAGAATAATTTCACTTAAATTATGACACAGAGTTTTAATGAAGTCAGTGCTCTTACTGACTAGTGACAGAAATCATCTCCAAATGGGAGGCTTCTTACTCTAAAAACATGACAATCCCTTTGCATCAATGTGACATTCTTGACTATATCACTACTCCTCGTCAGAGACTAATTGAATGAAAACTGAAAGAACTGCGGATGCTGTAAATCAGAAACAAAAACAGAAATTGCCGGAAAAGTTCTGAGGACAGGTCACTTGAACTGCAACATTAATCCTGATTTCTCTCCTGCTGAGCTTTTCCAGCAATTTGTATTTTTGTTACTCTCTGAGCAAAGCTGGCAGTCAATGCCAAGCAGACCACTGGCACCTGATACCACTGCTACAGTCACCTCACCACCACCAGTTTAACATAAGGGTATCCCATGGGATTACACTTTTGACATTTCTTTGGTATCCAAGAGAAATCTTGGAAATGTCCATTTTTGAGACATCAAAGATTTGGAATTAAGTTTGGCATTCTTTGTTCCTAGCAACTTCTGCATGGTGACAGTGAGCTGTCAATCAAATGGTGTATCATTTGTATACAGCAGTTATCACAGTTTGATAGGAAGTTAGAGGGCTGCTACACCAATTCATTACTGGCTTCACATTATTATATCAAAGAATCATATAGCTCCACATTGCATCTTCTGACACACAAATGGGCAGATGCACATGTGAATTTCTCAAAAAAAAATACGCATTGGCAGTAGACATGTACATTTGCAACATGATTTGAGAGGATGCTCTCATTTCAGGAAGACAATCACGGAATAACTGTAGAAACAAAGGAATGGAGTTTGGCTATGTGAATAACTGCACTTTTCACAAGTCCAACATCTGAGGTTAAATGTAAACCCAATGCATGGACATGCCTGCTAAAACGAACTGCCTCTGAGTCAGTTAGAGAACAGAAGGAGGCCATTTGGCCCATCCAGTCCATGTCAGAACATCAATCTTTTATCTTGGGGCATTGGATCAGACATAGCCTTCAAGGACAGCGTTTCCTTTCCTTGACTGATAATTGAAATATTAGAGAAGGTTTATTCATTAATGGATAGGTATGAGCATATTGAAGTACACAGCAGTAACACAATAAAAACAGCCCATTTTCCTCCCAAGGTATCTGTGGTGAGAAATGGTTCAAATCTTGTCTCCATATTGTTTCAATACTTATTGAATGGCCCATAATGAGGACAATTGTCTGCTCCTTTCCATTGACTCATAGAACATAGAACAGTACAGTACAGTACAGGCCCTTCGGCAATGCATTCCACACCCCTACCACTCTCTGAGTAAAGAACCTACCTCTGACGTCTCCCCGATATCTACTTCCTTTCACTTTAAAACTATGTCCCCTCGTAAAAGCTACCTCCACCCTAGGAAAAAGTCTCTGGCTGTCTACTCTATCTATACCTCTGATCATTTTGTACACCTCTATCAAGTCACCTCTCATCCTTCGTCGTTCTAAAGAGAAAAGCCCTAGCACTCTCAACCTTGCCTCGTAAGACCTTCCCTCCATTCCAGGCAACATCCTGGTAAATCTCCTCCGCACCTTTTCCAACGCTTCCACATCTTTCCTGCAATGAGGTGACCAGACTGGACACAATACTCCAGATGTGGCCGAACCAGGCTTTTGTATAGCTGGAGCATAACTTCACGGCTCTTGAACTCAATCCCTCTCTTAATGAAAGCTAACACACCATACGCCTTCTTAACAACTCTATCCACCTGGGTGGCAGCTCTCAGGGAACTGTGAACATGAACCCCAAGATCCCTCTGCTCCTCCACACTGCCAAGAATCTTTCAGTTAACACTGTATTCTGCTTTCAAGTTTGTCCTGCCAAAATGAATCACATCACACTTTTCAGGGTTAATTTCCATCTGCCACTTCTCAGCCCAGCTCTGCATTCTATCAATGTCCCTTTGTAACCTAGAACAGCCCTCCGCACTGTCCACAACGTGACCGACCTTCATATCGTCATCTTAGTTCCACACTCCTTAGACACTTGCCACTGTAGAGACCTCAGTTTTGAAATTTTCAAATGACCTGTGGCAAGGAGAGAATTCCAGATTGGCACTACACTTAGCTTGAAGGAGTGCTCCATGACCTCACCCCTGAAAGATCTCCCTCTATTTTTCAGTATAACCCATTGTTTTAGGATCACACAATGGGGGAAACAGGTTCTATCTATCCACCTGATTAAGGCCTGTCAACCATGGGGAACTGTACTCTAGCAATCAGGGTGGATAAAGAGAAGGAACAGAACTGCAACATATCTTTGTGTTCAATTACCAGTTAAAACTGGAGAGATCATTAAATAAAGTGAAATTCATAGGTTGAACTCTGCAACCCTACCTTTCAGCACAATTGTCCTGGCAACGAAATACTGTCATCTTTCTGTAGTCAAAGAACGCTGTGCCCCTCAAGGCTCTCTGCTTGGTGTTGTCAAAATAACAGCCGATATATTTGCCTGGGAACAGAAAAAAAAAGGCACACAAATGAAACAATAGATAAAAATTCGCAGTGTAGAAATTCATCAGATAGAGCCTGGAGCTTGAAGTTACTCCAGCTGCTTCAGCATAAAACCACCTCATGTTTTCCAACAGATTAGGTAAAATCGACTGACTGCAATTCAGACAGGGGCCGCAGTACGTGTGGACATTTTAATTACCTTACTGTAGAGGTGATGAATGCGAAAACTGCGGGGATTTTCCGGTGCTGAAACACTGGGAGGGTAAAAGGTCAGGACTTGTGTTATCATTCAGAAGGACTCAAACTGTGCATACCAAAGGGATTGTTAAAAAAAGAACAGCCTAGTCTAGCAAGCAATGCCCACGACCCATGAATGAATAATGCAACAATAACTTTTAATAAAGCAGGATATTTCCAGATTGAATCCTTGTTGGAATTTATTAGAGTCTGTCAATATCCAGGACACTGCACTGAGTGAAACAGATATATATTCTTCACTTTATCTGAATATTTTCATTGATTAATTTGTGAAAATATTGCAGGTAGGTAAAAGAATTGAGAATTACCCAATCAGGTAGCCAAAACTTAGTGTGCTTTCTGGTTGGTCTGGCATCCAGTAAGAATTGGCATGCCAAGTATCTAATGGCAGAAGAATAGGGGGGATGGGTCAGATAGTTTGAAAGCCAACAGTGAAATTTCCACAAATACATCTAGCCAGAGTTCACAACCTTAAATTCCCAGTTGTGGGGACTGAGTCAGTCACTTTCAACATTTTCTCGTGAAAGAACTCTATAACAAATATTATAATTCTGTGGAATGCCAACCGTTAAAGCAAAGTAAAAAACATTGGATGAATGAATGAATGAAAATGCAACAAAAAAAATCATTAAATCCAAAACAATGTCTTTTGTAAAATTTGCTACAATTTCAATGACTTGAAAATTACATGAAGCCCTTTAGAATGCTAAGGGAACCCTTGAGTTCTGGCGAATCTTGGTTGAAATACACCAAGTTAGCTAATCTCTGTTAGGATGGAGTGAAGGGAACTTTTAACATAGCCTATGAGAGCGGGAAGGAAAACCTCTGCAGCAAAGCATGAAGCAAGGTTAGCTGGTAATGTCATAATGGAAGGTTCATTTGGAAATTGTAACCTTAACACGACAGAATTTCAGATTCACTTTGGAAGTGACGTACTCTAAATGCAAACATGAATCCCCATTATTAACATCCTTGGGATTACCGTTGACCAGAAACTCAACTAGACTCACCATATAAACCCATCGGTTTGAAGGATAGGTCAGAGGCTAAGAATACTGTGACGAGTAACTCACCTCCTGACTCCCCCCCCCCAATAGCCTGTGCAGCATCTACAAGGCACAGATCAGGAGTGTGATGGAATACTCCCCACTTGCCTGAATGGGTTTGGCTCCAACAGCATTCAAGAAGCTTGCCACATCCATGACAAAGTAGCTCATTTGATTGGCACCACATCCACAAATATCCACTCTCTCCACTACTGGAGCTCAAGAGCAGCAGGGTGTACTATCTACAAGATGCACTGTAGAAATTCACCAAAGATCCTCAGACAGCACTTTCTAAACCCACAACCACCTCTAACACCTGAAGAAGGAGCGAGGCTCCAAAAGCTTGTGTTTTCAAATAAACCTGTTGGACTATATTCTGATGTCATGTGCTTTCTGACCTTGCCAATCTAGAAAGACAAGGGGAGTCAATACATAGGAACACCACCCCCTGCAGGTTCCCCTTCAAGCCAATCACTATCCTGACTTGGAAATATATCGCTGTTCCTTCACTGTTGCTGGGTCAAAATCCTAGAATTCCCTCCATCTCAGCATTGTGGGTCAACCGCCAGCAGGTGGACATTTTTTTCTTTATTCATTCACATGGATGAAGGCATCGCTGGCCAAACAGTATTTATTGCTCACCCCAAATTGCCCAGAGGGCAGTTAAGAGTCAAGCACATTTCTGTGGGTCTGGAGGCACATGTAGGCCAGACCAGGTAAGGATGGCAGTTTCCTTCCCTAATGGACATTAGTGAACCAGATGGAATTTTTCCAACAACCAGCAAAGGATTTATTGTATTCATTACACTCTTAATTCCAGATATTTATTGAATTCAAATTCCACCATCTGCCGTGACAGGATTCAAACCGAGTCCCCAGAACATTATCTGGGTCTCTGGATTAACAGTCCAGCGATAATACCACTAGGCCATCACCTCCCCCTCAGTTGTTCAAGAAAGCAGTTCACCACCATCTTCTCAAGGGCAACGAGGGATGGGCAATAAAATGCTGGCCCAGCCAGCGACACCCACATCCCACAAATGAATAAAAAACACTCTCAAATGAAGCCAATTACATAGATATGCGGGGAGAACTGCCTTAAGTCAATTGGGCAAATAGACTGAAATGTAAATGAACAGTGGAAAATAATTAAAGAGAAAAAAATCAAAATGGTAAACAAAAATACATTCCACCAAAGAACAAAAACTCAACAAGAAAATTCAGCAAGGAGGTTAAGGATAGAAATGGATTGAAAGAAAAGCCTTAAAACGTTACAAAAAGTGTGGTAGCAAGTCTGAGGATTGTGAATGTTTTAGAAAACAGAAAGGCCAAAAAATGATTAAAAATGGAAAAACAGAATGTGAGAGCAAACTAATCAAGGATATAAAACAAACTATAACAACCTTTATACGAATATGAAAAAAAGGAAAGTAGCTAAAGTAAACATTGATTCCTTAGCAGCCGAGACAGGAGAAATTATCATGGAGAATGAGTAAATGGCAGAGGCTTGGCCAAATATTTCATGTTTGCTTCATTAGTCAAAGAAACAAATCTCACACTTGCAGCTCAAAAGCGTGAGGAACTTAAATAAATTAATATCCGCAGAGTAAAGTTAATGAAGAAACATAAGAATTAACATTCAAAAAGTCCCCATCTGATGGTCTACACTCTTGGGTTCTAAAAGAGATGTTTGCAGAGTTAATGGTTGTGCTGCCTATGATTTTACAAAATTCCTTAGATTCAGGAATGGTCATAGAAGAATGCAAGTTGGCAAAAGTTACATCATTTTTCAAGAAAGGAGGGAAAGAGAAAACAGTGAACTAAGGCCAATTAGCTTAACATGTCCTTGGGAAAATGCTGAAGTTTACAAAGGAAGTCTTAACAATGTATTTAAAGAAAGCATTTTGTGATTAGAGCAAGCCAATGTGATTTTGCCAAATGGAATTCCTGTGTGATAAATTCATCACTGTTTTTAATGGATATAATTTGTAGTATAGGTAAGAGGAGAACCGATAGATGTAGAATATCTAGATTTCCAAAAGGCATTTGATAAGGAGCCACAGAAAAAAGTTAATAGGCAAGATAAAAGCTCATAGAGTTGGGTGTAATATATTCACATGACAAAAAGATTGGTTCATGGTCAGAAAGAGAGTAGAATTGAGGCTTCTTCATATTGGCAGTCAGTGAATAAAGCAGTGGTGCAAGGATCAACGCTAGGGACACAGCTAATAACAATCTATATTCACAACTTAGATGAAGAGACAGGGAGTAATGTATCAAAGTTTGACAATGATACCAAGCTAGGCAGAAAATTAAGTTGTGCAGAGAGGCTGCAAACAGATATAGAAAGGCTCCATAAGTGGGGAACAAGATGGCAGATGGAGCATAATGTAGGAAACTGTAAAGTTATTAACTTTGGTCTTCAGAATAGAAAGGCAGCATAGTTAACCAAAGGTGTGAAGCTTGTAAATGTTGATATTCTCAGTGACTTGGGTGTTCTTGTACAAGGAAAGTTAATATGCAGGTACAGCAAGCAATTGCAAGGGGTTTGGAGCACAGGAACAAAGAATCATAGAATTCCTACCATGTGGTAGCAGGCCATTCAGCCCACCAAGTCCACACCAACCCTCCAAAGAGCATTCCACGCAGACTCATCCCCTACCCTATCCCTATCACCCTGCATTTCCCATGGCTAATCCACCTCACCTGCACATTGGCTGTGCTAAATTGCCCAATTCAACTAATCTGCACATCTTTCGACTGGAGGAGGAAACCAGAGCACTTGGAGGAAACCCACATAGATACGGGGAGAACGTTCAAACTCCACACAGACAGTCCCCTGAGGCTGGAATCAAATTCAGGTCCCTGGCTCTGTGAGGCATCAGTGCTAACCACTAATTTGCTCAGTCTGGTGACAACTCTACATTTTTTCAGTGAAACTACATAGGGAATGCTGTGTGCAGGTTTGCTCTTCAAATTTAAGCAATGATACATTTGCATTGGAGGCAGTACAATGAAGCTTCACCAAACTGGTTCTTGAGATGAAGGTGTTGTTTCCTGATCAGAGACTGAGTAAACTGGTCCAGTTTTCTCTGGGGTTTAGAAGAATGAGTGACGATCTAATTGAAACAGAATTCCGGAGGGGCTTCACTGGGTAGACATTGAGAGATTGCTTCTGCTGGTTGTGGAATCTAAAATTCTAAAAATGGCACAAGCTTAGCACAAGGGCCGATAATTTAGGACAAAGATGAGAAGAAACTACCTCACTCAAATCTGTGCTGAGCGTATCTGGAATTCTCTACCCTTGAGCATTGACAACTGTGCCATTGTTGGATACATTAGAGGCTAAGATAGACTAAAATTTTAATCTCTCAGGGAATTAAGGGAAATGGTGACAGGGTCAGTGTTAGGGTGACCTAACCTTACCACAGGGAGGAAAGTGAAGTTCATGCCCAAAATCAGGCCTGTTCATCTTGAAATAAAACAGAAAAAGCAGATGGTAAAAATCTGAAACAAAAACAGAAATTGCTAGAGAAACTCAGTAGGTCTGTAGCGAGAAATAGAGTTAACATTTCAAAGCTTTTGTTTCTGCCAAAGGGTCACTGGACTCGAAACGTTAACTCTGTTTTTCCTCCACAGCCCATTGCTAGACCTAATGGTTATATTGCATGTTGGAGCAGGCACGGTGGACTATACAATCTATTCTTTCTCCTATTCCTTGTGTGAGCTTCCAGTGTGAATAAGCCATCCAAAATCACATTGCCTAACAGCACTTGCTGATCAAGCTCAATCTTGTGGCTTTGTCATTTGCGTGAAACATATTCTGGCAGCTGACACTTGGGATCAAATCTGTTCGTGAATGAGAAGACAGGGCAAGCACAGTAGGAGTAGAACCAGTTCAATACAACATTTGCAGAAAATAGTAACTTTTCTCCCTGCATCTTCCCCAGCGATGCTAAAAGTCCATCTGCTTTCAGTGCGACAGTGAAAAATGTGCATTGCTGTAATGCATTCTCCACTTGTCCCCAAGTGGAATAAAGTTACATCACAGGGCAGAGAAACATGCTGAAAAATAAGAACAAAAGACTTTTAAACAAATGGCTGCTGAACATCACACGTTTTTACAAATGGCCTGCCTAAGAGGCCGCTGATGGAAGTCTGAGCATGTGATCAGAGTTGCTAACATCCTCTCACAGGCTATAGCCTGACCCCCTTCAGATGCTGTCAGCTCAGCAACATTGCCCAAGGAGTATCATGAGCTGTGGCAATGTAAATTCTATGGGAGGCAATGGCCTAGTGGTATAATAGCTAGACGATTAATCCAGAGACTCAGATGGTGTTCTGCATTCAAATCCCACCGTGGTGAAATTTGAATCCAATGTTTAAAAAAAATGGAATTAAGTGATTAATGATGACCGTGATTCCATTGCTGATTGTTGGAAAAATATCCCACCTGGTTCACTAATGTCCTTTAGGGAGGGAAACTGCCATCCTTACCTGGTCAGGCCTACATGTGACTCTAGACCCACAGCAATGTGCTTGACTCTTAACTGTCCTCTGGGCAATTAGGGATGGGCAATAAATGCTGGCCTGGCCAGCGACACCCCCATCCTGTGTATGAATAAAAACTTACAACTGTAAAATCTTATCAACATTCTCCCAAGGAAAAGCTACTGAGCAAAAATACTTAAACCTGATACTCATCCCTGCATATTGGTGGCTGTACATGCCTTTAGCTTAAGCTCTGAATCCCTTCCCTAAATCATTCTGCTACTCACTCCCCATTCAAGAAGCTCTTTAAATATATACCTCTCTGATCGAGTCTTTGGTCACCTGTTCCGATACATTACCAAGGGAGTACTTAATTTTCAGATGAGATGTCAAACTGAGGCCTACCTATTCTCTCAGGTGAATTAAAAAACAATCCATGCCATTGTTTGTAAAAGAAAACACCAGGGGAGTTCGTTGTCATGAGCCGGCCAACATTTGTGTGCTAAAAACAAAATGATCTGGTCACTTATTGGACTTTGGGAACCTGTTGTGTGGAAATTTGTTGTCAAGTTCTCCTCACGTTTAAACTCACTTTGCTATGTCTGGGGTGTTCTATGTAAATAACTTTTTTTTTTCCATACTTTAAACTGCTGAGATCTGTTCTATTTATGAGTGAGTTCTTCATTATTATGCGCATTCGACAATGGACCAAATGCTTTCCTTCTGGTACTCTTCTGTTTGGATTTTTACCGATCCAGGATGACTTGGGAGTCCTTTAAAATTGGCAGGTGGGGACCAATTTCACGATTTCTGTCCCATCCCCTATAAGGTCACCTCTCAACCTCCCACACTCCAGCAATAAAGGTCCCAGCCTATCCAGCCCCCCTTGTAATTCAAACCCTGCATTCCCGGCAACATCCTGGTAAATCTCTTCTGAACCCTGTTCAGCCTTATAATATCCTTCCTCTAACAGGGATACCAGTACTGGACACAGTACTCCAGAAAAGGCCTTACTAACATCCTATACAATCTCAATATAATGTCCCTTATACTTAAAGATCTGAGCAATGAAGCCAAGCATGCTAAATGCCTTCTTGGGTCATTCAGTAAGATGGTAAAGCAAAACATGGTTCATGGCCTCTCAGAGAAGATGTCAACCATGGGAACTGCCAGTCCCGAGTTGGGAAACAAAAATTAATACAGGTCCCTACTCCTGGAATACTTCCATTGGCATGCTAAGTTTTCTTTAAGTTTCAAGTATTAGATTCTGTATCGTTAGTTAGATGTACTTTTATTGCATTGCTTGATTATGGTGTATGTCCTGCTGAGGTAAGTTAATCATTATACTGACCAACATTGTGTAAGTGTTGAGAGGCATGGGAGTATTTCTCACATTGGAAAACGTGCTCTCAACCATTCACAAGCTGAAAAAGAAGCACTGCTTGTCATCTCTAGTGTCATAACCTAAAGTGATTTAAATACTCTGAACTCTTTTGAAAAGAAAACAAAATCTTTCTGCAACTTTCACTAATGGAAACAATAAAGAACCACCTCCCCCACCGCTCTCAGACTGTTTTGATTGACAGAACATCTTGTGTTGCTACAGTAAAGGTCATTCTTTTCAGTTTCAATAGAATCCATTGTTTATATGTTCCCAACATTCATATTATAGCTGATCCTAGTATGAATGCTTGTCTGAGCTTTGATCGGTCAAGAACAATTTATCTCTGCAGCATATTCTGCTATTAATTTGATTAACAGTCTTAGGAGGCTAATGAAGAATTACAACTGATGTGATTACTAAAATAAATGTATTTTTTTAAATCAACAGATTGACCACTTGAGGGAATTTATCTTTTTGAATTTTCTCAGTCTGAAGAGTGTATGAGTGAGAGTTCCCTTTGATTGTTCAAAGTTTAATTTTCTTTTCATTACCAATTCTCAAACTTGGCTGCTGAGGTCATGGTGGATATTGGATAAGTGGTAATGGGGCATGGAAATGGCAATGGGGGTAGGTGGAGCGTAGGGATATGGGACAGCATGGGGTAATGATTGGTTATGAATATGGTGATATGGTGGAGGAGGGCATGTCAGGCGAGAAGGCTGAGGGACGATGATTTAAGGTGCAGAAATGCATCATGAAAACTGCGCTGATGTCTCAGTAAATGGAGGCAGAAATTCGAGCTTCCAGCCTCACTATCTGCCTGCTTCCATTGTTCACTCAGGACTGCCTCCATCAGGTCTCTACCTCACTGGAGCTTTCTGATTCGATCTTCCCACCTCCTGTATGAAAACCCAGTCTAATGACTCTCTGGGTAGGATTCATAGCAGTAAATAAAGACAACATGAAATGGGCTGGTGACTATCTGAGTACGCTGTGACATCCTTCAGGGATTCAGTCAGATTCCCAAGCCAACCAGAGGTGACAGTGTTACTGCAAATCCCAGAAGATGTACCAACTCTATGTATACAATCCTGAGGCATGTTTCATCAGCTGTGGCCTGCTAACCTTTTTCCCATGGCATGTTTCACAGCTTGATTATAGACAGTCCACTGATTCTGAGGACTTCAAAAGTTAACAAAAGTACAAAAAGACAGAAAATCAATTATTTATACAGGATTACACCATTAGCTACAATGGCTCTCATACTAAATTAGTTCCACGATTTGGAGGGACCCCACAGGCAGATCCCTAATGGATGGTAAACTGAGAATTATTGAGTCGTACCAAATCTCAGGGATTCCTTCAATGAATACTAAAGAAGGCATATTGGACTTCTTCCAAAAGAAACATAGAGATTACAGTGAGTACCCATGTAACATACAATGACCTATTTATGTGAAGCCACTGCATAGACAAGCCTTGTGGTAATTTAGTTTTAAAACTTAATTCACTAGGTCATGCAATTTGAGGCTAGAGGGCAGTTTATTCGTTAATTAAGCAGCAAAATTGAGAAATTTCCTCTCAAACTATGAAGATTAGTAGATAAACTATTCCTTCAGATTTGCTGACAGGATTACTTCCAATTCTGTTTCTTTTATTATTGTTAAAAAGCCCAGGCAATTGTGAAAAAAGATACAGTGAAGATGTGGTAAAGGAAACAGTTACTGACTAGGCTTGACTGAGCATTTTTGTGTTAATTCCCTCATGGGATGTGGGCATTAATGGCCAGGCCAGCATTCGCTGTCCATCCCTAATTGCCCAGAGGGCACTTCAGAGTCAACCACATTGCTGTGGGTCTGGAGTCACATGTAGGCCAGACCAGGTAAGGATGGCAGTTTCCTTCCCTAAAGGACATTAGGAACCATATGGGATTTTTTTCTGACAATGGGCAAAGGTTTTGTGGTCCTTATTAGACCCTTAAAACTCCAGATTCTTTATTGAATTCAAATTCCACCATCTGCCATGGTTACTGAAATATTTTCATTTTAATCAACAGATGGACCGCTTGAGGGAATTTAGTTTTTTTTTGAATGCAGGGTTTTCTCAGTCTGAAGAGTGCACAAGTGAGAGCTCCCTTAGATTGGTCCAAGCTTAATTTTCTTTTCAATACTATTTCTCAGTTTTGGTTCCTGAGGTCATGGTGGATATTGGAGAAGTGGCAATGGAGCACGGAGATAGCAATAAGGCTGGGTGGAGCCCAGATCCCCATAGCAACTGTTGCATTTCTGGAATAATAGCCTAGCGATAATACCACTAGGCCATTGCCTCTCCTAAGTTTTGAAAACTCATGGATTATAGTTGGAAAGGAGGTGAAATTTTGATGGACTATGAAAGACTGATCTGGAGACGGAGCAAAGTGTTGCCTTAGAATTTTGGTTCTTTAGCCCAGGAAATTTATATTTGCCACAGAAAGTATGGGACCAACATTCATTAGATTGATTCATAGAGCATAGAATGGAAACAGACCTTTCAGTCCAACTCATCCATGTCAATCAGATATCCTAAACAGACCTAGTCCCATTTGCCAGCATTTGGCCCACACCCCTCTAAGCCCTTCCTATTCATATACCCATCCAGATGCCTTTTAAATGTTGCAATTGTACCAGCCTCTATCACTTGCCTTGCAGCTCGTTCCATATATGCTCCACCCCCTTCATGAAAACATTGCCCCTTAGGTCCCATTTAGATCTTTCCCCTCTCACTTTAAACCCATGCCCTCTAGTTTTGGACTCCCCTCCCCTGGGGAATAAACCTTAGCTATTCACCCTATCCATGCCCCTCATGATTTTAAAAGCTTCTATAAGGTCACCCCTCAGCCTTCGATGCTCCAGGGAAAATATCCCCAGTCCATTCAGCCTCTCCCAATAGCTCAAACCCTCCAACCATGGCAACATCCTTGTAAATCTGCATTCCTGGAGTAAGAAATCATATCTTATGAGAAGAGATTGAATGGATGGGTTTATATGCTCTCAGATTTTAGAAGAATCAGAGGTGATATAATTGAAATGCGCATAATCCTTAATGGATCTGACAGTCTTTATGCTGACAAGTTGTTTCTATTGGCTGAAATGTCTCTCATTTGGAGTCATGGTCTCAGGTAAGAGGTCAGCCATTTAGGATAGAAAAGAGAAAATATTTCTTCACTCAGAAGGTTGTGAGCCCATGGAATTCTCTCAATCAGAAGTCTCTCTGAAATGTTTTCAAGGTTGAGATCGATAGATTCTCGGAAATGATCAGATGATCAAAGGGATGTGGGCTCTGCATGACAAGGTGGTGTTGAGTTAGAAGGTCTGTTATGGTCTTATTGAATGACTGGTCGGGTTTGAGAGGGCATACACCTTACTCTTGCTCCTACAGCATATTTTCTATTGGTTATGATTTCAACGTAGCAAAATGACTTTGTTCCTATGAAATTGACAAATCATGCAAAGATGGTTCAAATCCACTTATCCAATTGTTTGTGTCAAAGACTAGGTTTTTGGTTCTCTGCCTTTATAGCAGCTTGACTTAGAACATGGCAGCCACTTTTATAAATGAGAAATTAGCATGTGAAATGTTTAGTCGAGTCGATAGGACAGATGAGGAGAGAGAGAGGGATAATATTCCCACTGGTGGTGGGAGTCAGGAACAAGGCGTGTGGTCTTCAAATTACAGCTAAGTGTCCAGGGCTGATGCTGGGAAGCACTTCACTTTAGAAAGTTCATTGAAATCTGGAGCTGCCTCCCTCAAAAGGGTGCTGCTATTGGCAGACAACTTTAAATGTTAAAACTGAGATTGCTAAGAATTTTTAGGGTTTTTTTTCTTTATTCATTCACAAGATGAGGACATACTGGCTTGACCAGCATTTATTGCTCATCCCTAACTGCCCAGAGGGTAGCCATGAGTCAACCACATCGTTGTGGGTCTGGAGTCACATGCAGGCCTGACCAGTTAAGGATGGCAGTTTCCTTCCCTAAAGGATATTCGAGTAGTAAGAGCAGTAGGGTCCAGGAATCAAAGCAGATTGAACAGAATTAAGATTAAGATTTAACTGAATTTTGGAAAAGGCTGGTAAATGGTCTACTTATTTTCTGTAATCTCTAGCATTTCCAAAAACAGAGTTACGTAAGAATTAAGAACATAAGAAATAGGAGCAGGAGTAGGCCATCCGGCCCCTCAAGCCTGATCTGCCATTTAATAAGATCATGGTTGATCTTTTCATGGACTCAGCTCCACTTACCCACCCTCTCACCATAACCCTTTATTGCTTTACTGTTCGAAAATCCAACTATCTTTACTTTAAAAACATTCAATGAGGTAGCCTCAACTGCTTCACTGGGTAAGGAATTCCACACATTCACTGAGTTACTTACTTAAAAAGAAAGAAGACTTGCATTTCTATGGAACCTTTCACATACTTCACATTTCACGGACTGCTTTTCCATCAATAGAACACTTAATTCTTGAAGAGTAGTCGCTGATTGTTCACACAGCAAGGTACCGTTATCACAGAAATGTCTCGGATTCTCCAGCATCTGCAGTTCCTACTACCTCTGATTCAATTTTAACCCCACTGCGAAGCCTCTTCTAAAGAGCCTTTCTGCTCCTCTGATGCTGCTTGGCCTGCTGTGTTCATCCAGCTCTGCACCTTGTTGTCTCGGATTCTCCAGCATCTGCAGTTCCTACTATCTCTGACAGAAATGTGACCGTCGTACATAACAGGAACTTGGATAGCTCAGGAATCCTGCTCTTTACAGTTTTCTTCCCATGAGCAAATGAATAATCTGGTGGAGTGCATCAACCTCCATACAAGAATTCTCAATATGCATTCCCGTCAAAAGAAGCTCTGCTCCAATAGCACTAGCTCTATTCTTAGACAAATGGTCTTGTACATCCCTGCAGTGCACTCAAAGGCATTCCCAGTATACAACTGCTCCAAATAAATGATCTGCCTGAGAAAACTGAAAGGATTTTGGCACTGTATGGATTTTGCTTTGTCAAAGGTGTGTGACCATGTAATTCAGGAACAATGGATTAACTGTTTACTTCAGGATAAACTCTTTGGCATAAATAAAAGATACATAGCACACAGTTTCCCAATCACAAATATTGCACTTTCATTTAAAATCTCCTGCTGCTTCAATACTTGTTTCAGGTTTTATCCCACCTCCCCTGACTCCAACTTTTCCCAAAGCTGAATCTTGGAATAAATCACTGTCAGAAATCTGCTTTTCCTGTACGTGTTGCACCTGCGAACACACATAGGGAGTATGTGATGTGAAACAATCAATACTTCCATTAGTGAGATAATTTATAAATGACACACTCATTAACAGGTTGTTGTCAAACCCACAGTGAAGGTCTCAGAGTTTATTACTTGTCTTTCCTTTACTTGTCCATGGGATGTGGGTGTCATGAGCTGGCTCAGCATTTATTCCCCCATCCCCAAGTGTCCTTGAGAAGTTGATGGGGAGGCACCATCTCAAATCACTGCGGTGCACGGGGTACACCCATAGGGCTGTTGGTTGGGAGTTCCAGGATTCTAACCAGTGACAGTAAAGGGAAAGGGACCCACCTATCACCTCCTCCCACCTCAAGTCTCACCCCCATCTCCTACCTACTAGCCTCATCCCACCCCCTTGACCTGTCCGTCCTCCCTGGACTGACCTATCCCCTCCCTAACTCCCCACCTACACTCACCTTTACTGGCTCCACCCCTGCCTCCTTGACTTTTCTGTTTCCTCTCCATCTATCCTCTCCTTTATCCATCTTCTATCCGCCTCCCCCTCTCTCCCTATTTATTTCAGAATCCCCTTCCCCTCCCCCATTTCTGAAGAAGGGTCTAGGCCCAAAACGTCAGCTTTCCTGCTCCTCTGATGCTGCTTGGCCTGCTGTGTTCATCCAGCTCTACACCTTGTTATCTCAGATTCTCAAGCATCTGCAGTTCCTACTATCTCAGTCCCAAGTCAGGTTGGGCGTGTGGCTCAGACTGGAAAATTGCAGGGAATGGTATTCACATGCATCTGCTGCTCTTGGCCTTCTCGGTGGTAGAGGACGGGATTTGAACGGTTCTGTTGTAGGTGTTTGGAGGGTTGCTGCAATCCATCTTAGAAAGGTGCACTGAAAAAAGTGCTGCACAGTCTCAAGTGTTATCTTTCAGATGAGACATAAACTGAGGCTGTGCATTAATGATGGATGAAATGAATGCCTATACTTTGGTTAGATATAAGAAAGACTCACATTTATGTAGAGAGAGTGGCGTACAGGCAACTTGCTGCTCTTGTTCCCCTGCTGCACAAGGTCAACATCAGCCATTGAGTGCTCTTATGGCACGGCAGAGGAAAATAATCCACAAAATATATTTTGTTTTCCTGGTGAATTAAAAAACCGTGGAGAAGCCTTATAACGCTGCACAAATGTAAAACATCTTCGCCATGTGCACGCAACACTGGCACAGGGCTGCAAAAAGTGAGTCAATAACTCTCTGAAAAGTTAACAAAGAAGTTGGAAGGACGGACCAGGCTGGTATTTATGCAGCATTATTTGGGACCACACAACATCTCAAAGCACTTTGCACCTGACAAAGTATTTTTAATGTGTTATTACAATTGTAAGAATAGGAAACACAGCAACCAATTTTGGATAACAAGCTCAGACAAACAGCAACTGACTAGAAGTAAGATATATGTTTCAATGATGTTCTTAAGCAATAAACATTGCCCTGGCAATGGGAGAACACCCCATCTTTTGACTGTCCATAGGATATCTTACCTCTACCTAATAGTGCAGGAGCTTTGGGTTATGTCTCATTCATAAAAAAAAAGCATTCTGACTGTGCAGCACTCTCTCAGTATATTGGCAAGAAAAACAAAAACTACCTCAGAATCATGACACGAAATGCAAAAGAATATGTTGGGCCAGAGTTTACTGGAGCTGGTATCCATGTTTCATTAGATTTGCCCTTGCTTTTTTTATTTCCATGACTTTTCACTGGGAACACACTTGTGAGTGAAGGATGGAAATGTGTATTGCACTTTGCATAGCAGTTAGAATCTCTATGCAGGGCAAGTGACCATGTAACTCCTCAAATTGTCATGTTGAGGAGTGGTGGAATGGACAGTACATGGTCTGAACAACCAAGTTTGAATTAAAATAGGGAATTCAATGTCAAATTGTTTACAAGAAGAACAATAAAGAAAGGAACAGAACATTTGAACATAGGGTTAAGTGGGAGGGAAACAAGATAAATTAAAAGCAAAAAATAAAATTAATCAATTTGAAAAACACTTCAACAATGAAGAAACCCTGAAGGTATGAGATTCCACATTGGTGAAGTTATGTTTTCAATGCCAGAGAAGTTGCTTGTACTCATAAAGAGTTATCACCCTGGTGTCTAGATTGAAATGGAGAAGCTCTAACCTCATGTGGCTGTTCTACTTTCCATCTATCAGAGAAGACAGGGTTCTATTCTTTTCAACACGCTGCCATGTAATTTAGCAATGAAGGAACAGAGTTCCTCAAGTCTGCTTGGCCAATCTAGATGATGACTGCTCATCCATGGAAACACTGTCTTCCCACACTATTCCCATATCATTGATGTGGTTAGTAATTACATGTATATTAATCCCTTGAATTTATTTAATGACTGAGCCTCACAGCTCTCTGCGTCTGGAAATTCCCAAGATTTACCATCCTCTCAGTGAAGAAGATTTTCCTCATCTCAGTCTGGAATGGCTTGCTTTTTTATTTTGAGACTGTGTCTCCCCAAATTGGGAAACATCCTTTCTGCATCCATTCACTTTTAAGAATTGTGTAAGTTCCTGTGAGATTACCTCTCATTTTTTAAACTACAGAGAATAGAAGTAGAGTCCTCTCAAATCTCTTCTCAAAGGACAGTCCAGCCAAACCACGTAACAATCTAGTGAACCTCTGCTGAACTCCCTTTATTGCAAGCATATCCTTCTTTAGACAAGGGGACAGAATAGCACAGAATAATCCAGGTGCATTCTAACCATATTTTCTAAAACTGATGTCAGGCTTCTTTGCTCCTCTACTCAAATCCTTTTTGTGATAAAGGGTGGAATGCCATTTGCTATCTGAATTGTTTGCTGCACCTGCACGCTAGCTTTCAGTGACTTTTCAACAAGGACATGTTGGTTTCTTTAGACATCAAGACATGCCAATTCCTCAGCCTTTACGAAAGAGTCTGCACTTTTGTCTCCCACCCCTCCCAAACACACACACACACACACACACACCAGTAATGTCAAGGGCACTGTATGGTAGGACCAAGGTTGCATGAGATCAGAGGGTGACTGATCCTGGAGTTGAACCAAACTGATTGTCAGTGAGCAGATTCTATGTATTTTAATTTTGTTTGTGCATAAACAACAGTGGATAACCTCTGCATCATTTTGACAGTAAATTCCAGTCCATTAAAGTTGATTCTTCTGCATGTATGGATGTTCCATACAATAAGAAGCACTGGGCAGCAGACACAGCTTAGAGACAGTGATGATCAGCAAGTGATGAGCCAAAAATAGACAAAATCGCTGGAGAAACTCAGCTGGTCTGGCAGCATCTGTGCAGAGGGAAAGCAAAGTTTACATTTCAAGTCCAGTGATCTTGTGTCAGAAGTTCACACTGTTTCTCTTTCCACAGATGCCTTGCTGAGTTTCTCCAGCATTTCCTGTTCATTACTTATTTCAGATCTCTAGCATCCTCTGTTCTTTGTTTCATTTAAGTGCTGGGCTGATATAATGTCCAAACACTAACTTTCTCATGACTAGCCAAGGAAGAGCTGGAGTAAAAGATATCAGCCAGGCTGTGTGTTTTTTAAATTCATTCACGGGATGAGGGCTATCATTTATTGCCCATCCCTAATTGCCCAGAGGGCAGTTAAATGTCAACCACAATGCTGTGGGTCTGGAGTCATTTGTAGGCCAGATCAGGTAAGGATGGCAGTTTCCTTCCCTCCCAGAATTAGTGAACCAGATGGCTTTTTCCGACAATTGACAGTGGTTTCATTGACATCATTAGACTCTTAATTCCAGATTTTTTAAAAAAATTGAATTCAAATTCCACCATTTACTGTGGTGAGATTTGAGCCTGGATCCCCAGAATATTATCTGGGTCTCTGCCTTAATAGTCCAGCGATAATAACACGAGGCCATTGCCTCCTCCCTGGTGCAGACTACAGGATGAAAAGAAGGTGTCACACCTGAGCTGTAATGACAAGATAATACTTGGCAATAGTACCATTTACCAATCTCAAGTGTAAATGTCATAAGTCATTGCTCACCAACCTATCGGGGAGGCGATGGCCTAGTGGTATTATCACCGGACTGTTAATCCAGAGACTCAGATAATATCCCGGCGACCTGGGTTCGAATCCTACCATGGCAGATGATGGAATTTGAATTCAATAAATGACTGTGAACCCATTGCCAATTGTCAGGAAAAACCCCTCTGGCTCACAAACTGCCATCCTTACCTGCTCTGGCCTACATGAGACTCCAGACCCACAGCAATGTGGTTGACTCTGAACTGCCCACTGGGCAATAAATGCTGCCCTAGCCAGCAACACCCTCATCCCGTGAATGAATAAAAGTTTGACAGCTGTGGGACCAGTTGCCTTTGACAAGTGTGTCAAGATCTGTAGGTACGACCAGCAGGAAAGCAAGTGCCAGCTAAGTGCCCTGGCATGCTTATCCTCTTCAGGTACCACTTCAATCATGAAACACTGCTGTAGGAACCTTATAAAGAACCATACTGTCAATTTTAAACTGGCACAACTTTCTGCACTGCGCGACTGCTCCCCCATTGGGGTTAAGATTTGTATTCAAATCGCCCTTTGCCTGTCAGCTTCTTTTGTATCATTTTCTGGTTCAGCGGCACTCTTCCCATTACAGCTGGCTTCTCCAAGAATGTTACCAGAATGTTTAGGGTTCCCCACGGAAAAATTCCAACCCTTTTCTGCAGCCATAAAGCAAATAGATAATAAGAAAGCAAATTCTAAAAACAGACAAAAGATGTGCACGGAAAACATAACAGAAAAAGGTAATAAAGACAAGGAAATAAAGGAGTCAGAGCTACAATTATTCAAGGAGCATTGCCTTATGCTGCTTATGGAAGGAAAGGCTAAACATGCAGTTGGGATCACAGTCCACAGTCATTGGAAATCATGTGTTTTTGAATTTTATATACTGTTACAACTGTGAGATTTGTAATAACATTATGTTTTAGGACTGCACTTTTTGCTTTTACAGGTATAATATACTGAGGCTTTAAATGTAGAGTAGATGAAATAAGTCATGGTACATGTACTGCAGTCTGCCTGGCAGTAAGCATAGGTGGTATAGTTGTTAAAAGCCTAAAGAAGACTCATGTTGTTTTATTGATAGGGAGGTGCGAGGTAATCAGCAGTTTCTCAATTTGCATTGAACAGCGTATAAGTCTCCCAAAGTACCAGAAAGGTGTTATTAGTATTAAATTGGAAACAATTGTAGTGTAAATTATCCCAGTACTTCTAAGATGAAAGCATCTTAGATTAAAAATGCGTGATCAGCTTTCATAATGAGATACAAAGCTGATGTGTTTCCTGTTTCCATTGAGTAAAGAAGCCATTTTGAGATCAGGTTCAAACTTCCTCATAAACCCAAAAATACCACAGGCAGACAGCAAATTCTGTCTTGAGTGATATGCAGCCACTTGGAACGTAAGGACAATAGATAGAAACAGCCAGGCTCCACTTGAAACAGAGAAAATATAAATTCTATTGCTCATGCTCAGACTCAGGACTGGTTTTACGAGGAGTTAAAAGAAGGTGGAGGGGGCTACAATACTGGCATCTGTCTGACAAGGTGGATAATTACTCAGGTATTTCCTGTAACCGAAAAGTAGAACAAATCCAACTTGGCCAATTACCACCCCATAACTTTACTCTTGATCATCTACAAAGCAAAGAATGGTATTGCTGACAGTGCTACCAAGCAACACTTAGCAAAAACCTGCTCTCTAATGATTGGTTTGGGTTACCTCCAGGTCCATTCAACCTCTAAACTCAAACAGCCTTAGTCCATCCATAGACAAAAAAGCTCAACTCCATGGGTGAGGTGCCCTTGACATTATTGTAGTGTTTGATGAAATGTGGTACAAAGGGCCCCTAACAAAATCAGAGGAACTGGGAACCATTGTGGCAGGGTAGGGGAGGAGTGAGAGCATTCCCTATTGACTGGAGTCATACATAGCACCAAGAAAGATTATGGCACTTGTTGGAGATCAATCATCTCTGTCCTAAGATACGCTTCCTCAGGGTAGTATCCTCAGCCCAACTATCTTCAACTGCTTTATCATTGACCTTCCCTCCATTGTGAGATCACAAATAGGAATATTCAATGATGATTGAACATTGTTTAACACTATTTGTGACTCTTAAGATACTAAAGCAGACTGCATCCATATGCAGCAAGACCTGGACAACATTCAGGCTTATGTTGACTAGTAACAAGCCACGTTTGCACCAACAGAGTGCCAAGCGATGACCATCTCCAACAAGAGAGAATCTAACCATCTCCCCTCAATGTTCGATGGTATTACCATTACTGACTCCACAACCCATATCCTTACCATTGACAATACAGTGAACTGGATCAGTTGTAAGGGAACACAGAACATAACAGCGCAGTACAGGCCCTTCGGCCCTCGATGTTGCGCCGACCTGTGAAACCAATCTGAAGCCTATCTAACCTACACTATTCCGTTATCATCCATATGTTTATCCAAAGCTATATAAAGCTATGCCGCCTCGTGCTAGCCATCACCATCCCAGGAAAAAGGCTCCCACTGTCCACCCTATCTAATCCTCTGATCATCTTTATGTCTCTATTAAGTCACCTCTTAACCTTCTTCTCTTCAACGAAAACAGCCTCAAGTCCCTCAGCCTTTCCTCATAAGACCTTCCCTCCATACCAGGCAACATCCTGGTAAATCTCCTCTGCACCCTTTCCAAGGCTTCGACATCCTTCCTATAATGCGGTGACCAGAACTGTACGCAATACTCCAAGTGCGGCCGCACCAGAGTTTTGTACAGCTGCAACATGACCTCATGGCTCCGAAACTCAATCCCTCTACCAATAAAACCTAACACACCGTACGCCTTCTTAACAACCCTATCAACCTGGGAAGGCAATGGTGTTGTGGCAATGTCATTAATGAGCATCTAGAATGCCAAGCTAATACTCTGAGATTGTGAGTTCAAATCTGACCATGGCAGATGGTGAAATTTGAATTTGATAAAAACCTGGAGTTAACAACCAGTCTAATGATGATCACATGAACATACTGATTGTCATTAAAAACTCAGTTGGTTCACTAATGTCCTTAAGGAAAGGAAATCTGCTGGTCTGGCCTTCATATGGCTCCAAACCTACAGTAATGTGAAAGATTCTGAACTGTCCATGGCAATTATGGAAGGGCAATGGAAGGCCCTTCCAGCATTAAAAAAAATTAATGCTGTACCAACAATGCTGGGAATAATGCAACGGTGAACTTACCTTCTGACACCCAAAGTCGGGAGTGTAAGGGAATACTCTCCACTTGTCTGGATGAACACAATTGCAAAAACCCTCAAGAAGCTTGACACCATCCAAGACCCAGCAACCCACTTAATTGGCACCACATCCACCACCTTGCAACAAACACTGTCTACAAAACAAACAATGATGCCAGAGTGTACCATCCACAAATTGCACTGTAGTGACTCACCAAAGCGCCATCTTCCATTTCGCAATCTCTAATGCCAGAAGGACAAGGGCACCAGATGCATGGGAAAACCACCAACTGCAAGTTCCTTTCCAAGCCACACACCAACCTGACTTGAAACTACATTACCATTTTGTCAGTGTCATTGGGTCAAAATCCTGGAACTGCCTCTGTAACAGTACTGTGGGTATACCTGCACCGTATGGACAGTACTGATTCAAGAAGAAACCCTCTGAAGGGCGATTAGGAATGGTCAATAAATGCTGGCCTAGTTAATGATGTCCACACCCCATGAAACAATATTTAAAAAATGGATTTGCCTATCCTGGGGCTGGTGAGAGAAATTAACAGTGTAACTCTCACGGTGAGAGAGAGCTGTGGTATTAGAAGATACACAGCTGGGAAAATTGAACGGAAACTGGAAGCTGTTATAAAGCAGAGGTTGACCTCCCCCCCACCCTGAGAACTAAAACTGAAACACCCAAGAGGAGCGTCTTGCCCTATAATCCGTAAAAGGAATGTAAAAAGTGGTGTGACCTGCCTTTCAGCAACTTCTAGTGGTTAAACAAAATAAACTCCGACACTCACTTTACAATCAGCAAGTAACAATTTACTTATCTAACTGTAACAGTGAACAAATTAACTATATTAGTAACAAACTGAATAAATCCCTTCTAACTACCAACTATTCTCGAATAAAACAAGATTCCAATAGAATGCTGTTCCAATAAATACAAGTCACACTTATATAAAATAAAATAATAACAAAAAATAGAATTTAGTCTCTCGAAATTACAGCCAGATTATGTGTCTTCTAAAATGCTCTGTGCCTTTTCCATTGAATGTTCTGTCAGGAAAATTAACCAGTTGTGCTGTTGGGAACTTTGATTCAGATGGTGCTTTCTCTAACACTTACAGAATACCGTGAGAGCCAGCGATTTTCTCTTGAGAGCTGAGAGCTGTTAACTCCAGCAGATGGCAGTTAACTTTCCTATCTTTGTCCAACTGCCCTCTCCTTTCATATCCTTGATGACATATCAAGTTCTTACAGTAGGATTGGTCCTCTGTTGTCAAAACCATCAGGTTTAAATTTAATTGGTTTCTGGTGTCTAAGTGCCTGGAACAAATTGTTTGGCTAAAATAAAAACTTGTTGTCTTGATAACAAAACAAAATTGCTGCTTGGCCTGCTAACTGTGCAGCCTTTTGATACAAATGTTTCAATTTGAGTGCTCTCTATGCACCTGCAAACCCACAAACTACTGCCCACAGACATCCTTTTTGAATCTCTAAGCATAGAAAAAGCACATCACCTTTTAAAGGGACCACACACTGCTCTTCCCCCCGGTATTTCACAAACACCAATTTCTAACTTCCTGCCTCCCAACTCATAAGTACTCCACTCAACTTTGCAACACTGTTTAAGAACAGTATCTTCATTGACAGCATGGTATGTGATAAGAATTAAGGCACCATTTATTCCTAAAGTTTAATATAAATGTTGCCTACAAAAGAAACCACTGTTCAGTCAATAGTTTTTTAGTCATTTCTTACAGTAAAGATTTTTCATAATGTGGAATTTTGATGTGTTATTGTTTTAGCTAATATCTGGCATGTTGATTTTCTCCTTAGACATTATCAGTCACTGCAAAGGTCATTACAATATAATGTCCACACACTTCGAAGGTTTAACCTTGAGAAAAGAGCTTTGAAAGCAGAGATGATCAACTAAACTACTGACAAACTGTGGAGAGGACACTCAACTTCTCCATGTGTGGAAAGAGATTCATTAGGTCATCCAGTCTGCTGAGGCAGTGAATTCATGCGTGACTATAAGGGTCGAATTCTCGGCTGGGCTTTGTTTCCACTAGAGTTATTAACTCTCATCACCGTGCTGAGATATACTATTTTATTCTGTTTTAAATTGATACAACCTCTCCACAAAGATCTAACATAAATTGAAGCACAAAATAAGCAAGAACAATTTCTCTGAGTATGAAACATGAATACAGAATTGCAAATAAGGCAGCACTAATCAGGTGCAATCCTACACAATTATACTTTTGGTTTATCAACTACAGCAAACTTTATTTTAACCGGCACTTTAATGAACTGACATTCTCGATAAACCAGCAAAAATTATATACCTGCAATATCGGGTTTACTGTATTATTGCAATTTCCGCAATGCTTGAGTAGTCAGTTGAGGGCATGAGTGAGAAGGCTCTCTGCCAGTAAGTTTTATTTAAGGCCAAGTTGAATTATTATTTAAGTGATGTATGCTGTAAATAAAGTTTAACAAGGATCTGTATACCCTTGCATTACATATTTATTATTACTGTGTGTTTTTACATGGATTATGTGGACCTCTTGATCAAACAGAATATTTGCTCAAATGACACACTTCTGGTCCCATCAGTGCTGGTTAATAAAAAGTTTTCTGGGCTTGGATTATGGAAATCAGGTGGTTGACCTCAGTTTATGTTAGTTTCCTATTGAAGGACAACCTATCTGCAAGACTCCTGCTTGCTAATGTTAAGTTGTGTTGCTAAGGTTTGGGGTAATCAACTTGAAAGTATTGATTGATTAAGGATCTCGAGCACATTTAAAACGTCACTGTTCTTTCCTCAGGGATCTGGGCTGGATGGTGTTGCATGTAGCAGTCCCTTGCAACTGCACATAGTGGTGGTTCATGAACTCCCAGCCCAATTGTTTGTTTTGTGGCACTGTGGAATCCATGGGCCATGTGTAGATGGGTTGTGGGCATGTGCACTCCCTTTTTAGTTACCTAAAGGATCTTCTCCTCTGCTTTCAGTTGCACTTCAGTGCCACACTCCTGATCTTTGGGCACCTGGTGGGAAGGGGTGTGGGCAGGTCGGAGGATCTCCTTGTGGGACAGCTCCTGGGCCTGTCCATACAGGCTATAAACAGTTCCAGGCAGCAGGCTGGGGAGGGGGTCATTTCAGCTGACTGTCTGCTCCTCTTCTGTGGCTATGTTCAAGGGAGCATGCAGTGCCCACCACTGCTCCTGATGCCATTAGTGAGAGATGGGCACCGGGGGGGGGGGGGGTGGTGGAGTACTTTATTAACCCATCCCATTCTATTTTGATTTGAACTCCTGTTCTCCCCCTTCACTTTTTCATCACACAAGTATTGCCTCTATTGGGGGAAATGAGGAAGGGTCACCGGACCCGAAACGTTAACTCTGATCTTTTCGTCACAGATGCTGCCAGACCTGCTGGGCTTTTCCAGCAACTTCTGTTTCTGTTCCTGAATTACAGCATCCGCAGTTCTTTCGGTTTTTATTTAGTATTTAACCAACTGCCACATCTCTTCTCGGCATGCCCACCTTGAAGAAGTTCTGCTCATCTCTCCGACAGGATTTCCGTTCCAATCTGTCTTCTTGCCTCCTGACATTAATTTCACTGTCACTCCTGGTGTTTGACCAGGTATTTGCTAAAACTTGTTTCCACAGCCATATCACATTCCTCAGTGACTGCCTCCAACTCAGACTCACCCCACGTGGATTCCAACTGAAGTTTCATCCCTTATGTTTTGAATCCTCCCAGGATCACAGATCCCGCGATGTTCAATGTTCCACAGATAGCTGCTCTCGCCACATCCTGAGATCCACACACAGTGCCATGCAGTGTCACATGCGCACTCTCAACCTTTCTCTCCAACAGCATCGCAACACACTGGCTCAGGGCTGCACCACTCCGCAGTTCTACTTCATCCTCCGGCTCATTCATCGTGCTAACAAGAAACTTTTTCTTTTCCTTTCAGGCATCAAAGCCGACGAGATGCAACAACTCAGCAATACCTATGGCCCTCTGAAACCTTCCTCGTCTCCCCTTCCCTCTGACTCCATTCCCTCTCCCAATCCCACCTCCTGTTGGGTATTCACCGTCCCTCCCGACCTTCTGCTCTCCGATGCTGAACGTTTCGTACTCAGCAAAGGCCTCAGCTTTATTCCTCTGCGTCCCCACCTTTACGAATTTCGGGCACGACATGACGCCGAACACTTCTTCTGCCGTCTTCGCCTCCGTGCCCATTTCTTTGGACAAGATTCCTCTCCCCGTCCCACAGACCCCTTCGCTCAGTTCCAACACTCTCCCTCCACCTGGACCCCTCCCTCCGGCCTTTTAGTTGCACTCAATCTGTTCATTGAGAACTGTCAACGTGATATTCGTCGCCTCAATTTCACTGCCCGCCCAGCCCTCCTCACCAAATCCAACCTATCTCCCTCCGAACTGACTGCACTCCATGCATTCAGATCTAACCCTGACTTTATCATCAAGCCTGCTGATAAGGGTGGTGTTGTTGTAGTCTGGCGTACTGACTTCCACCTTGCAGAGGCTGAGCGCCAGCTCTCTGATACCTCCTCCTACCTTCCCCTGGACCATGACCCCACCATGGCACATCAGGCCATTGTATCTACGACAGTTACGGATCTCATTTCATCTGGTGACCTCCCCCACCACCCACTGCTTCCAAGCTGATAGTCCCCCAGCCCTCGCACAGCTCGCTTCTACCTCCTCCCAAAAATCCACAAACAGGACTGTCTGGGCAGACCCACTGTTTCACCCTGCTCCTGCCCCACAGAACTCATCTTTTATTAAAGTTCTGTGGAAGGGTCACCGGACCTGAAACATTAACACATAATTTTTTTCTTCACGGATGCTGCCAGACCTGCTGAGCTTTTCCAGAAACTTCTG
This sequence comes from Rhincodon typus, assembly GCF_021869965.1. Lineage (NCBI taxonomy): Eukaryota > Metazoa > Chordata > Chondrichthyes > Orectolobiformes > Rhincodontidae > Rhincodon > Rhincodon typus. The sequence continues at coordinate 38,751,606 of NC_063355.1, read as the reverse complement.
TTTTTGTTACCCCTGTTGGGCCTTGCTTGTGACTGGTTCCCTGGCCACATGAGTGATTTGCCTGCTGGTAGGAATATTGAATAAAATTATTTACACCATGCTGTCTTCACTGAGTCCCTACACTTACACACACACACAACACGGGTTCTGTGGGGAAAAAAATAAGCACTACCACTGTACAGTGATATAAAAAAATAAAAAGGGACTGCTGATTTGGTGATGGGTTAATTAAAAAAAAATAAAAAGGGATTGCTGGATCATTGAGTCACCAGGTAGGAGACAAAGATGTGCATTTCACTACTTAACGAGAAACCAATTAATAAGAACGACAAGATACCTCCTCGCGTGCAGAAATGTGACAATCCACACTGAACCAAGGTTCCTGTTGCCTGCATCCAGCTCTGGAAAATCTATTGCCTGCCTATTATCATCAAAATTAGTTCCACGGCAATCATTAATGGTCAATACAGAGATAAATCTTTCCTTGTTATGGTCAGCTAAGGCTTCACCCTGTTGCAAAGTCACCAATTATGTTTAAAAAGAATTGAGTGCTCAGACAGATGTCTAAATGATATTGGTTTAGAGATGTGCATGATTGGAAAATGCTGGAAAATTAATTAATTAATTGGTCTCCCTGCAGTATGTTTCAAATGGAATTTAATCTTCAAGTTAACAACATGAAATCGATCATAGAACCCGACTCAATCCTCAAAATAAACATCTAATGTCAACTGTTCATCAAGTTTCACATTGTCTCATTTTGTACCCTATTTTAGTCAGCTTTTAAGACTCATTGTGACCCATGCTCCTTTGTGTGAAATAGACACAGATTTTTCTTGCACTGAAAGTGACCTGAAACAGACTCTTCTGGGAACCTCCGACAAGGCTCTCAGAGAAGTGATGAAGAAAAATCTCTTTGAGCTGATAGCAGAAGCACTGGGCTTAGCTCAGATAACCAAAACTCAGGCCATGATATTAGGCCAGATAGGTAATATCTGGGAACTTCCCAGGAATGTAATTGTCATACCTTGATTACAGTCTTCTTACAGATGATGACTGACAGTTAACTGTCGAGCTTTGTTCAAATTTACAACCAGGCAGGTTGGCTCTAATTAGTTGGGGCATTGCCCTGAGAAATAAATCAAAAAATAGCTGCCATCTATTTTGTTGCATCAGAACAGGTGCAGTGTGTGTACATGTTCTTTCTGTCTGTAGCAAGAAAAGACCCCGTCTATTAATGCATGTATTTTCCAGTAAAGACAAGTGCTCCACACTTTGAATCTGACTGATACTCACAAATTGGTTGCCAGTGTAATTCTTTGAACAGTCCATTTTTTTTTAGAGATAGTAAAAACTGCCGATGCTGGAGACAGAGATAACACAGTATGGAGCTGGAGGAACACAGCAGGCCAGACAGCATCAGAAGAGCGAGAAAGCTGGCGTTTTGGGTCGGGACCCTTCTTCTGAACACTGTGTTATCCCACTTTTTTTCTAGCTTTTTTTATTTATTTAGCATATGATGTCTAATCTCCATGTAACATTCAATGTTGCTGCATGGTTACAGCATTAGACAACTAGCTTCAGCCGTTGCTTAAATGTTTGAGATTGTTAGGGTACACTTCAAGGGTAATCTGAGATAGACTGGGCACTTTTCAGGTCAAAAAAACCTTTGCCATTATTCCATAGGATGGCTTTCAAGTGCTGGATTTCAACATCAAAATGGCACAATTCAACAAATGGCCAAGGTCCTACCTATATGGGTGTGGATATAACGAATCCCACAGTGAGTGGACTGTTAGACTCCTAACACATGTAGTTGTCCTTATCACGAAACATGTCTGAAGGATGGAAAGGAGTCGAGTACATCCTAATGGCATTAATAATGAAAATGTGATCACGGTCCATTTTAGTTTCCAGTGAGCGACATTTGAAAAGGAGTCCGGAAGGTCAAATGGATCACATTTATAAAACACATCATGCTTTTGAAAAAAAAAGGTACGAAACACTTGCACTTTAAAGTCCTAAAATCAGAAGGTGACATATCACAGAAGGTTAAGGGCTAATGGGTGAGGTTTCCTTACTTGGCAGATGACAAGAATGAAAGTTAATGAAGATCATCCTGACAAATGCTTGCACTGAAAATATTTCACAACATTCTACTTCAGCTCACGTCGGTTGGAAGTGAGACACAAAGAGTGGAGCAGATATTCAGGTATGTTTAAGGAAACAGTCAATAAAGAGGGAAATACATCAAAGACCATTGACAAAGACTAACCTTGCAAGAATGTCCAAATGTTATCTAAGTCAATTAAATACAAAACACTGTGACAACTGGCCCTTGAAGGGGAAACATGTGCTACTGTACATCTTTAGATATGATGTTTTTCCTTTGTTACATATCTTCTTGTGTACTACAGACTCCATAAAAATACAATGCATCTGAAATAAACCTCAATAATACATGAATCTACAATAGTGCAAGAAAATAGAGACGGGTTGTTACAATAGATGTCTAAGTGTTTGACAATTCTGAATTCTACTTGCTTTGATGTTATGAACTGTAGCTTTCAAATTCTCTGAGAACTTGTGACTTTATGAATGTGTAATTATTATCATTGTATATGTATAATGATGTCTCATTGCATGTTTAATGCCTAGGAAGGACAACAAATGTCTTTAAAAGCTATCACCTTGAAGAATTATTTATAAATCTGTAAGCTAGAGCATCTATTTCCTTAGATTGGGATGTATCAATGTTTAACGGTAAGCATGGTGTGAAAGTGTCAGTGAATCTGACTCCAGTGTAAAGATTACATCTTTTTATTTCCTTTATCTTTGGACAATGGACCAAAATAAGGAAAATACGGCCTTAAACCAAGGAGACTGTGCAAAACAATGACAGCAAAAATCATGTATATGGGAGGATATTGTAACTTCCATGCAATATTGCCTTTTCCTGGGATAGCGTGAGTGAAAGCAATCAGATCAGAGCCAATGAGTTGTGAATTAGGGGACAACTGTTTGAGAACAATGCTTTGTTTGGTTTCTGAACAGGTGACAATGGCTTGTGTGGGGCCAATGCATCAATGTCATTTTTTCTCTCTTTTTGTCTGTGCGGAGGTACCAGAAAGTGTCCAGTAACAACTAGCTGGCCTTCTCTCAACTTCTTGACAAACTCCCTGATGCATGAGGAATAAAGGAATCAACATTGATGGGATGAATCTTTAATCAGTGAATGAAGAGCTAATCCTTGTCTGGTGTTTGTTTTAATCGAATTTAGACAGTTTGGTAGGAAGTCACCAGGGCTTCTTAGAAAGCATCCTCCAAATCCTCAACTGCTGACTCCTAGAAAGACTAGGTTAATAGATAAATGGGAGCACCATCACCTGCAAGTTCCTCTTCCAAGCTACTCAACATTGGAAGCATATTGTTGTTCCTTCAGTGTCACTGGGTCAAAATCCTGGAACTACCTCCCTAATGCCATTGTGGATGTACTTACAGGGCATGGACTACAGCAGTTTGAGAAGGCAGCTCACCACCACCTCCTCAAGGGCAACTAGGGATGGAAAATAAATGCTGGCCCAGTCTGCAATACCCATGTCCCGTGAGTGAATTTACAAAAATAAATTGGGTAACTCATTGGTTTTCCACGTTTGCGATGACCCAAGGAACAGTGCGGCTTGACTTTCAATGTAATACAAAATGAATCATTGCAACATGTAAAGGCATGGCTTGTGACAGCTTTCTTTGTGAATCAGAGCAGCTGAAGACGGATCCCTTGTAATACATGAAGGAATGACCACAATATTCCGTCTGGGATAAGGAATCCATACGCGTGACAGTGCACAATGCCCGCCTTGCTTGTCACCTTGAGAACTACTCCTGGATCCTTCGAATTAGAAATGTCATTGAAAATTCTCAAAAGACTTTTCCCCCTGACAGACTTTGGTAAAGTGAATGAATAAATAAAACTGATTACACAAGAAGGGAGTTGGAAAGCAAAGTTTTGCAATGCCAAAAGCATTAGACCTATCCAATGACGAAAAGTAATACGTGATAAAAATGCAGACTTAAATATTATAAGAAGCAAAATAAATCCCATCAAAAATTAAGTTGATACTCATTAATAGTGCAGGCTGGGCTATCAACAGACTGCAGTACATGCTTTTAATTGGCAAACAGTGATGCCAATGAAAAACTCTCATAGATCTTGTGTTGCCCACATAGGACATTCAACCTCTCGAGTAAATTTTGTCATTCCATTAGGTCATAGTTGTTCTACATCTCAATTTCATCTGACTATCTTGGTTTTCATTTCTGTTAGCACCCTTATGGGAATTTATCACTCTCAGTTTGGAATTTTTCAATTGATTCCCCCAGCTTCTGTTTTTTTTTAATTGGAGTGTGGCATGAATGGAGATGGGACGTGAGGGCAGGGAGAGAGTTCCTGATTTCCACTGCCCTTCCTGACTTCACCCCCTCAGACTGTTGAGCTCTAAGTTTAAGGCTCTGACCCCTTCTGGACATTCAGTATCTCTCTGTCAACCTGATCAAAATCCTTTGGTCAACTTAAACACTTGAGCTACATCATCCCCTAACCATCTGCACTTGAGGGGCTACTGAAGACAATGCAACCTGCCCTCAAGCATCTATCTCAAACAAATCTAATGTTGAATAGCGCCTTCTTTTAAACAAAAGCCAACATTTCAGAATTGAGACAAGGTGCAGAGCTGGATGAACACAGCAGGCCAAGCAGCATCATAGGAGCAGGAAGGCTGACGTTTCGGGCCAAGACCCTTCATCAGAAATGGGGGAGGGGAAGGGGATTCTGAAATAAATAGGGAGAGAGGGGGAGGTGGATAGAAGATGGATAGAGGACAAGATAGGTGGAGAGGAAACAGACAGGTCAAAGAGGCAGGGATGGAGCCATTAAAGGTGAGTGTAGGTGGGGAGGTAGGGAGGGGATAGGTCAGTCCAGGGAGGACGGACAGGTCAAGCGGGCAGGATGAGGTTAGTAGGTAGGAATTGGGCGTGCGGCTTGAGGTGGGAGGAGGGGATAGGTGGGAGGAAGGACAGGTTAGGGAGGCGGTGACGAGCTGGGCTGGTTTTGGGATGCGGTAGGGGGAGGGGAGATTTTGAAGCTTGTGAAGTCCACATTGATACCATTGGGCTGCAGGATTCCCAAGCGGAATATGAGTTGCTGTTTCTGCAACCTTCGGGTGGCATCGTTGTGGCACTGCAGGAGGTCCAGGATGGACATGTCGTCTGAGGAATGGGAGGGGGAGTTGAAATGGTTCGCAACTGGGAGGTGCAGTAGTTTATTGCGAACCGAGCGTAGGTGTTCTGCAAAGCGGTCCCCAAGCCTCCGCTTGGTTTCCCCGATGTAGAGGAGGCCACAATGGGTACAGCGGATGCAGTATACCACATTAGCAGATGTGCAGGTGAACATCTGCTTGATGTGGAAAGTCTTCTTGGGGCCTGGGATTGGGGGTGAGGGAGGAGGTGTGGGGGCAGGTGTAGCACTTCCTGCGGTTGCAGGGAAAAGTGCCGGGTGTGGTAGGGCTGGAGGGGAGTATGGAACGGACAAGGGAGTCACGGAGAGAGTGGTCCCTCCGGAAAGCAGATAAGGGTGGGGAGGGAAAAATGTCTTTGGTGGTGGGGTCGGATTGCAGATGGCGGAAGTGTCGGAGGATGATGTGTTGGATCCGGAGGTTGGTGGGGTGGTACGTGAGGACGAGGGGGATTCTTTTTCGGTTGTTATTGCGGGGATGGGGTGTGAGGGATGAGTTGCGGGAAATGCGGGAGACACGGTCAAGGGCGTTCTCCACCAGTGACGGGGGGAAGTTGCGGTCCTTGAAAAACGAGGACATCTGAGATGTACGGGAGTGGAATGCCTTATCCTGGGAGCAGATGCGGCGGAGGTGAAGGAATTGGGAATAGGGGATGGCATTTTTGCAGGAAGGTGGGTGGGAGGAGGTGCATTCTAGGTAGCTGTGGGAGTCAATGGGTTTGAAATGGATATCGGTTTCTAGGTGGTAGACAGAGAGGTCCAGGAAGGTGAGAGAGGTGTTAGAGATGGTCCAGGTGAACTTAAGGTTGGGGTGGAAGGTGTTGGTGAAGTGGATGAACTGTTCGATCTCCTCGTGGGAGCACGAGGCAGCGCCAATAAAGTCATCAATGTAACGGAGGATTTCACAAGCTTCAAAATCTCCCCTCCCCCTACCGCATCCCAAAACCAGCCCAGCTCGTCCCTGCCTCTCTAACCTGTTCTTCCTCCCACCTATCCTCTCCTCCCACCTCAAGCTGCACCCCCATTTCCTACCTACTAACCTCATCCCGCCCCCTTGACCTGGCCGTCCTCCCTGGACTGACCTATCCCCTCCCTACCTCCCCACCTACACTCACCTTTAATGGCTCCATCCCCGCCTCTTTGACCTGTCTGTTTCCGCTCCACCTATCTTCTCCTCTATCCATCTTCTATCCGCCTCCCCCTCTCTCCCTATTTATTTCAGAACCCCCTTCCCCTCCCCAATTTCTGATGAAGGGTCTAGGCCCAAAACGTCAGCCTTCCTGCTCCTATGATGCTGCTTGGCCTGCTGTGTTCATCCAGCTCTACACTTTGTTATCTCAGATTTTCCAGCATCTGCAGTTCCCACTATCTCTGATACAATTTCAGAATTGATGCCAATGTCCTGACTAGAACTTGCCTCTCTCTTCCCACTATCCCTCCTCTAAGCCCAATGATGCTCCACATGGACAGAAAATAGAATCAAAGCAACACTGTATACCAGCACTTGGCTGATACAGGCTGGATGGACAATACTGAACTGATGAATATCCTTCGTCACAATGATATGAAAGGAAGATCATTCGGTTCATACTAATTTGTGTACTATACGTACATTCACTGCACACCAGCAATAAACTGATGTATATTAAGTGCAGGCTCACGCAGAGAACAGATACAAGACTCAGAGTCATATTCCCAATACAGTGCCCAATAGGTTGGAAAGCCAAGTCCAGTTTTACTTCCCTTCAAATTGATCATAAAATAAACTTGTATTGACAATTCAGAGGTGGACCAGTTTTTAATATCATTATCTCTGAGATGAAAGACCCTATGGCACCAATTTAATGAAGAGCTGGAGAATTTTCCTCGCGATTATCTGGTCAATATCACATTGCTATTTGTGGGATCTTTCTGTGTGCTCATTAAGCATTAATTTGCTGACATTAAGTTAGCAACAACATTTCAAGAACTCTAGAGCATCCTACGGTCATGAAAGGTGCTACAAAAATGCAGACTGTTCCTTTGTTTTTACAGTCTACCAGTGGAAACTTAGAAACATACAGAACAAGAGCAAGAGTCAGCAATTCGGCCCTTCTAGCCCATTCCACTATTAAGTACAATCGTGACTGATCAACTCAGTAACCTGTTCCCATTTTGTCCCCTTGTCAATTGTTCCTCACTCATCCATTGTAAACACTGGCAGAAAGTTATTGTGGGATACAGTGCGTTACTAGGTTTTATCCCACTGCCGTTGAAGAGGGAAGTTATACCAAACCTGGAAGCAAGAAAATAACCTCTGCTGGCTATTTTATCAATGCATTGCCAGTTTCTCCCAGAGACAGGAGCAAAAGATCCAGTTGAAGCATCCAGTGGTGGGGACTTGAACAGTGAAAACACAAAAGGATTGACTTTCCACAATCAGTGTTCCTGGGAGGGAACCACAAGAGCATCGCTGTCGATCATCAGCATCACACTATCATTTTTAAAATGTCATTTTAAAATATCATTATCTAATGTGCACCCTCCTTTTGTGTGTATGTATATGAGTGTGTGTCATTTTGCTTGAATGGCTTTGCCAAACCGGCCCACACAAACATTCGTTGGTCATAAATGTCACAACCTTTGATTCATTACAAGATGAAAATTTCCATTCCCATTTCCAAATGATACTGTACATGCTGTTCCTTGTTGTATCCAACGATTTGATCTATGAGGGCCTAACACAGTCACCTTAGGAAGAGCGGGCTACAATCAGGAAGAACGTGTGAGTTCTATTTCCCAATGTTATTGGTAATCAGCAAAAGAAACAAAGCTTTTTCCAATGTCCTTCATCATCATTCAATTCACAGCCAATGCCTCCCAAATTTGCCTATTTGCATTCAGCCCTTGAAAATAAACATCTTTCAAATTTTCAGAAATGGTTAGAGGGTTGAGTGATTTCAGTCACAGGAATACGTTGGAGAAACTGGGGCTAATCTCCTTGGGGAGCATAAGATTGGGATGAGTTTTGATACATATTTTCAAACTCATGCAAGGTCTAGACACAGAGAAATGCTTCCCTTTGGCATAATTATCAATAACGAGAGGACATAGATTTATAGCAATTGGTTCAAGAAGCTAAAGTGACAAGAGAAAAATCATTATCTCAAACCGTGTGATTACAATCTGGAGTACACTTCCTGAAAGGATGTTGGAGACAGTTTCAATCTGATTTCTGAAAGGGCATTTGATAACAGGCTGAATGGGAACAATTGCAGGGCATGGAGACAGTATGGGGGAATGAGATTAAATTATTATAGTGGAGAGCCAGCATGGGGCCAAGCAACTAGCCTTCATGTTGTATTTTTTTTAGATTCAACAATTCCAAGGCATAACCAGAGATCCTTCAGGGGGCCTGTGGTACAGATGTTGTCCATCTCCCTAGTCATCTCTGCAAATCTCACCCCATTGATAACACTAATCCTTACAAGTTACACCTGCCTTGCACTGCATGATACAGAATAATTGGAATAAACATAACTGAAAGCTATAGTCAATTAGTTTCAAAGGGAGCTCACAATAATTAATAATAGGCTGTAGATTTCTGTCAAGAATAGCCTTGAGCATTGTCTTTTTGAAGCCAGGCCTGCTTTCATTGGAAACATTTACCTTCCTTTGGCTAAGCATTGGTAACATTGTAGGAGTCGTTCAATAAAATCTATGCACGTTGGTCTAATGTTATAGATAAATGCAGGATGTTTTGTTGAAGTCCTTTTCAACTCATAAAACAGAAGTACTTTCCTTTCCAAGTGTCTGTCAACAGTAACAAAAAGAAGTCCCATGAAAATAAGTAATTTTGTCAATGAATTCATGGGGTTATGCTGTTTCAGTTACATTTGTTTCTTGAACATTTATCCTTCTCTCCAACATGTTGTTCAACACCCTCTGTGGATTGCATTAACCTTGCATTCAGTTTTTCGACAATTCATTTTGTGTGACATGGTTTTGGCAGCAATCAGGCCACTTGTGACATTGCTGTAACAATGATCCTTTAGGATCTCTCAAGCCGGCATAAGGAGCACTTTAACCAGCGTGAACAAAAGCTATTATCTTCCTCTACCCCCTTTCTTCATCTAATCCACTGCACATTGAAGCGAGGTTATTTCCATACCACATAACAACCCCTTCTGCTGTCTGCATGGAATCAGAGATCAGTTAATCACAGGATCAGCTAGCTGCGAGGCAGGGTAAGAAACTTCCCTCGAAATAACTTCCTTTAACTCAGCAAGATAAAGTGAGATTATGGCCATAAAACAGCAGCAACAGCACCAGACAGAAATGGAGGCATAGGTAAACCATAACTTTAAATGGAAACACCGTTATCATCCTGCAAAGAAAAACTGATGGGGATGCAGCAACAAAATTAAGACAAATACAATTTCCAAGTTATAACATATCCACCATGATGTTAAATAAATCCCACCATGGGAAGGAACCTTCATGCACTAAATCACTCGGCTTTTGTACCTACGGGCCACTTTTACACAGAAGAAGGTAGTAGTCTGGATCCTTTCCAGGGGTAACTTTACTGAAAAACGAACTAACTTTTGCAGAAATGATTGGAAGAGAGAGTCCAGCTTTGATATCATACTCCCAAAATGACCTTACTCCCAGTCCTCCTTAATGAATTAATCCCTGCCAGCTAATTCACCCCCATTGGCCATGATACTATTGTATTTTCTTTCTGTATGATACTTCATCAGATGGCAACAGGGCTGAAAGCTTACATCTATCAGAAAACACTGAACAAGTTGGGTCTCTTTAGACATGAAAAGGTCAAGGAGTGACCCGACAGAGGACTGCTAAAATTATGGTAAGGTCTGAATGGGTTGAAATAACAAAGATGTTTCCACTTGTGGGGTAAACTAAAATGAGAAGGCAATAAACATTGGATAGTCATTGATAAATCCAATGGGATGCTCAGGAGAGACTGGTTCACTCAGGGAATGATGGGAACCTGGAACATGCTACCACAGAGAGTGGGGTTAATGGTAGATACATTTTTAGAGGAAGCTTGATAAACACATACGGTAGGAAGATATTGACAGGCATGTTAATACGACTGGATGAAAAAGGATGTGAGGAGGTTCGCATCGTCCATCAACGCAAGTCACCAGGGTAGCACGGTGGCTCAGTGGTTAGCACTGCTGCCTCACAGCGCCAGGGACCTGGGTTTGATTCCATCCTCGGGTGACTGTGTGGAGTTTGCATGTTTTCCCCGTGTCTGTGTGGGTTTGCTCTGGTTTCCTCCCACAGACCCAAGATGTGCAGGTTCGCTGGAGAGGCTGTAGGAAATGCAAATTTACAGGAAAAGGGTAGAGGGGTGGAATGCTCTTCAGGGTGTTGGTATGGGCTGAATGGCCTTCCACAGTGTAGGGAGTCTATGATCTACCTTTACTCATGAATTCACAGATAAGGCCAGCACCTATTGTCCATCTCTAACTGCCCTTGAGAAAGCCACCTTCCTGATTATTACTTACTGTCTTGTTAAGGTCATTTCAGACGGCAGTTAAGGGTCAAATACAGTGGTCTGGGTCTCGTGTCTCACACAGACTGACTGGGCAAGGACCGCATTTTGTTTTCCCTGAAGAGAAGCAATGCTTTCACCACAGTATGGTTGTTTCACAATGACTATTATTGATACATGCATTTTATTCCAAATTTTAAATAATGAGTTGAAATTAAATGCCCCAGCTGCCATGATGTGCCTAAATCTGCCTCCAGTCTGGATAATCAATATGCTCTTGTAGTTGCATTGGGCCAAATGGCCTGTGGCTGCCCATTCAACGTTAAAAGAATATATACTTTATTTATGCCTTTCATTGGCATTTAAATCCTTGCATTTGCTTTTGACAGTCACACACATGGACTACCATGGCACAAAGAATAATCATTCTATGCATGGGCATTTAAATCAGAGTTCAGTGCTAACCATCAGAGTTAACAAGTGAAAAAAAATCACTGTAGTGACAAATTAGCATTTGTATGGTGCATTTTCATATATACCCAAGTAGCAGTCAATGACTTTGACCCCCCCTCATGCACAAAACCACAGTAGTGGTGGTTTGAAGAAATCTTGGTCTGTAGTATAATGAGTTATAGGCACAGTTATAATTAAACTTTTACCCTCTCAAAAAATCAGGACTATCACCTTAATAATTGAATGTTGAATTTGCATGACAGCAATGGTATATCCCAGAAGACTGAATGTGCACATTCCCCTGGCTTTAAGCAGAACTCCAGTGCTTGTTCTGAATATTGCTGATGTATTTTCTGAGCTATCTTGGCCTCACATTGGGTCTGCCAGTGAATGATTTATTACTCCATGGTCCCACGCTTTGTTAAAGCTCCTCTTGTTGTTTATCAGTGCTATTTCTAATTACATGCTGCACTGTTCCAAAAATGGTACTGCAGGGACTAGTTACAGCTGAGGATGGTTCCTCTCTCCTAAAATTAATAGCCTGCTTGAGGCAGCTCGCACTGAAGATGCTCTTGTGTTAACAGCTCCTCAGAGACTCCCTGAAGGGTCACTGTAACCTCGCTGAGCTATTACAGCAAAACTCGTGCTTTCCTGGAGCCGAATGGTGACTACGCTTCATGAGAACCTCACTCGCTGCGGAATGCTTTGGGACACTCTAAGGTTGTAAAAGGTGCTACATTAATATCGCTCCCTTTCTTTTGGTAGTCTGCTTAGCGCAGTAGAAGCCACTTGTCTTTGCAATGGCAATCAGGTTTAACTATGCAGATGAGTGTCTCTTGCCTTTGGCTGTGTGTCGCAGACCTTCAGCTGACAAAAGTGTACGAATTGTGATTACATTTATTATCAGCTACACTGAACACATTAAAGCCAAAAGCAAACCACGTGTCAACACAATGTTCATTAAAACAGAATTCACATGGGTTCACAGGAAGTGCATTTTGCAAGAATGGTCATTTTGAGTCATTCTCTTTCTACAAGTGAGTACATAATAGAAAGAGGAAAAGAACACTCACATTGACATAGCGGTGTTCAGGAGAACCTCTTTGTGCACGGCAATTTAGAGCCAGTGAAGTATTCGTTGATGTGTAGTTACTATTATTGCATAGGAGCTGGTTAGCTCAGTTGGCTGGTCAGCTGGTGAGGGACACCAACTGTGTGAGTTTAATTCCTACACCGCCTGAGATTACAATGAAGGATTCTTCTTCTCAGCCTCACCTGAGGTGTGCTGACCCTCAGGTTAAACCTCCACTAGCCAATGCTCTCCAATGAGAGAGCAGCCCTGCTAAAACTATGGTGACTTTACCTTTTTAACGGAGGTAGGGCGGGCTAATTTGCCCACAGCAAGATCCAACAAGCATACAGCATGATGTTAAGGCTCTTTTGGTGTAGTGGCTTTGTCTCTATCTCTGGACTGGGTTCAACTTCCTCCTGCCACAGACATGTGTGATGAGGTGGATTTTAAAAAAAAATCTACAATGTGATATGGGTTGAGGGATAAATGTTTAAACAGAATACAGGGAGATCGCCATTGTTCTTCATCAAAATAGCTCCCTAGGATAGTTTATATTCACCCGAGAGGGAAAAAGGGTAGCCTGTGACAGTGTAGAATTCCCTAATGGTTAGGGAGCTTTCAGCAGTATTGTGAGTGGGCTAGATAAAATATACCTTCTTTTACATAAGTCACTTGTACTGCAATGAGGGCAGGAAGGGCACAACTATCCATTTCGAATTGAATCAGTGTGTGTCACCAGTGCCCCTGGGCCTCTCGTGCAGAATGCCCACCATTCAATTGAATTATGGCTGATTTACATTCTGACTTCCAAATCCATCTTTGTCCCTCTAGAAGTAGGGGATATAGTTTACAAATTAGGCCAAAACTGGAGGAATTGTGGATGCTGTAAATTCGAAAGAAAAACAGAAGTTGCTGGAAAAGCTTAGCAGGTCTGGCAGCATCTGTGAAGGGAAAGCAGAGTTAACGTTTTCAGGTCCGATGACCCTTCTTCGGAACAGCATTAACTCTGATTTCACTCCATGGGTGCTGCCAGACCTGCTGAGCTTTTCCAGGAATTTCTGTTTTTGCGTCTAAAAATTAGGGCCAGACCATTCGGGAGAGTTGTTAGGAAGCACTTCTATACTCAAAGGGTTGTGGAGGTTTGGAATGCTCTTCCACAAAATGGCAGTGGATGCTGGATCAGTTGTTCATTTCAAATATGTGATGGATAATTTTGTCAAGCAAAGATATTAAGGAATATGGGCCAATGGCAGGTATATAGATTTGGCCACAGATCAGCCATAATCTTATTGAATGGTGAAACAGGTTCGAGGGGCTGAATGGCCTACTCCATGTTCCTATGTTCCATCACCCTTCATCTCTTTACAGGAAAGCAGAGGGCAGTGGGGGGAGGGGATAGCAGGACAGTCACATTCTCTCTCCTTTGACTTTTTTTTCCTCTCTTTCTCTCTTCTTTATTTGTATTTCAATTCCTTCGGTCTTTGCTGTAATACCTTCATCTTCCAGTGCCAAAGGAGCCTGCTCTTATCCTCATGAGTGTTAAGGAAAATCGGCTGATAGCCAACACATCAAAGAGAACCTCATCTCACGCCAATAAATCGCTGCAGACAGGATAAATTGGGTGAGGGCATATGTTGGTTTCTGCTGGAATCTTCTGGGATACCTTAGATAGATACACCGGCACCAATCCCTCATGCTGGTATCTGCCTAAGCTACTGATATCATGTGGGAATGATTTGCACACTTATGTTTTTGGCACAAGACAGGCTCAATCCTCTTTAAACAGTACGTATGTTTATTGCATAGGTTTAAAGTGAGAGGAAGAGATGTAAAAGGGTCCAGAGGGGCAATTTTTTTCGCTCAGAGGCTGGTGAGTCTCTGGAATGGGCTTGCCAGCGGTAGTGGTGGAGGCGAGTACAATTTTGACCTTTAAGAAATATTTAGACAGGTACATGGATGGGATAGGAACGGAGGGATATGGACTAAACACAGACAAATAGGGTGAGTTTAAATGTGAAAACTGGACAACATGGGCAAGTTGGTCTGAAGAGTCTACTTCCGCGCTCTAGACCACTATGAATATACGACTCTACATATCATTTACTAAATACTTACACTGCACCCAAGACAAATGATGGTCTTTAGTGACACTATCAGGTTTGAGTAGAGACCGAGTATACATGATTACATCATCTGGTTAAAACTAATAGCAATTACTGCAGTACTAAATGCTTTCAGCTAAACACATACAGAACTCTCTCGGAGAACTTGCTAGCTCATCCCAGGAAGAGACCTTTGTACCCTGATGCACAGAGTTTATTGTACGTTGCTTATTAACTCTTTCAGGTCCTAACTGTTTTATACAGGAGTGTAAGAGGACAGCCCTGCTCTCGATGCTGCTGGGTCAACGATTCCTGCTAGCTGCCAGCCCTGGAGCATGGTACTGGGCACTGCTAGGACTACAATTCAGAGTAAGAGGAGGAACGATGGCTGTCAGAAGCAGGTTAAGTCCAGGCTTCTAGGCAGGGATGAATACAAGAGCCCAAGGAGCACGGTGAGGGGAGTGAGGATTTTGAAGGAATGAAGGGTATTAATCTGTCCAGGACGCACATGCCCCACCCTCTCCCCATTCTATCATTGCCCTTTTTTTAACTTGGTCTCAAACACTCCTTCCTACCAACCATATTAAAGCATGGACCATCCAGAGATGTTTTCTGAGGCTTTGCTTATGAAGAGAGATTGAGCTGTTTGGGCCTCTACTCGCTAGGGTTTAGAAGGATGAGAGAAGATTTAACTGAGGTCTATAAATGCTAAAGGGGATTGACAAAGTGGGTGTAGAGCGAAAGTTTCCTCATGTGGGGCAACCTAGAATGAGAGGTCATAGTTTTAAGATAAGGAGGGAGCAGATTTAAAACAGAGATGAGGAGAAATTACTTCTCTCAAAGGATCGTGTGTCTGTGGATGTGGGGACACTGAGTAAATTTAAGGAGGAGATCGGTTTTTAATTAGTAATGGGTTGCAGGTTTATGGAGAGGGGGCAGGAAAGTGGAGTTGAGATGAGATCAGCCCTGGTTGTATTAAACAGTAAAGCAGGCTCGAGGGGTTGAACTGCCCACTCCAGCTCTTAGTTCTTATTCTATGTTTTTATGGGCAATGTATTATCCCGGTCAATTGGTATAGTAACAAGATCAATTGAGCACAAGTTATTTATTTAATTATGGCAGCCAGGCTGGCAATTTTAACACCTGGCCACCCAGTTGGTTAAAAGGGACTGTTCAGGGGTAGGTTATAGACTGGGAGCCCTTCAAATTTTATGTGCGTCTTCCCTCCAAAAATCCTGCCCTCAGTGTTATCAAAAAACAATGTAATAAGTAACATTGGAACACTGAACATAATGTAACATACTTTAGCTATCTCTGTAATTTAGTGGGCACGGTATTTAACACACACTGAGATCTTTCAAGGTTAAAGGCATTATATTTATTTAAAATACCGTTCAACCCACTACCTGAGGAATATTACCAATGCATTGGTAATTACATCTGCAGCTAAAGCAGAATAATGGACGCATGGGGCGCTGAAGTGTCAAACAAACGTGAGAATAGAATTGCAAATTATTGTCACGTGTACATTTACAAAAAGGTTTGTAACTTGTCATACCACAGCGCCTATCTTAATGAGAGAAGTCATAAATAAGAAGAAAAAGAAAGCAAAAGTTCATCACAGTTCAATTAAGGGCTCCTGGGTTCAGGGTACACTGGAAAACAGGACTGAGACCATCACACAGGGCCGAGACCGTCACACAGGGCCGAGACCGTCACACAGGGCCGGGCCAAGACTGTCACACAGGGCCGAGACCGTCACACAGGGCCGGGCCGAGACCATCACACAGGGCCGGGCCAAGACCGTCACACAGGACTGAGCCGAGAAACACACAGGGCCGGGCTGAGACCGTCACACAGGGCTGGGCCGAGACCATCACACAGGGCTGAGACCGTCACACAGGGCCAGGCCGAGACCATCACACAGGGCTGGGCTGAGACCGTCACACAGGGCCGAGACTGTCACACAGGGCCGAGACTGTCACACAGGGCCGAGCCGAGACCGTGACACAGGGCCGGGCCGAGACCGTCACACAGGGCCGGGCCGAGACCGTCACACAGGGCTGGGCCGAGACCGTCACACAGGGCTGAGACCGTCACACAGGGCCAGGCCGAGACCGTCACACAGGACCGAGACCATCACACAGGGCCGGGCCGAGACCATCACACAGGGCTGAGCAAAAGCCACCATGCAGTGCCTGTCCGAGACCGCCCCTCCATGCTGAGGAGAGACCTTTGCGCTGAGACTAGAATCCACACTGGGACTACACCACCATGCCATGGCGAGACCTTCATGTCAGGACTGGTCCTCTATGCTGGGCTGTTGGAAGACCTGGAAGCTGCCTCCTTAGCAAGGCCGAGACCTCTGCGCTGGGAGCAGACCTTCACGCTGGGCCGCTGGATACCCAGGGGCCGTCGATGAAGACCTCCACACCAGGACAAGGACATTATTACAGGCCGAGTCCGCCCCTCCTGGACGAAACCACCACATCGGGACACCACCCCACTAAGTGCCAGAACTAGAGCAACATTCCAGACAGTAGGAAGCTACGTCATCGCTGGGCCTAGGCAGGGAGAAGACGCCTTCCGCCAAAGTCGTTGAGAAAAGGTAAGGTCCTGTAATAAATGGAAGCATCAAAAAAAAACATAGAAAGAAAAATGAAGTAAAGTGGACGGTGTAGATGAGCTCCAGGCTCCTGGACTGAGGAGCCCTCACTTTGTACTGCTACTCCGCCGCCATCTTGAAAAATATTACCTAAAAAACAATCGCCATACTGTCCTTAAAATTAATTAATGAGAGATTTGATTTGAACACTGTCTCGACAGCATTGGAAACCCACAGAGAGAAGGTGAATGCGTAACAGATCTGCTGAATGAAGACGGATATTGGCCATTAGAATGTGATGGACTGCAAACACCATTCTGGTCAACGACAGTCTACGCGATGCCAACAAACGGCCATGAGTTTAAATTTACCTCCTTTTCTGATTGCATTGTAAAGGCATTTCAGCCTTGGGCAAGTAATAAAGAACACTAAGTGCAGATAGTTTGCTAAATGTGAAGGCAACTTCACGAGATATCACAATATATTACAATGATTTAAAGAGGCATTAAGCAGGAAACGTGATGGAAAACATTACCTTCTGTCCCAGGTCACAGCAGCAGAAAAATATAGCTTTAATAAAACTTTAAGGCTTTAAATTGATACAACTGCTGCTGGTAAGAAGACCAGGAGAAAATAGCAAAGGTTTCTTTTTGTTTGATTGAGCCTTCTCATTAAATTTTAAAAGTAAAATGTCTAGATGGAGTAATGTAGTTTTAATAAAGGAAAAATTATACCTTTCTAAAAGCGGCTCTGACATTCCCTTTTTTCTCGAGATACTAAAGCGCATTTTGAAATTTGTTTAAAAAGCTCTGGCAGAAAGCTGCCATCTGACTTGAAAAGCAGATCTCCAGCTGATGCTTTTCAAGCTTGATATTTAACAGGAGAAATTTAGAGAAGCTTACCCAATCCCTTCAGGAGTATCACCTTTTTAGTTTTAGGTTTTTCTGTGATAATCAGCTGGTAAAATTAACCTGTTGTGTTGCTTCTTTGTTCACATTCCCACTACTCTTTATTCATTCCTGACCCTCCATCCATGTTGTTAGTCCACTCTTGTGGGGAAGTAATGGCCTAGTGGTATTACTGCTGGATTCCAAAGACCCAGGTAATGTTCTGGGAACCTGGGTTTGAATGCTACCACAGCAGAATGTGGAATTTGAATTCGATAAAGAGTGTAATGTTGACCATGAATCCATGGTTGTAAAATCCATCTGGTTTTCCCTCTTTCGGGAGGGGAAACTGCCAGCCTTCTCTAGTCTGGCTTCCATGTGACTCCAGACACACAGCAATGTGTGTGACTCATAACTGTCCCTCTGGGCAATTAGGGATGGGTAATAAGTGTTGGCCTAGCCAGCATTGCCCTCATCCCATGAATGAATAAACGGGCGGGGGGGTGAAGAACAAACACCACTAAATGGCGGTAGACTATTTGACTGTGGGGCATCACAGCTAAGCTCAGTTCTGGCTCTACACAACTGTGTGAGCTTTGCTGCAGAACTCAATGCCTATCAGGATTCTTGGCTTTGCCTCTTGCCTTTCTCAAGGAGGCTATAATCAACCTGATTCCCCCCCCCCCCCCCCCCAGCTGTGTAGTGGCAGATAACCCAAAGCAGAGCACAGAATCATATCCAGACTAGAACCAAGAAGGTTAAGGGGCTTTGAAATAATGAAGGAGTGAAAATGTTCCTCCATGTAGAGGACTCCAAAATTAGAGGATATTAATTACTAACAAATTCAATAAGGAATTCAGGTGAAATCTCTTCATACAGGATGAGGTGAGAATGTGGAATTCGTGATCACAAAGTGTACTTCAGGTTAATAACATGTAGGAGGAAATTAGCTAAATATTTGAGGAAGAAAAGCATTGAAGACAATGTTGATAGGGTTATGTGTAGAGGTGAGGGCAGAGATTCATCTGGATTAAATCATCATCAGCTCAGACCAGTTGGGCAGAATGGCCAGTTCTAGATCCAATGCAATTTGCAGTTTATCTCAGTAACAAATTGGTTGGTACCTTTAAGAAGTATTTCGATGAACACTTGAAGCACCATGGCGTACAAGGCCATGGGACGAGTGTTAAAATTGCAATTAAACAAGATGACCAGCACAAACACATTGGGCCAATGGGCCTCAATCCATGCTGTAAAAAAAGCTCTCGGTGGCCATGCTAGTCTGAAAATGGACAATCTCGTCCAATCTGGTGAAGCTAAGCAGACTCAGGCCTGGTTAAATGGGGACAGCCTGGGAATACCAGGTGCAGTAGGCTTTTAGCTTTCGATTCTGGGTTTGGGAGATCCTAGACACCAGGAGAGTGAAGTGGCAGAAGAAGCGTATGGGCAGGCTGAAATGTAAAAGGCAAAAGGTGAGACAGAGGTCCAGGCAAACAACTGCTGAAGACGCAGTGCTACTGAGACTTTGTTGAACCTTTACATGGCAAATGGACTCTTGACACTGTTTCTACATCTTTTATGAAGACCATTAACTGAAAAGACAAGCTATGATTTGCCCTGTTTTCACATGCATCCCAGATTCCCTGTAGGGAATCCCCGGATGGCCATAAATTGCCACTCAATGAACTATCAGACTTAGGGCTCTTGCAGTGAAATGGTAGTGTCTCTACCTCTGAACAAGGAAACCTGAGAGTTCAGGTCCCACCTGCTCCAGAGGTATATCATAATATTTCTGAACCGGTTGATTAGACAATAGCTGGACAGTTGGTATTCCTTTGCAGCAGATCAAAGAGTCTAGGGTGTTAGAATCTTTCCAAGTGCTGTATGAAATGTTTTTCTGTCCCAGCTATGAAAGGACAGGAACAATATATTTCAATTATGCGTTCAATCCTTCAACAAATTATTAATACCAATCAATAAGCAGTCTCCCATTTAAGATGGAGACTTTTTTCTCTCTCTCAGAGCTTTGAGAGTTTTTGGATCATCCTTCCCCTGAGCCCAGACGACATGGAATCATTGAGTGGCTTGAAGGCACAGATCGATAGATTGTTGATGAACAAGGGGATCAATAGTTATCACAGTAGCAGAAATGAGGAGTTAAGGCCACAATCAGATCAGCAGTCAATGTACTGAGTGACAGAGCAGGCTGGAAGGGCCAAGCGACCTGTTTGTCTCCTGATTTGTTTGTTCATATGTATGTAAATTCAGAAAAATAAGGAAACACTGGGGTGGCCCAGTAGCTCAGTGGTTAGCACTGCTGCCTCACAGAGCCAGGGACCTGGGTTCAATTCCACCCTCAGGTGACTGTCTGTGTGGAGTTTGCACATTCTCCCTGTGTCTGTGTGGGTCACCTCTGGGTGCTCTGGTTTCCTCCCACAGTCCAAAGATGTGCAGGTTAGGCGGATTGTCCGTGCTAAATTACCCATAGTGTCCAGGGGATGTGTGGGCAGATTGGATGGTTTGGTCAGCCACAGGAAATGCAGGGTCACAGGGGTAAGGTAGGGGGCTGGGTCTGGGTGGAATGCTCTTTGGAGGGTCGGTATGGACTCAATGGGGTAAATGGCCTGCTTTCATGTTGTAGGGATTCTGTGAAGTATGGAGGAAATGCCTTGGTCAGCGATGTTTGCAGATGGTATTGAGGTATGTAGTGGGGATGATGAGAATATGACTAGAGAAAAGCAATGGAAGGCAGGGATATGAAGATCATACAACTATGGAGCCAGTTTGAGCCTAAGAAAGAGGATCTGAGTGAAGGTATCAAGATTGGGGGTGAAAATCTAAATGCAAATTAATGGATTAGCTCTGGATGTAGTGACCAAAAGGAGGGTCATGTGATAGGAAAGCATGACAGAAAGATTTTACAAGATGGTTGAGAGACCAGCCTTCCCACATAAGAAACTTGGTCAACGTCAAGAAGCAAGGGACATCAACAAGGGATTAATGAGACATGGAGACCAAAGTGGAGTGACGAGGAAGACCAACATCAAGAACCACCTCAATAGGGGCGCCCAGTGAAGATTATGGAAGTGTGAAAGAAAGTTGCCAAGAAGAAATTGAAACGGTATGGTCGCCAGTTGCAGAGAGAGAGAAAGGAAATGTGGTGAGTTTGCGATGGGACTGCCAGAAGTGAAGAAGAAGCTTCGGATCAGATGGAATGATGCAGTGGTGAAAGACTGAACACAGCAGGATTGGAATAGCAATGACTGAGGAGAAGCGATGACCGAGAAATATTGTGGCAATGCCGAGTCAAATGGTAATTCGGAAACCAGAGGAAGGCGGACAAAGAGGAGGAAAGAATGAATTGACGGGATTGTATTCTTTCAAATAGAGGATTCAGAAGGGAGATTAAACTGAAGTGAATAAAATTATGAGGATTCTAGATAAAGCTGATAGGAGATGGAGAGTTTTCCTGACTGGAGATCTGTGAGCAGTGGTGTTCTGCAGGGATTAGTGCTGGGACCCCTATTGTTTGTAATTTATATAAATAATTTGGAGGAGAAGGTAGGTGGCCTGATTAGTAAGTTAGTGGATAACACAAAGAGTGAGGGAGCTGC
Source organism: Rhincodon typus (assembly GCF_021869965.1). Taxonomy (NCBI): domain Eukaryota; kingdom Metazoa; phylum Chordata; class Chondrichthyes; order Orectolobiformes; family Rhincodontidae; genus Rhincodon; species Rhincodon typus. Next base: position 38,730,077 of record NC_063355.1, on the reverse strand, counting down.
GGACTGTGAGGATTACCAGCGGATAAAGCAGGACATGGAGAGGTTGGAGACTTGGGTGAAGAAACAGCAGAGGGAATTTAATCTGGACAAATGTGAGGTGATACATTTTGGAAGACCTAATGAAGGAGGGAAGGATACAGTAAATGGCAGAACCCTTAGACGTTTTAACATATAGAGGTACCTATGCATACAGGTCTTTGGTTCCCTGAGAAGTGGCAATACAAGTGGATAAGGTGAGGTGGTCAAGAAGGCATATGACATACTTGCCTTCATCAGTTCAGGCACAGATTATAAAAATTGGCAAGTCACATTGCAGCTATATAGAACTTTAGTTCGGCCACATTTGGAATATTGTGTAAAGTTCTGGCCACCACACCACCAGAAGGATGTGGAGGCTCTGGAGAGGGTACAGAAACAGTTCACTAGGATAAAAATCGAAAGAACTGCGGGTGCTGTAAATCAGGAACAAAAACTGAGAACTGAGTTCTCAGTTCCTCAGTTCTGAGGAAGGGTCACCGGACCCGAAACGTTAACTCTGTTTTTCCCTTCACAGATGCTGCCACACCTGCTGAGCTTTTCCAGCAACTTTTGTTTTTGTTCCAGTTCACTAGGATGTTGGCTGGTTTGGAGATTCATGCGTCTGTCAAGATGCCTCTTAAACATTGCTATTGTATCTGCCTATACCAGCTCCACTGGCAGCACATTCAAGGCATTTACCAATCTCTGTGCAAAAAAATTGCCTCTCACATCACCTTTCACCTCTCCCTTTCTACATTAACCCTATTGCCTAGCTATTGACATTTCCACCCTGGGAAAAAGACTGCTACTATCCATTCTGTCCATGCCTCTCATAATTTTGTAAACTTCTATCAGGTCGCCCTCAGCCTTCAACATTCAAGTGAGAGCAGAACAAATTTGTCCAATCTCTCCTTGTAGTTTTGTGTATAGGCAAAAGGATTCAGTTTAGAAAGGCACCATGTTTTGGCTCAGTCTTGTTGGGCCAGAGAGCCTGAAGACGGGTCGCGACCCGGAACGTCAGCTTTCCTGCTCCTCTGATGCTGCCTGGCCTGCTGTGTTCCTCCAGCTCCACACTGTGTTATTTCTGTTCCTGTGCTGTACTGTTCTTTGAAAGACCAATTTCCTTTAGAGAGAAGTCAACAACCAGGCCTCTACAGATTTACAATAATTAGTTGACAGCTTAGAGGGGAAAGCGGGTGGAAATACTGCACCCAGACCAAATTGGGCCTCACTGACTGAAGGGGCAATAACGGCAGAAATACTCACAATTAAAAAATACTTGACCTGCACTTCAAATGTCAGACTTACAGAGCTATGGACCAAGAGATGGAAATTGGGAGTAAGGTTGGATAAGTTTTTACAGCCAGCACAGGCGTAATGTGTTGAACGTTCTCCTCCTCCATTTCAAATATTCTTATATACATTTGTCATTGCTCCTTTGAGCTTCTCTTTCTAATATCAGTTTAAAAAATGCAGACAATGAGTCAAGTCTCAACATTCTGAAACGTCCTGAATACTCAAATTCCACGCCTGATTTATTGTGGGGATGGCAATTTGCAGAATAGAATCACTTGGGGTTGAATAATGTGGATTGTAATGTTAGATGGATCACTTGCAGGTTTTTTTTTCTTTATGCTGTTACCTTTGAGAGTCAGGAATACATTTCACAGCTTGCAAATTTTTAGTTCCCGCAGGAAATGGGCCCATGACAATGTAAACTGTACGCAGTTGACTGCAACCAACAGATTTAGTGTAGCAAAGTTGTCTTTCCCGTTTCTCAGATGTCCCTTTGTTGTTGCTCTTTTAAATTCTCACCTCAGAACAGATCTTTCTCAATAATCTAATGCCCCCATGCTTCCCGCTACAGATCATTTTCTCCTCCCGTTGCCCTTCATTCATTAACATCAAAGGAGAATGAAGTTGACCTTCTGCCAAAACTGGTGAACACCCAATCTTCCCCAGAATTATACAGGTCGAGATTCTCGTCATCTCACATTTAAAGGGATAAATTCTACAGTTGTCCCTGTAGTGATTAAAGCAAGGTCAGCTCATAGAATATGAGTTCCCTGATTGGGGCTGTTAATCTGGTCCAATCAGGGAGCCCTGGCTGACATAAAAGGATGATTGTCAGGGATATTGAGCCAGGGGAATGCCTGACTCAGTGAGAGGCTGTGCTATTGTCAAAGGCTATGTATTTATAAATAAAGGGTGATTGCTGATGGGATGACAGCCACCAAAGAGTTATCTCAGTCCCTCTTCCACTGTTTCTTTTCCTATTTTAACACCTTAACCATTCACATCATCGTCTGGTCCTGGGATCCTTTCTCAACATGATGTTGTTTCACATTATTCGTTTGGGGTAATTATGACCTGTGACAAGTTGGAAAACGAGCTCCAAATTCACTATTGTTTGTCTCATACCAATCAACAAGCTAATGTTACCCCTTACGCTGGCTTATATATGAAATATGCGACATACTTAAGGAATTCAACAGGCTACATCCTGAGAAAATGTTTACCCCCTAACAAAGGGTCATAGTCTCAGACTAAAGAGTCAGCCAATTTTTTATTTCGTCATAGGATGTTAGTGTTACTGGCTAGGCCAACATTTATTGTCCATCCCTAATTGCCCAGAGGGCAGTTAAATGTCAAACGCATTGCTGTGGGTCTGGAGTCACATGGAGGCCAGACCGGGTAAGAATGGCAGTTTCCTTCCCTAAAGGATATCAGTGAACCAGATGGGCTTTTATGATAATTGTTTCAAGGTCATCATTAGATTAGATTTTTATCTCTGATCTTTCTCACTGAATTCAAATTTCACCATTAGCCATGGTGAGATTCAAAGTCACATCTCCAGGACATTAACCTGGGGATCTGGATTGCAATGACATTGCAACTGTACCAGGCTTCCCCAGTGAAAAGTTATTTCTTCACCCAATGGATGGGGGAATCTTTGGAAATCTTTATCCCAGAGAGCCACGGATGTTGATAATGGTGCACATTCAGAAGGAACAAAAGCTTAAACACAAGTACCATCAGATTCAAGAACAGCTCCTTCCCTGCTGTTATTAGACTGCTGAATGGACTTCTCAAATTTCAAACCTAATGTTGATCTTGCTTTTTGTACGCCTTCTATACAAGTATAACTTTGTAAGCTTTGCTCTATTCAATCACCCCATGATCTTTGCATCTTTGTATGATAGGATCTGCCTGTACTGCTTGCAAAACAAAACTTTTCACTGTGCTTGGGTACTTGTGACAATAATAAATCAAATCAAATCAAAGCTGAGAAAGACTTTTCATTAACGTAGCGCCTTCACTTTCTCGGGTCATCCCAGTTTATGTTGTGATCAATGGACTGTCAGGGTACCACTTTGATGATTCAGAAAATTCCTAGTGCTCACTGCCAACTCAGTAATTTCTACAAAAATACAACATTCCCCATCGATACAAATTTCTACAGAAACCAACTCTTCAGACACCATGAGTCATATTCAATAACGACTTGCATCTATATAGCATCTCTAACATAAGAAAACATCTCCCAGAGTTGACAAATAAACTGAGGTGGGAAACGGTTAGGACAGAGGAAGTGAAGAAGAGATTGAGTGCTCTATTGACATTGACACATTCTAAGGCACAATGTAAAAAAAAATTCCTTTTGTTTTAGTTTATATTTGGATTGGGTCAATCCTCAGAGTCAATACAAAAAAAGCATTGAAACAGAACCGCTCTCGATTTGCTCAAGAAACGGAAAATGCACTGATTTCACAAACTGCTCCGAGCAATAAAGTAACAATTTACCAAACGCTGAGAGGTTGGGAATTGAGGCTGTTGCTCAACCTTTTCAATCATGTAATGAAAAGGAGAGAGTGACACTCCAGGATGCTCTCTGTGTCTCTCTGGTAACTGCAGTCACTGTGTTCGCTTGTGTTAGTTCATGGAGATTTGCTGTAAATACCACAATTCTCCAACCTCCGAATCAACTCCCAGAAAAGTGCAAAAAAAAACCCCTTGAGTTTACCTGTGCATAAAGTGTACTGCCAGTTAATTGAAATCTTGCTCCTCTTTTATTTAAAGCTCATTATAAAGCTGCTACAACAGATCATAATTAATTTTAACATCGCTCTTACAAATCTCATTTTTTTTATGAAGCAATGCCTTCATTCCTTTATTTTTCTGCATTTATATTCTATGTTTTGGTTTATTTTCATACAATCTTATACAATTAAACAATTCAATACAGCGCTGGAACAGGCCCTTCAGTCCATCAAGCCTGCACCGATTCCTAGTCCTTATTTAGACCCACTACTTATTGCACATGTGCCTCTGTTGGCCTCCTGTTCATGTGTCTATCAAGATACACCTTAAAGGTTGCTAATGTGCTTGCTTCCACCACCTGGACTGGCAATGCATTTTAAGACGGCCCCAGAGAGTGGTGACACAATATAACTCTTTTCACTATATTTTGTAACAACATACACACGACAATAAATAAATCAAATAAAAAAAAGGTGACTCATACGATTGAAGCCCACTGGAGACTTGCAAGAAAACTACATTAACATCAATACAGCCATTAATCCCAGAGCACTCCAAATATAATATGTGTTAATTCTGCCCCTCAATCCTTTTAAATTTGATTACTCATTAGGATCATTTAAGAATTCACACATGTCTTTCCAATATTCTTTTCCCCCATTCCTGATCCAGTAAATTCACTGATTCCACATGCAGGGCTTGAGTCACCTTTCAAAATGGAGCACAGATCACACAATGTACTCAATAGTATTATTCATAGAATCCCTACAGTGTGGAAACAGGCCCTTCAGCCCAACAAGTCCACACTGACCCTCGGACCATCCCACCCAGACCCATCCTACCATGACCCACCTAATCTACACATCCCTGAACACTATGGGAAATTTAGCACGGCCAATATACCTATCCTGCACATCTTTGGACTGTGGGAGGAAACCGGAGCACCCAAAGGAAACCCACGCAGACATGGGGACAATGTGCAAACTCCACACAGACAGTCGTTCGAGGGTGGAATCAAACCCAGGTCCCTGGTGCTGTGAGGCAACAGTGCTAACCACTGAGTCACCGTGTATGTTGTAGCACTCTCTCTGATCTATGGCCCCTTCACGTGTTGCAAACCCAGGATCATTTCATTCATCCAACAGTTCTGATAGCATTGCCAACTCTGCTGCACATATTCCTGGAGATACTTTTACATGACCTTCCTGCATACAAATGCTTTGCCTCCACCCTCCTGCCACTGGTTACCCTACACATCCATCCTGGCAATCCACGCCAATTTCCCAATCGTCTGACACTCAAGGTCGAGCCAAATAACTTGAGAAATGAAAATATTCTGAAAAACACTCACTTGGTGCTGCAGAACTCAAATATGAAGAGAGAGACTTGTTGCCAATCTTTTCACCTAACAATCATTAGGGCAAATGCAAGAATGCCAAATTTCATGTGAAAACAACGATTTATTCCACAGGAAGAAAGGATGATTCTCTGTAATAGCAAAGTTCCTCAGGAGGCTAAGGAAATTTGGCATGTCCACAAGCACTCTTGACAATTTTTATAGATGCACCATAGAAAGCCATCCTATCTAGATGCATCACAGAGTGGTCTGGCAATTGCTTTTCCCAACACTGTAAGAAACTACAGAGCTGTGAATACAGCCTAATCCATTGTGCAAACCAGCCTTCTATCCATTGACTTCACCTGTACTTCCTGCTGCCCTGGGAAAGCAAACAACACCATCAAAGACTGCTCCCACCCTGGTTATACTCTCTTCCCCTCTCTTCTGTTGGGCAGAGGATACAAAAGTTTGAATACATGCATGAAAAGATTCAGGAACAGCTTCTTCCCTGCTGTTATCAGACTTGTGAACAGACCTCTCAAATGTTAATTCTGATCTCTCTCTCTCTCTGTCTCTCTCCCTCTGCACCTTTTCTGCGGCTGTAACACTGTATTCTGCACTCTGTTCTGCCACTCTAATGCACTTTGCATGGTAAGATCTGCCTGTAGAGCATGGAAAACAACACTTTTCACTGTATCTCATTATACGTGACAACAATAAATCAATCAATCGATCAATGTTCACAAGAATGAAAAGAACAAATTTTTTTCATGCCCAATGCAGAGCTGATAAATCCAGAAGATTAGTCTTTAACACCCGATAGACATAAATGCAGAATGGCTGAAATGAGAGAATTTACAGAGTATGAACTCAACGGGCTGAATGGCCAGTTTCAGCACTGTAAATTCTGTGTAATTACAGCCATGGAAAGCTTCCTTCTATAATTTTTTAATAAGATGATGGGGTTTGACTGAAGCTGTTTCCCTGTTCAACTGACTGATACTTCAATAACCATGTGATGATAACACATCTCATGTAATGAGGTATCAGTGTAGGATCACTGCCTTGTGAGATAATCATTCTACTGATTGCGTCTCTGTTTGATGCTTTCACTAATTTTCCAGGCATAAAATCATGTTTACAATTCAGGTTGAGGCAACCTTTCTATGCTCATAAGGAGTTGCATTTGTCAGTGAAATGACAAGATAAAATCTCATCCTTTTCACTCATGTTTTCAGCCAGTTTCCTTTCGAAAGCATCTAACCTACTTGTCCCAACCACTTTATGTTGCATCAAGTTCCACATTCCAACCACTCTCTGGGTACCTTAATTCAGGAGCCTTACGTTGGGAATTATTAAAGTATCTCTGGTATAGGCAGGAGTGCCTTCTGCGGGTATGTATTAGTGATTTAGATGTGTTAGCCATGGGAAATGCAGGGTTACAGGGTTAGAGTAGGGTGGTGGGTCTGGGTGGGATGCTTTTTGGACTGTCAGTGAGGACTTGATGGGTCGACTGGCCTGCTTCCACACTGTAGGGATTCTAAGATTCTATGGTTTAGTTTAGATTCAGATTTTATCGTGACATGTACTCAAGTTCTGACATACAGTGAAAAGCATCTATTATCGCCAGACACAGCGCCATCTTAGGTACAAAGGTATCTTGGGACAAAAAAACTCAGGTGCAAAGTAGGAAAAGAAACAAAGTTAAAATGTTAGGCATTACAGATCTTCATAGAATAAGCAGAAAAAATAACGAAATAAGGGAATTGTTAACATGAAAATCCTTCTTAATATAAACCAGAAGACTAAAGGGATAAGAGATAACAAGGTGTAGAGCTGGATGAACACAGCAGGCGAAGCAGGATCAGAGGAGCAGGAAAGCTGACGTTTCGGGCCTAGACCCTTCTTCAGAAACTACTATCTCTGACTAAAGGGATAAAGTGGCGATGAGTCCTGAATTGGTTCATGGAAACAAGGGTGGAGCAAATAACTTACAACTTCTTTTGAGAGAGCGTGGACATTGATTGGAACAAAATTAGCACAATGTTGATGTTTCTCTCCCCAGGCTTGGCTCAAAGTAAAACAAAACAATAAACATGGATTTGTCAATTTATGAGAAGAGTGTCATTGTCTTGTTTTTATGTGCATCTTTAATTCAGCTCCCTTACTTTCTTGAACCTGGTAGCTCTTCCAAACTAATTCTCCTCAGTTCATTGGCCAGCCACGACAGGCAGACTTCCTGCTGGAAGTTCCCAACTGAGAGGTGGCTGAGGGAGATTGAGTGCAGTGGTGATGTGGGATTAAGGCAGCCAATTAGGATCAGGATGCCTAAAACAGATGGATGTAGGCTCATAAAAATAAGAAAGAACTGAGGATGCTGCAAATTAGGAACAAAAACGGAAGTTGCTGGTAAAGCTCAGCATCTGTGAAGAAAAAATCAGAGTTAACATTTTGGGTCCGGTGACCCTTCCTCAGAATTGGGCTCATATTTGGATCAGTAGAATTGACTAATCAGGAGCATAAACTGAGGACACCCCTAAAAAAAAACCTGAGCTCTAGGATCAGCATTGCGTTATCCTAAGAGTTTCCAAGTATGTTTGTGCCTCAGAACCTTACAGAATCATCATCCAACGGTCCCCACAATGAGGAAGCAGGCCATTCAGCCCATCAAGTCCACACTGATCCCCTGAAGAGCATGCCCCCCCAGACCCGCCCCCCCAGACCCACCCCCCTACTCCAGAACCTTGCATTTCCCATGGTTAATCCACCTAGCCTTCACATCCCTGGACACTGTGGGCAAATTAGCTCGGCCAATCCATCCAACTTGTCTATCTTTGGACTACAGGAGGAAACTGGAGCACCTGAAGGAAACCCACGCAGACACAAGGAGAATGTACAAACTCCACACACAGTCCCCCGAGGATAGAATCGAACCTCGGTCCCTGGCGCTGTGAGCCACCGTGCCACCCAACCTGTTTGATGTCTAAGATTTAACCAAGCAATCTCCAGGATGCGTCAGGACAGAGTTTGACAATTCAATGCAGTACTGAGGGAGAAGTGGACATATAATATCTCAAAATAATACCTGAAGATTACAGAAGAAGATTCTCATTTCCTCAGGACTGGAATGGAGAGGGAGCTGGAATGCAGACTCTGTGCAGGCATACTTGAGTCTGTAATCTTCTGATTGAAAGATCAGAGTGTAAAAAATGAGTGAAAGCTGACATCATTTACATAGGAAGTGTAGACCGCACTGGGTATAGGGGTGGTGATCAGTTGATATACCTAAGCTATGTTGAGGGATGTAAGATTAGAATAGGATTTGTAGAGCTAGGGTGAGCTTCAGGCATCAAAATAGGTCAGAGTAATGTGACCACAGAGCTGAGGAAAGTGGAAAAAAAGGCCTGGAGAAGGGAATTAAATTTCAGCTTAATTACTAGCTCTCCAGGAACAAACGTTCTCAGGCATCACTCTCTGTATATTTTGAATGCTTCACTGTAAATAATGGCAATGTGAGACATTTTGTTCTCCTTAATGAGGCTGGACTGAAAAGGAGTCAGAAATTGTCTTTCTCCCTTGACAATATGAGGCAGGTGTATTGTAGCAGCAGCTTTTTTTCACATGACACTGGATATAGTTTTATATCCTCAGGGGAGCAATGGCTAAATTGGGATATTTGCTTTTTTAAAAAATCTGTTGATTGCGACAGATGCAGTTTTGCTTTTCATTGACCCACACCTTGTTCCTTGTCAGTAATTCTATGGAGACAAGCCCTTGAAACAATTTCTGAGCATTTGGCTGACACTTTTAAAATAAAACACACACAGGAGACAAAAAAAAGCCCTGCATTTATACAGTACCTTTCATTCTCTCAGGACTTTTTGAACCACTTTTTACTCCTAATGAAGTTCATCTGTAACATGTTAAAGCTAATTTTCACACAGCAAGATCCCACAAATAACATTATATATTGGTTGAAAAATTTAATCCATGTATGGTGCTGTATTCCTCTTCAATCTGGTTCATTCCCAAAATGAGTTTGGCCCCTGGTTAGGTACCGGGACCACCATTTACTCTTAACAGTAACTGCATTTCTAGTTGAGCCTAAGTTTCACAATATGACTAATTGTGGTACAATAAGATTCATGTAAATCATTGTGCTGTAACTGATCTCGTGACTCCTGAGATTCCTCAGAGAGAAAACACCACTCTTGGATAAGTGTGTGAAGAGAGAGATCTTAGACACTGCACTAGAGTGCTGCATTTGAAAAACCCACCATGCACAGATGTAAATGAAGGAGTGTTATGGTCTATAAGGCATTGCTTCCTGAACATTTTCCCACAGTAATGGCAGTTCAATCCTTGAAAACTATAGCAATTTCAGCTTGTGATCTCATTCAGTGTCCCAAAACCACTTTGCCAAAATTCACCTTTGTCATTCAGTTGTTCTTGCAAAGTTGCAATGGTGCCAAAATGATGAGCCTGAAAAGTGAATTCACTTAGTAAGATTGCAGGGAGTGGTTTTCTGATGAACTGCTGGCCCCTAACAGAAGCACTTTATTCCACATCAAATCCACATCACTAGCATCAAGCAAAACTAAATCCGTTGTAACTGCTTTGATGGTGGCAGGCACCCTCGCTATATCATTGCATTCCCTGACTTTAACATGAAGCAGAGCCCATCCACAGACTCAGAGAACTGTTACAATGCTGAAGAAGACCCTTCAACCCATCATGTCAGGACCAGCTTTCTGAATGAATATTTCATTTCATGCCATTCTCCAGTCTCCATCTGTAATCCTACACATTGCTGCTGTTGAAGTAACAGCCTAATTCCCTTTCAAGTGCTTCAATTGAACATGCCTCCACCAGATTCTCAGACAGTGTATTCCAGACCTTAACAACTAGCTGTGTGTGGAGGTGTTTTCCCAAATTGCTTTTGCTTCTCTTGCCAATTAATTTAAGCCCATGCCCTCTCATTCTCACGAGGGCTAGAGTTTATCGCTGTCTTCTCTGTCTAGACACTTCATCATTTTGAACATAGCTATTAAACATCCTCTCAGCCATCTCCTCTCCAAGTCCCAACTTTTCCAATCTATTTTTATTACTAAGTTCGTCACCGCTGTGATCAAATGGTGTCTGATAACTAACCTTGCTTTTCAGATAGTTTTTCAGAGGTATTCATTTGAGAACCCTACTTACATGTGATAGTGTCTTCAATGTAATAGAACATCCCAAGCTGACCCCCAAAGAACTCAAGGCACAAGACTTCAAGGGTTACATTACGAGAAGAGTATACACATTAGGCTTGTTTTCTCTAGAATTTAGAAGGTTAAGGGGATGATCTAATTGGCATCTTCAAGTTATTAACAAGAAAAGAGAAACTAGTTAAAGATAAACTATTTCCACTGGTTAGGGATTCTGGAACTAGGGAGCATAGTCTAAAAATTAGGGCCAGACCATTCAGAAGAGATGTGCAGAAGCACTTCTATACACAAAGAGTGGTCGAGATTTAGAATGCTTTTCCACAATGGCAGGTGGATCAACCATTAGTTTTAAAACTGAGATATATAAATGTTTGTTAAGCTAAGGTATTAAGGAAAAGGGCCAAAGGTAGGTATATAGAGTTATGCCACAGATCAGCCATAATCTCATTGAATGGTAGAACAGGCTTGAGGGGCTGAATGGTCTTCTATGTTCTTCAAAGCATGCTCAGAAAACAACTGATCCCAAGGTACAGAAAAACACATCAGGGCCAATGACTAAAAATCTTGGTAAAAAGCTTAGGTTTCAATAAGTATTTAAAGCAGGAGAAAGAGAGATGTGACCAGTGAGGAAAAGTGATTTTAGGAAGGAGATAAACCAACATGGTTAACCAAGGAAGTTAAAGATAGTATCAAATTGAAAAAAAAAATACAATGTGCCAAGATTAGTAACAAACAGCATTGGGAAAGTTTAACAAGTCAACAAAAGCTAGCCAAAGAAATAAACAGGGAGAAAATAAATGAGCAAGTAACATCAAAATGGACAGTAAGAGCTTCTTTAAGTATATAAAATGGAAGGGTATAGTCAGAGTGAACATGGAGAATGAGACTGTGAAAATAACAATGGGGAACTAGAAAAGAGCAGAGAAGTTGAATAAACACTTTACAACAGTCTTCATGCTAGAGGACACTAATATTGTTTCAAAATTATAAAATAAACAAGTGGCTAAAGTGGGAGGGAGGAAAGGAATACAATAACTCCACGAGAGAAAAAGAACTAGGGAAACGAATGGGGCTAAAGGCTGATAAGTCCCTTGGGCCCGATGGGAAACATTACCACTTGGAAGTTCCATTCTAAAGCACTCACTATCCTGAGTTGGAAATATATCACTGTTCCTTCACTGTCATTGAGTCAAAATCTTGAATCCCCTCCCCAACAACATTGTGAGTCTACCTGCAGTACTTAGACTGCTGTGATTTAAGAAGGCAGCTCACCACTGCCTCTTGCAGGGCAGCTAGGATGGGCAATAAATGTTGGTTCGGCCAGCAAAGCGTACATCCCACAAGTGAATAACAAAAATGTCACAGATATGAAGAATTACCACTCCTTCAGTTTTAAGTGTAATTTCTATGTGGGCCTTGAGCAGCCGGTTAGGTTTCAATTCTGGCCTTTGGGGAAAAAAATGAGCTTCCACAAAGCAAAAAGTGACATTTGTCATGCATTCTAAGCTGAGCTTCCTCTGGCGATAGTCTAACAGCAAACCGAAATCTCACCGTATGGTGTCTGCACAGTTTGAATGAATTTGAAGGAAACATAATTGAAAGTGACATTTAGTGAGCAGAGTGGCTGCATTATTGATGAGATTTATAGTCAGAGTTGTATTGGAGAGGTTACCTTAGGTTTTTGATATTCCAGACTGTGGAAAGATGGTTTAAATAATCTTAAGAAGATCAGAAATCTCCCAACCAAATCCTACACGTTATAAAAAAATGAACATTTGCATTAATCATCCATTAATTCTAGAAATGGGCCTAGTTCCTTAAGCCAACGCTGTTTGCTAAGTCTGGATTGGAAATGATTTTTGATTGCTTGTATTGGACAATTTCCCAGGCCTCAATATCCCCAGGTGAAGATCTGGCATTGCCTGACAGTAGTAGAAGGGAACATGAAGGTGTAAGAATGATAATTCTCCTAAACTATTTTTCAACACACTATTCAAACCGGGTAGCATCCTGTATTCTTCTTAACTCAGAAACAAGCGAGTCGTAATGACAAGAGACTCATATTCAAATTTAATTAGGAGAATGTCAAAAGGAAAATATAAAAAAGTGCAACAAAAACAGTTGATTAGTTGAACTCGTGCTGCCTCGATCATACCAAGTACAACTGGTGTGAGCTTTATATGACTCAAATGTTTACTTCTTTACTTAATTAACTTTCACTGATTGCCGATGTTTTGCACCAACCCAATGCATTGTGAAGACTTGTGAGATATGATTTTCATCTCATTATCCTATATACTCTGGTTACAAAAAGAAAAGCAAAACAAGAGCATCAAAGTACTTCATAGATTATATGACAAGGCAGTTCCCAATTATGTTTTATAATTTCTGTGTCAGCAACGTATCTACTTCATTAGGACGCAGAAAATGTAAAATGGACTGATTTTTGCAACTCATAAAATGGGCAGCCTTGGTGATAGTCCCAGGTGGGAGCATTTCCCACATTGTAACTTGCAGAACCATAAAATAGCTACAATGCAAAAAGAGGCCACTGAACTCATTGATTCTAAAATCAATTCTTTTTACAATTCTATTCCTGTAAAATCCTCCCCAACAATATGAATGAAAGACTTGCATTTAACACCATTTTTCACAACCACCGGCTTTACAGCTAAATGAAATAGTCTTGCATTGTCGTCTCTGATATAATGAAGGAAACACAGCAACTAATTATGCACAGAAAATTCCCATCAAAAGCAAACTGATAGTGACTGGATAATTATTTCTGTAATATTGACCACCTGCTCCTCTTCTAATTAATACTGTCGTCAGTTTATGCTCTTTGGCATTCAGTAGATCAGGCACTGATATAGTTTCTCATTTGAAGGACTGCACTTCTGAAAGTGCAGAACCCAATTATTGCTGCACTGGACAGTTAGCTTTTTATGGGATTATGAACGTAGAACCCTGTGATCCAAAGAAATAACTGCTACCAAGTGAGCCACAGATGCACTGTTTGTTTAACTAGCTCTCATGCATTTACCTAGCACATCATCTACATCAAGTGCCACACCTGAAATGAGGTGATCACTGTAGAATAAAATCAAAATACTGCGGATGCTATAAATCTGAAACAAACACAGAGAGTTCTGGAGAAACCCAGCAGGTCTGTGGAGAGAGGAAGACAGTTAACGTTTCAAGTCTGGTATGACTCTTCTTCAGAACTGAAGAAATTCTGAAGTAACTCACCTCCTGACTCTCAAAGCCTGTCCACCATCTACAAGACACAAGTCAGGAGTGTGATAGAATACTCCCCACTTGCCTGGATGAGTGCAGCTCCAACAACACTCAAGAAACTGAACACTATCTGAAATAATGCATCCCACTTTGATTGGAACCTTATACAACACCTTCAGTATTCACTCCCTTCACCATGGACTTACACTGTGTTGCAGTGACAATATGCACAACAGTCAGTTCTGCTGTAACGTGATAATTGCGTTCCTGTGCAACATTGTGTTATAGAAAATCGCGCTATAGAAATAATGGAACCTATGGGAAAAGTGGGGTTAGGGAAAACCACCAAAAAATTACTCAAAATTGCTCAAAAATCACTCAAAAGCCTAACACAAAGGAAAGCACAATTTTAATAAATGTTTAATTAATATCTCATAATGAAATAAAAGTAAGTTTAACACGTTACCTTGAAAAAAAATGTCAAGATGACTTGATGGGGGAGGAGGTTGTCCTGTACCTCTCACAGAAAGCACTTCAAGACAAAGCCCGCAAAATGATCACATGATGTCAATGCATACTTCTCCGCGCACCGATGGAATCGCGTTGTAGCCAACACAAGTTTGCGTTTTAGAAACAGCGTTCCCCTATTCGTCAGTCGCCTTACAGCCAATTTGCATTGCCAGAACATGCGTTATAGCAGAACCGACTGTATAGCAATTTCCCAAGGCTCCTTCGACAGCCCCTTCCAAACCTGCAACCTCTACCACCTTGGAGTGGCAGCTACACAGGAACAGCACTAACTACGAGTGCCGCTCCAAGCTATGGAGCTATATCGTTGTATCCTTACTGTCGCTGGAACAAAACTCTAAAACTCCTTTCCTTAACATCTCTGGGAGTGTTGCTATACCATAGGCACAGCAGGAGTTTAAGAAAGCATCTGAAATGAAATGTTTAAACTCCCTGACTGACCTGAGGCATCATTAACATTTCCTGTTTCTTCCCCAAATTTGCAGTTTTTTTCATACTTCTGATTAATTTGAATTTCAGCTGTTTAAATATGAATAAATTCAGTGTATGTCTGTGTGCGAGTTTGTGTGTATATGTGTGTGTGTGCGCGTGTGTGTATGTGTGCAAGTATGTGTCTGTGTGTGTGCGCGAGTGTGTCTGTGTGCGAGTGTGTGTGTGCAAGTGTGTGTCTCTATGTGAGTGTGTATGTGTCTGTGTGTGCACATGTGTGTCTGTGTGTTTACACCTATGTGTGTGCACGTGTGTCTGTGTGTTTACACCTATGTGTGTCTGTGTGCGTGTGCGTGTGTGTGTGTGCATGAATGTGAATATTTGTGCATGAATGTGAGTATTTGTGCATGAATGCGAGTGTCTGTCTGTGTGTGTGTTTGTGTCTGTGGTTCTGCATGTGTCTGAGTGTGTGTGCTATGTCCATGTGACTGTGTGCGCTGTGTGTATCTGATTGTGTCTGTGTCCGTGTGACTCTTGTGTCTGAGTGAGTGTGTGTGTGTGTGTGTGTGTGTGTGTTTCCGTGACTGTGTGATTGTGCACATGTCAGAGTGCAAGTGTGTGCATGCCTGTGTCTATGTCCATGTGACTGTGCGTGTGTCTGAGTGTGAGTGTGTGCATGTCTGAGTCTGTATGAACACAAGATGGGAATAGCTGCTCTGCTCTGTTCTTCACAAACCTGATGAATTATGTAAACATACAGACTCGAACCAATTCCCTTCAGTCAACCTCAAGATACAAAGCCTCTGCCGCTTATACTTGGGATCATCTCGCTGCACTTTGAAATATATTTGACACATGCAGCTAAATGATATAGGAGTTAATGCTTGCATGGTAGTTCATAACCTGAATGCGAACTACTGACCCTTCTGAACTCTGAAATCTAGTCCGCTAATTACACTTTGGTTGCAACATCAATTCTGCATCATGCCGCGCCTTTGAATGAGAAATGGTTACTGCTGGGGGATCACGTACAGAAGAGAATATTCTTTCACTGTGTTATACATGGAAGATTAATGTTCCACTCTGAGCTTTTCCTCATGATTTATACAAGAAAAATATACAAAATCTCAAATAATGGAATGGGACGTGTTGAACAAAAATGGGAAGAAAAGGTTCTCATATATAGTGGAAGGTTTTGCTTCAAGGTTTATTTTTGAAGAGTCCTACTTAATAAAGTTCACTTGATATTCATTATTTCTCTTTGGATTGCAAACTTTTATTAAATGATATCTTGTAGACTGGAGTAATGTCAAGAATCTGGGCATTCCAGGAAATCTGAATGCTCCACTAAGGGCTTTAGGTTCAAATCAAGCCCAGACAGATCATAGAATCCCTATAGTGCAGAAAGAGGCCATTCAGCCTATTGAGTCTGGACCAACTCTCTGAGGAGCAACCCACACAGACCCTATAACCCTGCATTTCCCATGGCCAGTCACCTAACCTGCAAGGAAACTCACACAGACACAAGAACATACAAACACCACACAGACAGTCACCCACGGCTGGGATTGAACATGGGTCCCTGGTGCTGCAAGGCAGCAGTGCGAATCACTGAGCCACCATGCCACCCGATTGAATAGAATTGTTTTTTTCTCTATATGTTAACTGACCATAAGATATAGGCACAAAGTAGGCCATTCAGTCCATTTGCATTACCCACAGGCTGGACTTGATTAAACCCTCCCTGGCTCGACTCAGGAGCAGACCAATAAGGAGTTCCTTCCAATTAAGCCCACTTTATATTTTTCCTTTATTTTTCTCTCTATCTAGAGGTGCAGTTAAGTGCCTCTGACCACTTCCTTTTAACCAGCACCAAATCACCTGTGTTTCTAGTTAAATGACCAATTGACATCCAAAGCCAATCGGGCAGTGCAACAACATGAGCGAGGGAAAGGTAAGGACGCAGTGAGGAGGCTAAATTAAAGTGGAGTTAGCGTGGGAAATAAGGCAGCTCTCGACAGTGCCCACCTCTCTCTAAGGGCATCAAGAGTGTTGGTGGAGACCACATGCTCTTTCTCAAAGGAGGTGGGTGTGAATGTAGCCATGGAGGGGGTGGGGTGGTAGGTAGTCAGCAATTATGACCTCCTCCTTGGCCCATTGCCTGGACTTGTTGATGGCCTCCTTGATCAGGCTTAGGAGCAGGCCCTTCGATTTAGTTCCTTTCTGTACAATTTTGGTGTGAGACCAAATAAATCACAATAAATGTTAATTAAAATGTGACCTGCACTGTCACAAAATAATAGCCCAAAATGAAACTTTCAAAACTTAAATTAAAATTTGGTCTTCTGGAGCAATTCACAGAATCCCTACAGTGTGGAAACAGGCCATTTGGCCCAACAAGTCCACACCGACTCTCAAAGAGCATTCTCCCCAGACTCAGCCCCCTACCCTATGACCCCTCATTTCCCTAACCTGCACAGCTCTGGACACTATGGGCAATTTAACATGGCCAGTCCACCTAATCTGCACATCTTTGGAGTGTAGGAGAAAACCAGAGCACCTGGAGGAAACCCATGCAGACAGAGGGAGAACATGCAAACACCACACAGACAGTTGCCTGAGGCTGGAATTGAACCTAGGTTCCCAGCACTGTGAGGTGGCAGTGCTAACCACTGAGCCACCATGGGGCTTGGGTGCAAAATTATCACTCCAGCCCTACAGTGCCCAGTTGCGGGAGAGTCTCTATTTATAAGTGCTCTGAATACTTAATTAACCAATGACCTTTGGTCTGTGTATCTTAACAATATAATCAGCTTGCCTTTAACAAACTATTCTTCTTTCACTCAGTTGTGCATGATAGCACTTCTGGGTAAAAGAAAATGGGGAAAATATCCTTCTGGCTTTTATGAATGAGGTTATCCAATTAAATGGAGTTGTCAGCTCAGAAGTAGTACATTTGGCCCATCTGATCGCTGCCCAACTTTACGCTCAACAGAAACCTCCTCCTGTCTTATTTCGTCTAAGTCAACCTGCACATGCTTTTATTCCTTGTCTGCTGACGTACCTATCTCGCCTCACCTTAAAAGTACCTGTTATTCATGTCAACTGAAGAATGGATTGTTTTCTCCTGTAGATTAACTGGAAAATTATTTCACTTTTGATCCTTAGCATGTTTTGCTAAAACTATACAAGGTTCTAGTCAGACCACAGCTGGAATGCTGTGAACAATTTATCTATGGAAAAATGCACTCCACTGGGGGCAGTACAGAGAAAGCTAACCAGGCTGATAACAGGCATGGAGGCGTTGCCTTATGAGGAGAAGTTGAGTAGTTTGGGCCTGCACTTGCTGGAATTTGGAAGAATGGGAGGCGACCTTATTGAAACATACAGGTTTCTTAGAGGACTTGACACAGTGGATGTGGTTGTTTCCCCTTGTGGGAGAGTTTAGAACCAGAGGACTCAATCTCAGAATAAGCATCGCACATTTCAGACAGAAATGAGGAGGAATTTCTTTGTTCAGAGGGTAATGAATCTGTGGAATTCTTTACAACAGAGGAACTGTCAAAGCTAGGTTATTAAGAATAACAATGGCAGATTTCTAATCAGTAAGGGAATCAAGTGTTATGGGGAAAAGGCAGGAAAGTGGAGTTGATGATCAACAGATCAGGCATGATCTCATTGAATGGTGGAACTGACTTGTTTAGTGTCTCTGTTTCATGGTTATATCCATACCAGGTGACCTTGAAAAGGAGTCACACATTGTGTACTGGTCTTGGGAGACCCTGAGAAGTAATGGAATAATGTCTAAAAGTAGGGGCGAAACCAATCAGGGGAAATGTCAGGAAGTACTTCTTCCTCTGATGGGTAGTAGAAATCTCACACTCTCTCCCTCAAAAATCTGGCAAGACCAGGCATCAATTGAGAATTTCATCAGTGAGATTGTTAGCTTTAATTAGGCAAGGGCTTTAAGGACTGAGGTGTACATATGGAGTTAATGTACAAAAATTAAATGCTCCAACAAACTGAAGTAGCCTAATCCTGCTCCTATGTTCTGTTGTTCCCGTCTCTAAATGTTATCTCTTACAAAACAACATTTAAACTGACTGTGATGGAATGCAATGTTTGGAATCTATCAGTGGTATACTCGGAACACAATCTGGCATACCAATCTCCTGATAACACAGGCCACGTGAAAACTATCCAGGCCATGTGTTACTCTGCAGTCACACGTACTAATGAGGTTTGGATTCCCTGGTCACATCTTGCTTGCTTCGCAGCTTAGATTTAGCAACTGAAGTGAGCTTATAACTTGCCATTTGAACTACTTTCATTAGATACCAAATTTAGACTCTTGATTTGTCTGGCTCTGTAGAAAGCCTAATAGTTACTAGCACCATTCACTCGTTCTTCTTGGTGACCTGACATTAGCTGAGAGGCAAATGGAAATATGAATGATCTTTGCTTGATTACCCTCCATTCTACTTTCACATAGCAAGAAACAAATATCCAGCAAAAATTGTGTTGGGGGATTTCTGAAGAAGGGTCCCGACCCAGAACATCAGCTTTCCTGCTCCTCTGATGCTGCCTGACCTGCTGTGTTCCTCCAGCTCCACACTGTGTTATCCAGCAAAGATTGTCATGCAAAGTCAAGGTTCAATGTTGTCCCATCTTAAAAGTAGTTAGGAATGGGAAGTCGATTGAACCCCTCTGATAATTAAACCAAAGCACAAGCCCAAATCTGTTCTGATGGGAGAAGTTCCCTTCTAATAATTAACCCTCGAAACACCCAGAGAAGATTGGCTTTACCCTCGTAATCTGTTAAAAGAGTGGTTAAAAGAAAGAAAATCCCTGATTTATAAATAACAAGTACCAATTTATTTATTTACCTTAAAAATGAACAAATTAGCCGAATTACTAACAAACCAAACAATTCCCCCCAAGTCCTAACCATTCCCTAACTGAACTAAATTCTACTGGAATGCTGTTCAAAAAAACACAAGTCCCACTTATACAAACCCAACTAATAAGACAACATGAAAGTTAAAATTTAATCTCTCCAAGTTCGCACAGAATTTATCTTCCAGAATGCTCTGTCTTCTCCGTTGATCATCTGTCAGGAGCGTCTTCTCTTTCTGCCGTTCTCTCTGTAATTTTTTCTGTGAGGATTTTGAACTAAAAAAAATGCTGTGGTACCTTTGATGGGGCTTTTTAGGGAATTTAATGATTTACTGTGAAAGCCAGGTTTATGTTTCAGATGGCAGATTTGCTTTTGCTTCAGATGGCAGTTGGCTCTCTGCCGATTTTCCAAATGCTCTCTTTTTTATACCCTTGACAACCCGTCCATTTCTTACACTAGGATTGGTCCCAGGTTGTCAACACCATCAGATTTAAAATCAATTGGCTTTCAGTGTCTAGGGCCAGGTTTAAATTAATTGGCTAAATTCAAAAACCTGTTGTCTTGGTAAAAATGCTGCTTTGCCTTCTAACAGTATAACCCTTCAATACACATCATTCAATTCATGAACTCTCTGTAATCTGCAGCTGCTTCCAGCCACATTTTTCTGTATAAATCTCCAAGCTTAGAAAAGCTTAAAGGGTCCACATATTATTTTCTCCCTTATTATTTTTACAAACAATTCTAGCTTCCTGCCTTCCAATTCATAACTAATCTAAATAACTTCGTAACAGTTCCTAATCAGGTCTGCAGACTGCTCAGGTTGAATGTAAGACTATCATCATATTTCAATTTTACCAGCATACTATTGGCTTTTGATATTACAATCCATTGTGATATAACAATGGTAATCTGTGCGAAACTGAAGAACCCCAGTGTAGAAAAGAATGAAGCAAGACTTGGATTTATATGATGTCTTTCACAGCTTTTACAGCCAATAAAGTACAAATGGAGTCAATTTACTTGCAGCAGTAATATGATAAAAGGCCAGATATTTTGTATTTCTGATGTTGAGTGAGGGATAGACAGTGGACCCAAGAGATAACGCCTCTGCCATTCTTTGAAAAAGTGCCTTGGGATCATTCACACCCACTCAGGAGAGCAGACAATTCCCAGTTAACATAGGGATGAGATTGTCCTAATGGAAAATATCATTAATTACAAAAGAAAAAGATAGCTATATGGGCTTAACACTCTGAGAGACATAAAGCCATAGAGATGTATGGCATGAAAAAAGCCCTTTGGTCCAACTCGTCCATGCCGACCAGATATCCTAAACTGATTTAGTCTCATTTGCCAGCATTTGGCCCAAAGCTCTCTAAACCCTTCCTATTCATATACCCATCCAGATGCCTTTTAAATGTTGTAATTGTACCAGCCTCCACCACTTCCTCTGGCAGCTCATTCCATGTATGCACCACCCTCTGTGTGAACAAGTTGCCGCTTAGGTCCCTTTTAAATCTTTTCCCTCTCACCTTAGACCTATGCCCTCTAGTTTTGGACTCCCCTAGCCTGGGAAAAGACCTTAGCTATTCACCCTTCATGATTTTATAAACCTCAATAAGGTCACCCCTCAGGCTCCAACGCTCCGAGGAAAATAGCCCCAGCCTATTCAGCCTCTCCATATAGCTGAAACCCTCCATTCCTGGCAACGGGAATCTTTTCTGAACCCTTTCAAGTTTCACAACATCCTTCCTGTAGCTGGGAGAATAGAATTGAAATGCAGTATTCCAAAGGAGGTCTAACCAATGTCCTTTGAGTCTGAGAATTGGCAGAGTAGATCTTCCACTTGATCCTGCCAAGATCTCAACCCAACTCAATTCCAAACTCATGTCATTCTGATTGCTGTTCTAACATCAGCCTGTGCATTTTAATACGCCACTGTGTCTCGACTTCCAAAGATTTTGATGGGCTTGGTTAAAATAAGATTAATTCATACTTCTTGCCTAACCTTCTCAGATATCTTGATTGTATCTGTGAACAACTGTGTCTAAAACACTTTAAATGTGATCATCCATTTGCTGTCTCGACTATCTGTCAATCTATCACATTATTTTTCAGTTTTCAATCAATGGTGTGTCCACACCTAATGAAGGTTAAATCCTGTCAGCTCAATGGGACTCTTCTTTTACTCAAGGCTTTGGATAAAAAGAGAACAAGTCATTTTTATATCCTATTGCTTCGTCTTACTGACAGCCAGTTAGTGGGGTGGAGGCTCAGGACATTGCTTTGCGGCAATCTCCCAAGAGTTCTCCATCAATATCCTCAGAAGAACTGTCAACGTGGGACATCTTCCAGACGGAGATTTACAGCTGCCAGTATAGCTTCTGACATGTCAACTGGTGCCAACAAAATGAACTGAGCAAACTTGTTCTGTCAAACGGGTCACAGAGTAACAGTCAAAATCCTTAACATAGCAATCTTGTCTCTTTCACCCTATTTTTCTATTCAAGTTTTGTTACTTTCTTTTCCTTCTGTTTTCTCTTCATGGTCTGACAGGTATAGGCAGCTCTATTCTGAACCTTTATCTGAACAACAAGACGAAAGATACTCACCAGGTGCAAAGTTACATACTGGCCAAAGATTGGAGACACATGGGCAAAAATCTTGCTTGAGTGCTACAGAGTTGGCATCCACTTATAGAATCATAGATTCATATGATACAAAAGAGGTGCTTCGGCCCATCAAAAACCACTACCTATTGACACTCACCTCACTTTCCAGCACTCGGCCCATAACCTTGAATGTTACGACATTTCAAAGAGCTCATCCACATAAGTATTTAAAGATTATGCGTTTCCCACTACCCTCCAAGGTAGCGCATTCCAGACACCCACCAGCCTCTGGGTGAAATAAAATCGGCGATGGGAAGAAAGATTATTTGTTGTGAAGGGATGATTCTAGACTTGAAAGCACCACAGCTGATCCAGATTGGTAGTGTTCCTACCTCTAAACCAGGAGGTCTGGGTTCAAGTCTCAACTGTTCTAGAGGTGTGTCATACACCATCTGAACAGGTTGATCAGAAAATATCTAATACCATAGTCGAAAGGGCTTTTGTGGCACAATGGTAGGGTCCATCCTCCCTTAATCCTCATCGAAATACATGTCAAAATTATATCCTTGACTATAAAGTACCATGGCATCTTCCTAAGGTCGTGAATGGTGATGCATAAGTGTACATCTTTCCTTCTTGAAATTTAAATCAGCAAAACCACAGGTGGCATGGTGGAGCAGCACTGCTGTCTCACAGCACTAGGGACCTGGGTTCAATTCCATCCTCGGGCGACTGTCTGTGTGGAGTTTGCACGTTCTCCCCGTGTCTGCGTAGGTTTCTTCCGGGTGCTCCAGTTTCCTCCCACAGTCCAAAGTTGTGCAGGTTAGGTGGAATGACAAGGCTAAATTACCCATAGTGTCTGGGGATGTGCAGGCTAGGTGGGTTAGCCATGGAAAATGCAGGGTAGAGTGGGTCTGGGTGGGATGATCTTCGGAGGGCTAGTGCAGACTCAATGGGCTGAATGGCCTTCTTCCACACTGTAGGGATTCTATGATGACCAGCACAAAGTTATGCTGAAACAAGTTGCATGCCACTGCAAACTCAGAACTGATTTACAGAGAAACATTCATTGGGAGAGAGGAATTTGGCATCACCGTGGCAACATTGCAGATGTCAACTTATGCCCCATAAAGTGTAGTTTAACTGACACAAATATGCTTGCTGACCAGCTCCTGTCACACATTGGCACTCTACCTTTTACAGACTGCTAGCTTGAACCATCAATTTGCAGACAGCTGCAAACTGCAGCAATACTGTCTGGCCTCTGTGAAGTGACTGTGATGTTTAGTTTAGGTGACCAGGGTGTGCTGTTACACTGTCCAGATCATGAACAATCTTGCTAGACATCCAGTCGTTAGAGACTAGGCAGAGAAAAATGGATACAGCAAGGACCCATTGCTGTCTTGGCTTCTTATTCTTCCCCGAAACAATAAAGTTTTCCCAGTAGGTTCTGGATGCTGCTGAAGCCAAGGAAAGCTCCTTTGGGCTGTACATCAATAAAGACGGTTACACCAAGGAGGCAGTAAATTCAGTAGCCGCATTGGTGCCACAAGGAGAACCTTACCACTAGTAAATCAAGTTTGTGTCAAAAATGGGAGGTTGACTGCTATCATCAACAATTTAAATGGCAAAGGCTTTATTTGCAAGTAAACAGATATGATGAGGGGAAATGTGGGGAGGAGCAGTCTATCTGATAGCTTTACTCAAGTGTTATCAGAAAAACGCAGGAACACATTTTGTGTTCTCTCCTGGATAGGAGATAACATCAAGGATATAGCACCGTGGAGATGCCAGTGAAGCCCAGTGTAAGTGACTGCACTACTTGCAGCATTTGCAGAAACATTCTATTTTATCAAAAAGCACGCAATTTATAGACAGTCAGTCAATGTGGCATTTTATAAATTCCTACTTTAGAAATAAAACCTGTCTGACTCAAAACACAAACTGAATCCAAACAAGGCCTCACATTTAATATGCATTGTCTGACCTAAAATGTCACCTCTTCTTTACACTGACAAAACCTTTAGTTCTCACAGACCAGGGACTTGAAAGGAATTTGGGGATTTACATATACATATTTATCAATTAAAACCTTCTAACTGATTGAAGATTTAACAGCATCTTAGGTTTGTTTAGTCCATCCTCATCAATGGTGTGATCCTTTGGATCTTTTACTTATAAATGTTATGTCTGATAGTACCTCTCTCACGAACACCTGAAAAAGGAGTAAGACTCCGAAAGCATGTGTTTTCAAATAAACCTGTTGGACTGTATCCTGGTGTTGTGTGATTTCTGACCTTGTTCATCCCAGTCCAACACTTCGTGCACCATTCTAAATCAGGGCCAGGATCTCAAACTGCAGCACAAAAGGGCCATAAGCTTCAGGCAGATAATGAGGGCATGAATAAATCATGTATCAGGCAAAACAGGCTAAGCATATTCAAGACACTTCATATTAATGCCACAGTATGTCCTCTGCTTATTTTAGTTGCTTTCCAGTCATGCACAGATCTCGCCCTCACTCTCTTCACCTCCCCCACCCTGCTTCACTGACAGAGGAATGATTGATGGATTTAATTCATCATAGTCTCTTTATTGTGCTTCAGAAAAGAACTCAAACCTATTTTGATAGATCGAGATGTGAAAAACAAAAATTAAACCAATTTGACAACATGTCCTATCTTGGTGAGGCATCATGCTCAATGGAGAAAAATTGTATTTTACAATAATTTTAATATGCCCAATTAAAAACATATTGGCATGCGATCTTAGATATTTCATGAATAAAGTATGTTTTTGCAGAAGGAAAGCCGTTATAAACTGAACTGGGGTGACAGAGCTGCAAAAGGCCAGAACACAGAGTCACACACAGTCTCTGTGGGTGACAATGAGATCTGCAGGACAGAATGCATCACTCGACAAAAAAAAATTGCTAAGCACCCCGTCCATCCAGAATTTGTTATAGCAGGGTATCTAGCAATGTACCTCCTTTCCTGCATCAACTGTGGCTCAGTGTAGTACTCTCATTTCTGAGACTAAAAAGGCTCTGGTTTCAACTCCCACACCAGGGGTGGCACAGTGGCTCAGTGGTTAGCACTGCTACCTTGCAGCACCAGGGACCTGGGTTTGATTCCCATCCTCAGGCAACTGTCTCTGTGGAGTTTGCAAAATTGCCCTATGCCTGTGTGGATTTGCTCCAGTTTCCTCCCACAGTCCAAAGATGTGCAGTATGGGTGGATTGGCCATGCTAACTTGTCCATTGTGTTGAGGCGGAAATGCAGGCTAGGTGGATTAGCCATGGGAAATGTAGGGGCATGGGTGGGATTTGCTTTGGAGGGTCAAAGTGGACTTGATGGGCCAAATGACCTGCTTCCACACTGTAGGGATTGTATACCACGCTGATAGACCAACTGCAGTGCTGAGAGTCTGCTGCTCAGCCATACATACTGCCTTTTAGATGGGATGCTTATTTGCTTTTTTGGCTTCCTCTTCAACTCAAACATTTTTCATGCTTCAATTTTTTGGAAGTATGAGTTCATAATGGCACAATGAGCCAAATGAGGCATCTGAGATCTTTGTGTATGATGGGACCAACAGTTTATCTCATAATCAATGACTTATCAGGATAGTCAGAGATCAGATTGAACAACAGAGAATGATTGGAGTCAAAGTAGACATAAGGGAGAGACATTTAATTTGCCTAAATTTGTCCAAACCTATAATTATTCCTCAAACTTGTGAGAGAGTCTAGGACCAGAGGGTTTATTCTCTGATTAAGAGGTCTTTCATTTAAGACAGAGATGAGGAGGGATTTTTTTCTCTCAAAGAGTGATGAATCTGTGGAATTTTTTACTGCAGAAACTTATCAAGGCTGGGTGGTGAAGGGTATTCAAGGCTGAGACAGACAGACTTCTGATCAGCAAGAAAATCAAGGGTTATGGACATGAGGTAGAAAAGTGAAGTTATTAAATCAGCCATGATCTCATTGAATGGCAGAATGGACACAATGGGCCAAATAGTCAACTTCTTCTCCTTTGTTTTATGGCTTTACAGTCTAAATACATCACTGAAACAATGAATCTGGTATTATCACTGCTATTTGTGGGACCTCGCTGTGTTTACTTCGTCTGAATATTTATTACATTGCAACAACGGCCACACTTCAAACCATGCTTGATTATTGTAAAGTAGTTTGAGGCATCCAGAGGTTGTGAGGTCAGTTTATCAGTGCTAGTTCTTCCTGTACTTTTAAACTCATTGGAACACAGCCACCTTTCTTGCCCCTGTATCCTGACTGTA
Source organism: Rhincodon typus (assembly GCF_021869965.1). Lineage (NCBI taxonomy): Eukaryota > Metazoa > Chordata > Chondrichthyes > Orectolobiformes > Rhincodontidae > Rhincodon > Rhincodon typus. Next base: position 38,703,470 of record NC_063355.1, on the reverse strand, counting down.
TTGAAACAAAACCACATCTTGCACTCTGGCTCCAACCTTCACAGGACCATTGCCTCCCCCTGCTTCTGACCATCTACACAATTTCTGAAACCCAAGCCTGGGGTCATCTAAATACTAGTTCTTATTTTACCTCACTCTTTCCAGTCTTGGCTGTGCCATTTATTATGGGAGTTGGTGCTTCACCAATTAATGATCTTTAATAAAAATACAAGTTCAAGTGAAAATTAGTAATCACCAACTCATGGAAGAGTACAAAACATAATGAGGCCATTCATCCCATTGAGCCTGTGCTAGATCATTCAAAGGGGAAAGTTCCAGTTAGTCCCACCTGCATATATCTGCAACATTTTCTCCTTCAAGTATTTATCTAATTGCCACCTTTTGTTTCCTCCTTACCCCCTTCCCCACACCACACCCCCCCATCCCCGACCCTACCCTCCTCATATGAACTGACGTTTTCCTAGCTACCATCAGTTCTTGACCTGAAACATTAGCTCTGATTTCTCTCCACAGGGCTGCCAGACCTGCTGACCTTTTCCAGCAAATTTTGTTTTTGTCTCTGATTTACAGGATCTGCATTTCTTTCAGTTTTTATTTACCTAATTCCCTTTTGAAAGCGAGAACTGAATTTCTTCTAGCTCCCTATTTGGCAATTTATTCCCAATCCTAATCATTCACTGCATAATTTGTTTATCCTTCTGTCATCTTTGTTTCTTTTGCCAATCACCTTAAATCTGTGCTGCTACTTATTGATCTTTCAGCCATTGGAAACAGCTTCTGTCTCCTTCTAATATTTAAGTATCACAACTGTCAGTTTTGTCTTCACGAGCAACTTTTCCATTATAAGATTAATAATGTTGCATCGGAAATGAATTACATATCAGTTGATGCCCTGGCAGGCCCATAATATAAAGTCTCCGTAATTCCCTGTTGTCAGGTATTACTGAAGATCAGTGTGAGAGGAGTTAATTTGTCAGAGTGCACATTGGTGGGCTGTGTACTAAATCTCAACTTCCACAAGCAATCAACATGGCCATAGATCATCCTTTTTCTGTCTCGCACAAGTGAGAGCTCCTTTACACATATTCTGGAGCTTCATTACTGATGCTACGTTCAGTGTAATGTCCTGACCTAATCTTTCACTCATTGTTCAAGTCCCTAAAAATCTCTGCTAAATGGATTATCACAAGGTGGAAGGCTGTTAATACTTGAGATTTAAAATCCCATGGGCCTCTGTTTCAGCATAGAGTATCTGCTACAACTGGATATTCAGGATTAATTCCCTGAAAGCTGGGCTATTAAGCTGTCTTAACCTTTTATATCCTGAATTCGGTTTAACAACGGCCAACATAGGCGGATATTTCACAGAATGCGCGTTGTGTCTGTGATTCTGATAGATAGTTTTCAAGTTAGCAAGAGAAAGAAATGATACTTTTCAGACATGTCGGTCCTATTTCATTTCAGAAAGGGTATTCATCCCCAATTCTTCGTGCTACCATGATGACACATTCAAACTACAGCCAAGATGCTGAGAGATGAAGCTGAGAAGAATGTTTTCACGTGTAAAAGGAAATACAAGTTTGGAATACTATCCCTATAGAACCAGACAGGCTCAATTAAAATCTCAGATTTTTTGAAGCAAGGATATTAGTGGAGATTGAACCAAAGAGAATAGCTGAAGTTAAGATAGGTCACGAACTAATTGATGCATGAACAGGTTCAAGGGACTGAATGGCCTATGTTTGTCATTTTCTCCCGAGATATGCACCACTGATAGCTGGCCAACTAGGTGGATAGACCCAGCTCCTCATGTATGTAAATACCACACGGAAAGCAGCTTACAGATAGCTGGTCTGGAAGGTGAAGTGGCAGAAAGCAACGTTGTCATTGTTAAAGAGTTTAGAGAGGTCAATTGTGGCGATTAGGTGCTATCCATGGCCCACTATATTGTGACACCACAGGGGGTTCCAAAATAGTGCAGCAGTAATTTGCTGCCAGTCCCATTCCTCAGCTTTTATGCTGCACATTGAACAGGCAAGAAGCTTCATGTCAGAACAGCTAATCGCAGAGTTGCAAAAATATTGTGAACTCATGCCAGCTTTCTATTAAATAACAACTTCCATTTAGTTTGAAGCAGTAAGTCTTTTAATGCGATTTATTGCCTAAGTTGAGGAAACTGTAAGCTTCCACAGCTTCCAGTCCATTTTTAATTTACCACATATTGTGGGGACCTAATGCCTGAGATGGGTCATTGCATCTGTTACTTTACCTGGATAGTGTTGGAGAGAGATGAAAGAGTGAGGGGAAGGAGGGCTGAGTTTTTAAATGACAAAAACATGCATTTTTTGTTGGGTCCTATTAATAAACCAAGAACCAGCGTGGGAAACATCCTAAATCATCAAGATGCATTAAAAGATATGAAAGAGAAACAAAGTAATGTTTATTTTTCCTTCCTATTTTCAGTACTTCTGATCCAGTTCTGTTTCTTCAATCCTTAAGTATCTGTCAACCACTCTAATTCCCTCTCTGCTTCATTCTCTAGTGAGATGGAGATTAAAACCAAAAATATATACGTATACAATGGATCTGGCATTTGAAAGGTGCAGCGACCTGTGATTGACTGTCATAATTTGATGTCAATATAAATTTATTTTCTCTTAAGAAAAGTCATTTCCATTTCAGCAGTTCTATTAGACAATTCTGTCAGACAACTGGCACATGTACAATGGGCTGATGGGCCTCATTGTGCACTGCAAGATTTTCTGACTCACAACAGGAATCGAGTGACCCCACACAGCTTTTGATGATAAGCCTCTACTATCAAGCCCCACTGATGAGGGAAGCTTGATACTTTAATCTCATAAAATTCACAGATATTGAAACTCAGTCTTTATATTGGGATTCTGCCTCCAATGTGTACAAATACTTAGGCTTTCTTGAAAATGTCCCAAGGATGTATTTGTCTATTTGGTAGAATGTAGGCACATTCACTGGCAAATCTTCTCTCAAATGGAATAAATTGTTGTGAACATAGAATCCCTACAGTGCAGAAAGAGGTCATTCAGCCTATCCAGGCTACACTGACCCTCTGAAGAGCATCCCACCCAATGCTCATAACCCCACATTTACCATGGCTAATCCACCTAGCCTGCACATCCCTGGAAACTACACAGCAATTTAGCACAGCCAATCTACCCAACCTGCACATCTGTTGACTGTGGGAGGAAAGGGGAGTTCCCAGAGGAAACCCACGCAGACACGGGGAGAATGTGCAAACTACACACAGACAGTCACCCGAGGGTGGAATCGAACCTGGGTCCCTGGCACTGTGAGGCAGCAGTGCTAACCACTGAGCCACTGTGCTGCCCTATGTAGCTAACATCTGATCATCTGGTCTGATCAGAATTTGCTTTATTCTGACATTTACTAAGCAACTGCTTGTCAAAAGAAGATCCAGGAGGGTTTCTCCAGGGTCATTGATCAGGGAACTAGATAAGTCTTTGAAAACAAAGTGTAATGTCCTCACCTCTGAGCCAAGAATCGTGGGTTCAATTTCCACCTGCCTCAGAGGAATGTCCCAAAGTTGATAAGAAAATATTCATATTTTGGGGTAGGAAAAGGACAGGGAAATGTGATCCAGTTGAACAGTTTCAGGCAGCAGGAATGAAGGAATCATAGAAATTTATGACACAGAAAGTGGCAATTCATCCCATTGAGCTGGTACAGGTGTGAATTGAGAAGGAATTATTCAGCTTAATCTCAGTTTCTCTTAATCCACACATTATGTCACTTAAAGAACATATCCAAATACTTCTTCACTGTGATGGGGGTGTTTTCTTGTCTCTGCCAACTCTCAGGCAGCAAGGCAAACTCCCAAAAGAAATTCTCCTCAATTTATCCTTACTTTAAGCCTATGCTCCCCGGTCATTAATTTCACTGCTGAGGGAAGTAAGTCCTTCCTAACCACTCCATCAAGGCTTTGCAATTTTATTCACCTCAATTAAATTCTCCCTTGGCCTCTTCTCTTCCGAAGAATGCAAAAGCTAACCCACCCAATCTTTATTCGTTGCTACAATTCTTCAGTCTGCGCAACACCCTTGCAAACCCCCTATGTACACTCCAGCTGTGCATTATTTTTGAGGTAGCGATGAACTCTGTTATGATGCTGGTGAGAGCACCCCACCCTTTCTATTACTCGATATTTTCCAATCGCCTTATGTCCATCACTACATTAACTCAAGCCATGGCAGCGTCTTCACAGATTTTGAACCATCAGTTTAAATTTTTAAATGTGACTCGAAAACATTGCACCGTCTGCTTGCTCAGATGGCCTTTTGGACAAAAAGACCATAAGACCATGAGATACCGGAGCAGAATTAGGCCATTCAGCCCATCAGCTCTGCTTCATCATTCAAACACAGCTGATATGTTTCTCAACCCCATTCTCTTGCCTTCTCCCATAATCATTGATCCCTTTACTAATCAAGAACCTAGCTACCTCTGTCTAAACAACACTCAATGACTTGGCCCCTACAGTCTTCTGCAGCATTGAGTTCCAGAGATTAACCACCCTCTGGCTGAAGAAATTCTAAAGGGTTGTCTCTTCACTCTGAGGCTGTACTGTTGGGTCCTAGTCTCTCCTAATAGCTGAAAAATCTTCTCCAGGTCCACTCTATCCAGGCCTCTCAGTATTCCATAAGTTTCAATCAGATCCATCTTCATTCTTCTAAATTCCATTGAGTACAGACCCAGAGTCCTCAATTGCTCCTCATATGACAAGCCCTTCATCTATAGTACCATTTTTGTAAACCTCCTCTGGACTCCCTCTAATGACAATGCATCCTTCCTTCGATACAGGTCAAGAACTGATCATAGTATTCCAGATGCAGCCTGACCACAGCCTCATATAGCCTCAGCAGTACACCCCTGCTCTTGTATTCTAGCCCTCATGAAATGAATGCTAGTGTTGCATTTGCCATCCTAACTGCCAAGTAAACCTACATGTTAACTTGCATGAGAATCCTGAACTAGGACTCCCAAGTCCCTTTGTGCTTCAGATTTTCAAAGCCTTTCCTCATTTAGAAAATAGTCTACACTTCTTGGAGTCCTGATGAAGGGTTTCAGCCTGAAACATTGTCTTTCTTGTTCCTCTGATGCTGTCTGACCTGCTGCGCTTTTCCAGTTTCACACCTGCAGACATAGTCTACTCTTCTTTTCTTCCCACCAAAGGGTGTAATGTCTCAATTTCCCACATTGTATTCCAACTGCCACTTCTTTGTCCACTCTACTAGACTGTCCAAGTCCTTCTGCACCCTTCCCGTTTCCTCAACACTACCTGTCCCTTCATCTGTCTTTGTGTTGTCTGCGAGCTTAGCAACAATGCCCTCAGTTCCTTTATACGGATCATGAATATATAACCTAAATAATTGTGGTCCCCAACTGACACGTGCAGAACTCCACTAGTCATTAGCTGCCATTCTGAAAAGTCCCCTTTATGCTCACAATCTGCCTTCTGCCAGTCAGCCAATCCTTTATCCATGCCGGTACCGTGCCCCTAACACAAGGGGCTCTTATTTAGCAGCCTCCTGTGCGGCACCTTGTCAAAAACCTTCTGGAAATCCAAATAGGTCATCTCTATTGGCTCTCCTTTGTCTAACTTGCTCATTACCTCCTCTTGATGAAACTGTGCTGACTCAGCCCTATTTTACCGTGACATTAGTGAACAATCAGCAGCAGCCATGTGGTGGCCATTAGACTTGCTTTTTCCTCCTTCCCCTATTCCAGATGTTTACTGAATTCTTATTCCCTCTGGTGCCATGATGGGATTTGAACACATGTACTCAGAACATTAGAGATAACAAGGTGTAGAGCTGGATGAACACAGCAGGCCAAGCAGCATCAGAGGAGCAGGAAAGCTGAGGTTTCT
>NC_063355.1:38654230-38697144 GCF_021869965.1 Rhincodon typus | reverse complement strand
CCTTTTCTGAAGAAGGGTCCAGACCCAAAACGTCAGCCTTCCTGCTCCTCTGATGCTGCTTGGCCTGCTGTGTTCATCCAGCTCTACACCTTGTTATCTCAGATTCTCCAGCATCTGCAGTTCCTACTATCTCTACCCAGAACATTAGTCTTTGTTTTGGAATTACCAGTCAAGTGACATTACCACTACACCACTCACTCCAAATGGTGTCAGTGTTGGACTTGTTTCATTTTAATCCCATACTTTATTTATTGAATTCAAACTTCACCATCTGCTGTTGTGGAGATTTGAACCCATGTCCCCAAAGTGCTGAATCCTGACCCATATTCTTACCTGAACCAATGCCATCTGAGAAAATTAGTTAGTTATTAATCTCATTTGCTCAACACAACTTGGTTGGCGTGTTGCCCAAAATAACAGAGGCAACACATCAAAAATAACTCTTTAGGTATGAAGCACTTCAAAGTAAAATGATGATGTACCAGATAAATGCATGCTCTTTCTTCACATCAGCAACATCATGTACATCAGATCAAAGTTGATCCCACTCCCTGAGTGACACGTCCATCCTGAGCCTCCTCCAGTGTCACAACGATGCCAGCCAGAAAGTGGAGGAGCAGCACCTCATATTCCGCCTTGGGAGCCTACAACCCAATGGCCTTAATGTGGATTTTACCAGTTTTAAAGTGTCCCCAACCCCAACCTCATCCCATGTCCAACCCTCCCTCTCATCCCCGCCTCCTTGACCGGTCCATCTTCTCTCCCACCTATCCACCCCTCCCACCTCACTGACCAATCCCCACCACTGCCTACCTGCACTCACCTATCACTATCCCACCTACCTTCCCCAGCCCCACCCCTCCTCTCTATTTATTTCTGAGCTCCCTTCCCCCTCCCCATTTCTGAAGAGGGGTCCCGATCTGAAAAGTCAGCTTTCCTGCTCCTCTGATGCTGCCTGGCCTTCTGTGTTCCTCTAGCTCCACATGTGTTATCTCTTGTGTAAATATAGCTTGCTTGAGATAAGAGGCAGCTTCAGCCTATTTGGTGGACAATGTTTTAGATTCTCTTTGTTGCTTCTACTTGAGTTCTTTGCCCAAAGCCAGGTCTAAACTATAGCACCACGGGTGGAGGAAGGAGACAGGACCTGATTTGCACCCTGTGTTATTGGCACCAATCTAATCTACATGCACTATTCAATCAACTGAGTCAACATACTTTTTTCTCATGCATGTTGCAGCCTGGAGCTAAGGATGATGATGATAGAGGCTCTAATTCCTTTCCATCACACAGACTGGTCAGGGATCTCTCCCAGTTGTACACAGGCATACATTAGAAAGATTTACAAATTAATGCATAACCTGTTTTGGCTATGTTCTGAACTCATCTCCCCTGGCCATCAAAGTCTTAGGGAGGGACTTGATTCCAGAGCTTCTGGCTCAGAGGAAGGGATACTACCCGCTGTGTCAATACTTCCTGTTACTTGTCTCTTATACTTTGTTTGGAACTTTATTAGGTCCTTGCACATGAACCACAATATAACCAATGCATTAAATTACTGTACATGCATGGCCTATTCTACGGGAAGCACATTGCTGGGTGAACCGAAGGCACATTGCCAGGTAAAAAAGTGTCACAACCTTATCTTCATACCTTAAAACCCAAAGTGAAGTGATGCACATTCCTCTTAGGAAGGACTGAAAACAACAAATGCTGGAGATCACAAAGAATCAGGCAGCATCCATGGAGGGAGAGCAAGCTAATGTTTTGCATCTAGATGACTCTTTGTCAGATTTGTTGTAGGGGAGGCGATGGCCTAGTGGTATTGTCACTGGACTGTTAATCCAATAGATCCAAATAGAGTTTTGGGTACCTGGGATAAAATTCCACCACAGCAGATGGTGGAATTGGAATTCAATAGATATCTGGAACTAAGAGGCTAATGATGAATGTGAATCTATCGTCAATTATTATGGGAAAAAAACCCATCTGGTTCACTAATGTCCTTTAGGGAAGGAAATTGCCATCCTTACCTGGTCTGGCCTACATGTGACTCCAGACCCACAGCAATGTTGTTGACTCTTAACTGCCCTCTGGGCAATTAGAAATGGGCAATAAATGCTGCTCAGCATTTGTTCTCATGTTCTCATTCCATGAATGAATGAAGGAAAAAAGAAATCTGCAGTAATTTGCTCTTCATAGGAAGGAAGCTTTTTGAGAACCTGACACCCCCCTGCCTCAGGGAATCAGAAATCCTGTACAGTACTGACTGCTCATCCCACCTCATGTAACTCATGGTGTCTAAATAGGAAAGGTTTACATGCCTCTCTGCAATGTTTATATCAACCATTATCATGGTAACACTGGAGAGAGGGCAGACGTTCAGCCATAGTAAAGTTAGGACAGTGAAGCACATCTGGAAAATCATTTTGCTGCACCAGAGTCTGACTAACAAACAGGAGACAGGCAATTTTATTTGACATCCTCCTACAAGCTTCATTTCCTAGCCACAAGTTTCAGCCTTCTCTCTGGAAAATATCTGAGTCCAAAACAGACTGCTTGCAATGTTGGTGCTATATTTAGCCCTAAGATGTACTTTCAATCACTTATCTGCATCATCACAAAGGCCACCTTTTTCAACCCAAGAAGATCCACTTAAGATCATTGCTATTTCAGGTTTTCTGCTTCCCAAACCCTCATTGATGTCCTGTTTATCTCTCGGCTTGATGTAACACACTCCTGCTGACCTCTGCCCTCTATAAACCTGACGTCATCTAAGTCTCAGTTCTCACTAAATCCTTTCAAACATCAACCCTGTGCTCACTGAGTGGTTCCTGAAAAAGCAATGTTTTACGTTTTAAGTGTTTCATCGTTGTTTTCAAATCCCCCGGCTCTCACTATCTTTATAATCACCTCTAGCCCCACCCTAGAAGTATTTAAATCATTCAAATCTCTTGAGAATCGCTCATTCTAATTCATTCATCGTTTGTGGCTGCACTTTCAGTTCTGTTTTAATTCATGGCATGTGGGTGCTTCTGGTGAAGTAAGATTTCTTGCCAATCTCCGATGGTCCAGAGGGCTTTAAAAGTCAGAAACAAAAATGGAAGTTGCTGGAAAAACTCAGCAGGTCTGGCAGCATCTGTGGAGAGAAAACAGAATTAACGTTCAATTCTCCAGAGCTGTTTGTAGCTGGGAAAAAGTTGGTATATGTGCTGAGAAAGGGGTCGGGGGAAGGAGTAAATGATGGTTGGAGATGGAGCCCAGAGAGAGAGAACAATAGCTGGGCAGAGTAAGGCAACCTTTAGTTCCATTTGTTTCGTGACTGCATGCAAATTTTGTTGGGTTCTCAATGCCAACAAAGAGAAACTTGAGCCATTTTTGTCCCCAAGCCTCGTTTTTTTTTGGTTCACAAGATCATTGTGTTACTGGCATTTATTCCCCATCTTTAATTGCCCAGAGGGCAGTTTAGAATAACCACATTGCTGTGGGCCTGGAGTCACATGTAGGCCAGATCAGGTAAGGACGGCAGTTTCCTTCCCTAAAGGACATTAGTGAACCAGACGGTTTTTCTGATAATCGACAAAGGATTCATGGTCATCATTTTAATTCCAGATTGTTATTGAATTCAAATTCCACCATCTGCTGTACAGCAGGATTCAAATCCGCATCCCCAGAACATTAACTGGGTGTTTGGGTTAACAGTCCAGCAATAATACCACTAGGCTATTGCTACCCCATGGTTGATTCGTATCTTTCCACCTGTGGGGGATGATGGGAATGCAGTCTTAGGATTTTGGTGATGCCCGATGAGATAACCTGTAGCGCTTCTCTTCATGGCTGAGCAGGTTGGTTCCAGATTCACAACCAAATCTAGATCTCCACAGTGACTTGGTGCATGTGACTAATTGAGCTAATATCACTGACCCATACACCAATCCACCTGTCTGCTCGTCTTTTCGTGTATATCATTTGGGATGCGATGCTAACATAGGAACTGGAGTAGGCCATTCAGCTCCTCAAGGCTGTTCCACCATTCAGTGAGATCATGGATAATCTGTGACCTCACTCTATACACCTGCCTTTAGCCCATATCCCTTCATATCTTTACTTCACAAAAAAACAATCTATCTCAGATTTAAAATGAACAACTAATCCATCATCCACTGCCATTTGTGGAAGAGTTCTAAACCTTTACCACCCTATGTGTGTAGAAGTGCTTCCTAACATCTCTCCTGAACAGTCTGGCCCTAACTTTTAGGCAATGTTCTCAATCCCCAGCCAGCTGAAATAGTTTATCCACCCTGTCTTTTCCAGTTAATATCTTGAAGACTTCAATCACATCACCCCATAAACCTCTAAAAGAACAGCAAGCTATCCCAAGTATCCAGATCAATATTTATCTCTCAAATGACACTTTGAAAGAGATTAGTTGGCTGTTTTCACACTGGGACATGAGGGAACTTCCTGTGCCTTAATTGGTTATGTTACAAAAGCTATTAACAACAGTTGCAAGAAAGCACTTGCTTGAAGTTGCTCCGGGATTGCTCTGAGGTTATAAGAAGCACTATTATAAATGCACATGCTCTCATTTTCATTTCAACGTTCACTACTCTCTGCATCAGAACACCAAGAGTCCTAATGGGATTCACATCTATCAAGTACCCTGGAGTCAACGGGGCTAAATTTTGACTTTGGGCTGTAGATAAAATGGACAATATTTATTCAAGGGCCCATTTCAATTATATCAATATTTTGATTGTAAGAAAATTGTGCAATTTACGCTGAAGCCCATAGGCAAAATTCCACCATTGCCGATTGTGGCAGCACAAAGACTTCAATCTTTACGATACTCAGCAATAAAGTAGCTAAGTAAGGGGTAGTTTTTACAGTTTGAAACTCAAGGAACACGTAGTTTCATACGCAATCTTATTTGCTGAAGAGCTGAAAGCCAGAACAGAAGCAGAGACTTATATTTTTCCAATTCTACAGATCACACCATAATCTCTTACATGCAGCATTACCACTGAACCTGAACAAATAGACTTCATGGTGGGAATACAAACGGTTTGTTCTGATACTATTCAGCTCAGCACTAAACCTTATTTATCTGCAATCAGTGGCAACTGCAGAATATACCTGCATGTTTCATAAGACAGACTGAAAATAAATGCCAGAGAAAGCTTTGCTTTTTACCAACCCTTTTCATTTGCAACAATTTCTCACTTTGTACTCCCATCACACTGAGATAGTGTGTGCTGTCATGCAAACATGGAATTATATCCAATGAGGGATTCAAGAGAGATTCTCTTTATCCAGAGACCGGTGAGAATGTGGCACGGCAAAAAGGTTTTTGTGGGAAACTAGATAAACACAAGAGGGAGAAAGGAGCAGGAAGAAACGCTGGTAGGGGGTGAGGTAGAGTAAAGGAAACTTGTGTAGAGACAGAGTGGCACAGGTCAATAGAGTGAATGGTCAGTTTGTACACAGTAAATTCTAGGCAATGTTACGGGGAACATTTGCAAATACAAAACAGTTTATATAAGTTACAACTAACACAGAAGAACAAGACACGGGTGTCATAAAGTAATGATTCTGAAAGGGTTAATATTGGAGATAACATTGAGATCCACTCAATCAGACAATGTCATAAGGACTAGAGTCGGTGAAAGGCAGAACATCTTAAGATCTGGAAAATGTAGACTTTTTCTTCTAGGTCTCCTCAAAGCCTTGGTAACAATGTTGAACTTACTAAAATAACTTTTACCTGATGACTATCATTCGATAGACTACATCTTATTTAAAGCAAAAGGCTCTTCTTGTTAAGACTCACTTGTGGTTTTTCTCTACCCATATAAACCAAGCACACCCTTAAATGTATTCCAGGAGGAGAGTTGGTGTCAGTCAACTATCCCAAACACAAGCTGGGCTGTGGTTGGGATGACAACACATATACCGCAGTGGATATGGTACTTTGATAGTTGTGGTAATCTGATGCTGAAATGCTCATTTGTATAATCTTACCTTTTCATGTTATGCAACTGAATTCAATAAATCCAAGAATGTGATGACTATAATCAGACACCTTTACCGTAAAAATTACCAGGGTGGCATACAAACATAACCGGCTCAAGGAACTGAACCTGCCATCCCAACACAACCTTGTCCACATGAATCCAGTTCCACATCATGCTGGAGAGTTGTAATGTCCCTCCGTATAACCAACAACAGTTGTAATAGCAAGTATTTGTGGGTGACGTGGAGTAACTTGACATTGTGCTTGGTTCCTGAATGTCAGTGGGTGCTGCTGGGTGTGGTGCATTGAGTGATTTGTGAATTTGATAGTATGGTAGATAGGAGACAGTGTAATTCACCTGTCTTGATGACTGACAAGAAATCATTGGATGTCTTATGGCACTGTTGCTGGGTCCTTGAGACCAGGCAGCAGCAAATGAACTCATCAGGGGAAGAGAGAACCCTTGGTGCTCTTCTGAGGGTAGTCCTTGAGGACATCTTTGCACACACCACTATGCCTACCCCAAGCTGCCAAATGTTTCTGAAGAAGGGTCCAGACCTGAAACATCAGCTTTCCTGCTCCTCTGATGCTGCTTGGCCTGCTGTGTTCATCCAGCTCTACACCTTGTTATCTCAGATTCTCCAGCATTGGCAGTTCCTACTATCTCAAAGACTTGGGACATCTCGCTTCCTGTTGACTCATGGCTCCAGAGCTGCATCTGTCATTTGGAACCACCTCTCTGCCATGGTGTTCCAATTTTCCATGGATTAAATTGCTGCACTATGGTTATTCAGAGCAGCTTCTCTTGAGGAAAGACAGACTGCCTTTAAGAGGATCAGGCTGGCTGCATCATCTGCTTTCAGCACAGTGTTACATGCCCTCCCACAGGATGCAGAGGGAATAGAGAGTGAAGCAACTGTTCAGTCCTCTATGACAATAATGGGGAGGAATGTCAAGTTCATGTGCTTCTTCCCTCCAACTTAACCAGCATGGGCAAGACACATATTGTGATCTTGCTGCCTGAGAATCGAGGACACAGTCTCAAGACATGTGATAGACAATTTAGGACAGAAATGAGGAAAGGCTTCACTCAATGGTGGAATTCTCTACCACGCAAGGCTGTGGGTCATATCACTGAGTATGTGCAAGAAAGAGACGGAGACATTTTTTGATCTTAAATCCGTTCAGGGTTACAGGGAGAAAGCAGGAATGTGGTATTAAGACAGAGGTTAAGCCATGATCATATTGAAAGGTGAAGAAGGCTTAAAGGGCCGACACCTTCTCCAGGTTTCTATGTTTCTATGACATTTCAAGATAGGAGCTAGTTCAGAAGCATGAATATTGCAGAACACAGTCAGTGCTCAAGCCCTGAGACTGAATGGAGAAAGGTGTCAGGGAAATGCAGGTCCCTTTAAGAGTAAACCAGAAAGTATTTTTATTTAACGTGTTGAAAGATGTTAACACATACCTCTGGAGCAGATGGGAATTGAACCCAGACCTCCCAGTCCAGAGTTGTGACACATCCAGTGTGCCACAACAGCCCTCTAAGGGTAAACCAGAACAGCTCCAGAGTTGATTGAGGACTATGATGTTCAGTGAACTTTATACTGCCTTCAACTCCTACAGGGACCTCTTGTGGTGCAATGGTAGTGTCCCTACTGCTGGACAAGGAGGCTTGGGTTAAAGCCCCACCTGCCCTAGAGGTGTGTGATAACATCTCTGATCAGATTGATTAGAAGGCATCTAAAAAAGCTGAGTTCTTGTCAGTGCTTAACATATGTTGCTTGGGGTGATTTGGTGGTAGGTTTACAAAGCAAATAGAGCCTGGTTCCTAGCCAGTGGGGGACTGAACAGGGGCTAAAAGGAAAAGGTGGGAACTAGTTTGTGCTAAATTACAGATTAACAAAAACATGTTTGTAAATTTCTGTTTGTCTTTTGCTGCTTAATTCAAAACATGGATATTAGTTTTTCCTAAACAAAAAGAAGATGGTCAATTAATTAGAATTTTTTAGGAATGTTTGAATCTGTCTCATTATGGACTGGGATAGTGGGCAATGAATTATAATTATTGAGCAACAATACCAAGGAAGGCTTTCTGTTTACTTCTTAGTCTGTGCTGAAATTATTGGACTCAGCCAGCAAGTCCAGGGAAAGAGGAAATATATTGTTCAGAATATCTCACCCTGATTGAAAACAGTGAGCATCTGTAATTGTCAGTTGAGAACGGGAACCTAAAGAGAAGTTTTTGGGAAAGTTCAGCAGGTCTGGCAGCTGAGCAACTGTTCTGAGGAAGGGTCACTCGACCCGAAACATTAACTCTGATGTCTCTCCAAAGATGCTGCCAGACCTGCTGAGCTTTTCCAGCAATTTCTGTTTTTGCTTGTGGATTACTGCATCTGCAGTTCTTTCGGTTTTGATTCAGAACAGGAACTTGTTTGACTGCGGCGCTCACAGCAACCAAAAAGGCCACTTACACTCAACACCTAGCTTCATACATTAAAGATGGCCACTCCAACAAGGCACTGGATGGTTTTTAACATGCGGGATATGGGTTTGGGGTATGCTGCCTGTGTGTGTGGCAGCAGATTCCACAGGAGACTGCAAAGCACAACTGATAACTGAAGGAGACATGGGAAAGGAGACAAGGGAATGGCGATGGGGCTAAGCTTCGAAAGAGCTGGGTCAGATTTGATGGGGTGAATAGTGTACGTCTAAGACTGTATGTATCCCAATTACATTTTTTTGTCTTTATTCATTCAAGGGACAATGGATAGGCCAGCATTTATTGCCCATCCCTAATTGACCAGAGGGCAGTTTAGAGTCAACAACATTGCTATTGGTCACATGTAGGCAAGACTAGGTAAGGATGGCAGTTTCCTTCCCTAAACAGTTTTCTGGGTCCCCATAACATTACCTGGGTCTCTGGATTAACAGTCCGGTGATAATACCACTGGGCCATCGCCTCCCCTGAGGTGAAGAAAACCGTGGGGGAAATATTCAATTTTTAGAATGACTACATTTTTTTGATACAGAATTAACAATCTCCAGCTCATTTTGATCACATTTTATGTTCAGTGTTGGTTTGGGCGCCAACACAATGAATCCCATCTTCCTCGATATCCTCAAAACCATGGGGCAAAAAGAATTCCGAGGCAGTGCTTGAGCTTTATCACACTGATGTAACTATGGCTCTGTGCAATCCTGGATGAAACAAACACATCCATCCACTATGTGCATACCAGCTCTACGCCAATCCCTTAGCTGTTGGCCCCTGTTACAAGTTGAGAAGTGATTAATTGATTGTGTCAGTGCCTGTTGATTGAAATTTCCAGTCAATTAATCAATTGAAACTGATTAATTTGAGCAACCTTAACTGTGACATTTCAGTCAGAGCAGCACCATTCTGCCTTCGGGTTCCCTTTCCAAGATGCACTCCAGTTTAAATTGATCAGATTTTGTTAATTTGGAATCTATCATGCTACGTCGCAGTTTGCTGAGGAGATAATTTTAAAATCGCACCGTTTTGTTTCTACCCCCTGCCTTCTACGTTTTTCTTCGCAAAAATGACTCATCTCACATAGTCCATTCAGCCCAAGAGAAGTTGGTGAGGATGTGGAACCATAGGAAATAGTTGAGAAAACTTAGATACACTCCAAAGGAAACAAGGTGAGGATATGAGTGTTTGAGGTGAAATGATAGGAAAACAAGATGAATCATGTGCAATATACTCAATTGTAGCACAGATCAGTTGGGATGAATGGCCTGGTTCAGTGCTGTAAATGATTTTTGTTGGCTTTTTATGTTCACTAAGCCTCTTCCCATTCTTCTTCACCTCACCCTATAAGCATATGATTCTACTTCTTTCTTTCTGATGTGTCTATCTAGCTTTTCCTTAAATGCATTAGCATGATTTGCCTCAAGTACTTGTTCTGATAGGGAGTTCCACATTGGAAACAATCTTTGGGTAAAGAGCTTTCTCCTGAATTCCCATCTGGTAGTTTATTGGTGAAGTTGTGGACATTCAAAACCATCTATCAGATGTCAGGGCATTTCATCAACCTGGTCACGTCACTCTGAAGAATGTTATTTTCCTCATCGTTAACTGCATATAAAAACTTTGTGACCATCTTCAAATTTGATAATCTTGCCTCCAATACTCGAGTCTGGATCAATAATTCATTATCAAAAAGAGATATCAGCCTATGTCTGAGCACAACATTCAACCCTCAGGTCTGATAAAATGAGCAGGTCATTTAATTTGTTGCTTTTAATGGGAGCTTGCTGTGCATAATAGATTGTATTTTCTACAGCACAACAGTGACTATGCTTCATTTGTACTTCGTTGGCTCTGAAATGCTCTGTGATATCTTGATGTTGTGAAAGGTGCTATATAAATGCAAATCCTTTCCTTTACATGCTTACAGACCTTATGTTCCACCATGGTCATTGCAAATAAAAGCTTTTGATTGGGCTAGTTTTAACAAAAAGGAATAGATTTTGAAATTGCATTTAAAAAGAGGGAGCACAGGGTACTGGACCCTGTTACAAAACCTACTGATCCAATTTTACACAGTTCGGACGCTCATGATGGATAATGATCTCAGTTGATTGAACTACAAAGTGTAATGTCCAACATTGAATGACGACCTTGGTTCTCTGCTGCTTGTACAAAAATAAAGCTTCGAGAAGTGTGAAGCATTGGCCAGGTAATCCATTGAAAGCATCAGTGGAGAGATCTGTCAAACAAGGCATTATTCCCACATGCATTTGCAATTGTTAGTTACTTGGTAGGTAAAGGGGAAAGGATTTCTGAATATTTTGAACCATGTCAGATTAAAAGGATATCATTTTATGATGACATTTTCTAAATGAAGCAAATGCTGAATTACCTTGAAGGCAATTAACAAAGAAATTCTTGAAAGTAATTATATTTTTTTGATTAAAGCTGTTAAACAGAATATTACAATAACAATGGGCTCCTTTATTGTCACTGTGCTTTAAATCTGTTATTTAGTAAAAAGTAAACCTTTCATGAATGCAAGGCCAATATTTCTCTGATTTCCATTTGCTATTCACAGGCAGTTACTTTCACTGCATGACCCTGTTTGCTACTTGACTGCACATCCAGGCATCCTAAAGCTTTGAAGAAGTCATATCAACTCGAAACATTAACTCTATTTTTCTCTCTCTGTGAAAGCGGTCAGTCTTGCTGAGTTTCTCCAGCATTTTGTTTTTACTTCAGATCTCCAGCATCTGCAGGGTTTTGCTTTTATCTTAAAAGGCACCTCAGACATTTTTTTCCTGTGGGCAGTTTGTTTGGCACGTTACCAATGGCTCCATGACTCTGCACCCTGCTCAACTTTGAAGAAATGTTTGTTTAGGACGTCCCAAAGCATTTCTCAGATCATCCATAATCTCACAGAATAGCAGAGAAGGGATGGATGGCCTAATACTGCTGCAGGTCCTTACATACTTAAGATTTACATTTACATTTTATTGTCATGTGTACTCAAGTACAGATGTACTGGAGTACAATGAAAAGTGTAGAATGTCATCACACATGGCACCATCTTAGGTACAAAGTTATCTTAGTACAAAAACATAGGCACAAAGTAGTAAGAGAAAGAGAGTTGAAAAGTTAAGCATGACTTCATAGAATAAGTAGAAAAATAAATAAATAAAGTAATAATTAAGATTAAAGTCTTTCTTAATAGACAAAAGATAAAGTACCTTTGATATGTTGTCACTGTTGCAATGTAGGGTAATGATGTAAGGTTAAAGGAACAGAGTTACACTACCAGGTCAAATTTGAAACATTGTGAGACTGATGGTATGGTGTTTTACACCGGTTCCATATTGTTTATACACTGGGGAAACAATATTCTGTACCAGCAACCAAGCATGAACATACAAAGCCTCACTTGCTTTAATTGAAACAGTGTAATTCTCAAAGGTGACAGGATAGTTCGCTGCCAAATGATATTAAAAAGTAGGAAAACGAGTTTCAACTGTACTTTTTACCCTGAAGTTGTTGTGAGGTGGGAACTGTTGGGTCAATCATTCAGGTTCGGATCAAGAAAGCAAGACTGAGGGGCTGAATTGCCTACCCTTGCTCCTAGCTCTTTCATTCTTATAAACATTAATATCAGAGAATGAGTGTCATGGGACTTGATACCTCTGTTTCTCTCTCCACAGATGCTGCCAGACCTGCTGAGCTTTCTGTTTTTGTTTCTTATATTCTACTAGCTTGGTCCCCTCCTTCCCAATACTAACTCATATAGCCATCGAGTTACTACTTCACCTCCACCAGAATAGTCATTGTCTTAACATCTAATACCATGGATATTGTTATCCTTATCCTCCTACAGTGGAGTGTCAATCTAAATGATATGCTCATGTTTTCATTTACTGTTCAAACCACTACCTTCTAACCATGAGGCTAGGATGGTACCAAACTAAAACTAGCCCAAAGCAGACTTTGAGTGGTCCAAAGTAGATCACAATTTCCAACTGACAACAACTTCAGGATGTAAAACATAGCTTGAAATTTCATTTTCCTACTTTTTAAACATCGGTTGGCAGCAAACTGTCCTGTCACCTTTGAGAGTTACACTGTTTTATTTGAAGCAAGTGAAGTTTCGTATGTTCATGCTTGTTTGCTGATTCAGAATATTGTTTCCTCAGTGCATGGAACCAGTGTAAGACACCACACCATCAGTCTCATAATGTTTCAAACTTGTCCTGGTCTCAAATCGATGCCTTTGGTGTAATTCTGTCTTTTAAAGTAACCATGCATCATTACCTACATTGCAACAGTTATAATACAGCAAAGGTACTTGATCTTTTGTCCAAGAATAAAAGAAACTGGAGCAGGATTAGGCCAATCATCCCTTGAAACTGTCTCTGCTATTCTGTAAGGTTACAGCTGATCTGACAAATGGTTAAGATTTTGTGATCTGAGATTCACGTGAAGCTAAAGCCATTACATGACAATGCAAGATGTGCAACTACCCTGCTTATAACCTTTTACCGTAATACATTTATTACAATTGTCTTAAACCGTATATTTTTGCAAACCAACCAGCAGTGTTACTGTTAACTGAGAGGGAAGCAATGAGTATTCACTGCAGACATTTCCACATCATTTAGTCTATTGTGTTCATTGAGATCTCATTCAGATTGTGGAGCCTGCAATCACAAGGACCATTTTCCTGAAAAGACCCCCTAAAACAGACTCAGGGGAGACCAGATAAATGTCTGTGTGCTGATAACTTAAAGCCATGACATGTGATACAATAGAAGTACGTGAGAGGAACAGGTGATTTTTGCTGAATTGTTGCCAAAAGCTCCATTACTGAGGATTTTCTTACCTAATATTATCAACAAGTCCAAACCACCTCTAAGCATATTGAGGAGATAGCCTAGATCCTAACGTTTATCTTATTTAAAGGCAAGTGTAAGGCTCTGCATACCAGACGTAATTCACTTGGTCAAACTGCTAGGCTTTAAGCAAAACATACTTTATTCTCACACAACAGTTAAAATGCAAACAAAAAAAGAAGAATTGGCATAACTTTAAGTCTACTGAAATACCTAACAAAATAATATTTTTAACTACTGTTCATCAACTGTTCCAGTATCGCAGCATCCCATAAACACACCCTTGGCAAAGGCAAGTTCAGCAAAACTGATTTCCTTCACTTGCCATCTCCTCCAGTCCAGGAGAAGGAACACTGACAGAATGAATCTAGCATCAGAGACAGAATTCAAATTTTCTGCAGCAGCAGAGAAAAAGCTGTATCTAGCAGCTTCAACTCCAAAACCCAAACTTCAACTATGGAAAGCAAAACTAAAACCAGGGTTTGTGTGAGCCTGACTCCACCCACTCATGCTTCTTTTGTCTAATTAATAAAAAAGCTATTTAACTCTGCTTACCATGAAGCAAACACCCCTCTGCAAGATTTACAACACTCCTCTTCAAGAGAACCAGGACAGACAAATCCCTCTTAAAGGCACATATTGTCGCACCTAACGGTGGCTATTTGGTAGGATAATTGAGAACAGACTGATTGATATGCTTCATCACCAACTCCAGTACTGTTGTGTCATAGGACTGTCAGGATGGTCAAAGGTTATATAGATGGATATTGATTTTTCTTTCAATTTCTCTCAATTTTCTATTTATCTGGTCCTCAAAGGCTATAAAATGATGCAACCAGCTATTAATTACTACCTCTTTTTCCATTCCTCAATTGCACTAGAGTATACAATTTGGCAGGTGTGAGTTAGTCACCTTCACTGACTGGGTTAGATTCTGAAGTAATGATTCTGACACCCTGTTTTCAAATCTTGCTTTCATCCACACATTCCAATGGAGCCACTAACCTAATTTGCTGTAGTAACTTCATTTGCAACAAGATTACATAATTTACTCTCTCTAATTTTCCAGATCTTTGGCAAATACCTATTCAAGTTTGGAGCTTGCAGAGACAATGTTTTGGCCTTTCCTTTTCAACTAAAACACGACCTAACTTGGAGCCCTTTTACTACAGAACATTTATCCACAGACACTCACTTCGCCAATGAAATTGATTAAAAAAAAAATCAGAATTTATATGGTATTTTTTATTACCACAAAATGCTCCAAAATGTTGTACAGCCATTGACATACTCGTGAAATTTAGCGATTATTGTAACATTTGAAACACATCAGTCAATTCAAATACAGCAAGTTCCCTCAACATTATAATGACTAGAACATTTTTGGGGGGCATAGGTATTGGCCAGCACATTAGGAAGTACTCCCCTGCTCTTTGTCAAAGTGCATTAGAATGTTTTTCATCATTCTGAAAGGCCACGTGGGATGTTGGATTAATGTCTTACAGAAATACAGTGCCTCCAACAATGCAACTGTCCCGCACAGGAGCGTCAACCTTAATTTTTTTGCTCAAGTTATGAAGGACAATCACATTAAGCCCATCATCTTCTGACTCCGAGGACAGAGTGTTATGAACAGAATCATAGCTGATGCACAAATGAACTCAACCCTTTCCCTTACTCTTTGCCCATGTGTAAATTCTCCAAGCATGAGCGTGGACAATATCAACAAACGCATTGTCACTGTGAGTCATTACACGTGAACCTGAAGCTCTCCTCAGTCAATGGCCACACTTTATAGCCAAGCCATTGGGATGAATTAACTCAGCCCCAAGTGGATTTGAAACAAGGATTGGGGGTAGGAGGGGTGTACTTCCACACTTGAAGGCCTGAGACCAACAATGATGAGGGCACTTCCCCTTACTGGGAAATAATCTACAGCAGAAAACCTTGACATTTTTACTGTGTTTGCCTAATGATAAACATGCTCAGAAATGATAGATTAGCGCTTCCCCAGTGTTAGCAAAGTAACTGCACTAAATAAACCTATAAGATTAGCACTGATGGAATAAGTGGAAGGCAAAGCCAGTTTAATAGCTATCATTTACTTTAATTGGGAAGGAAAGAGGATACAATATAAATTCAACCCATCATGACACTATAAATGGGAACCAGCAACAGCTCACTTAACTTTATGGCTATCATGTAAAGACACTGTTGTGCTATAATGCATCTTGGATAAAATGTCGATTTAATTCTATCATCTTTTTCATTTTGCACGGTTATTCAAAAAACTGCAGTAGCAAAAACCATGAATAAATTGCTTCCTTTAATGGGATGTGAGAGCCCCAATCTGCAAATGGCAACTTGTAAGTTCAACCAAAGGCCAATCATCCAACCACTACTGTTTTGGCCCATTGCTGAATAATGGATGGTGATAAAGATATGGTATAATGACACAGAAACAGGGTAATTGTGATTAGCCAGTGTATTGCGATTCCAACAAGTAATATTCATCAGAATTTTACACCAAAAAAATGATCTTTCAAATCCTCCATTGCCTCAGCCTTCCCTCCCTCTGTTACATTGTCCAGCTCTACAAACTTCTGAGCATTCTGTGCTCACTCACAGTCTAAGTTGGCAAGGATACGTGCACTTGATCAGAAAAGCTGAATTGCCTGGAAACCTGCATCAGTGAATTTATCCCCTTACATGCGCTGTCCAAGCACAGACATGATGAATGATCATTTGGTCAGTTACTGAAGGAACTCCACCCCAGTATGACTTAGGAGATTCAAGGAGAAACAATTCAAAGCAAACTGCCTAATTTAGTGCTGTTGTGGCCTGTTCAGAAGGTTGCACAAGCAAGCCTTATACATAGCCTAGGCTGGTGCACTGGGGGCATGAATGTTGAATTTTTGACAGTTTCGATTCTCCCAGTGAATATTAGAGGTGTTAAAGAAAGCAGGATGGCATCCTGGACAAAAGCCGTTCTCCAAAACAGCTTCATGTGATTGCTGTACAGAATGTAAGCATTGCTAAAAAGAGACAGAAAGTCTCCCAACCAGGACTCGGATGCAAGAAATCAAACTGGGGAAAGGGAAGATCAAGTTATGCAGCATGGGTGGATGTTGTTTGTGTGGGCTAGGTTTGCATGGAAAGGCAGCTGGAATTATGTATAACGCAAAACTTTTGATTAACCGGCACCTATGTGACCAGGAGCTTGCCAGTTGATCAAGTATTTCGGATAATTAAGAGGTACGCCAAACCACAGAAAACCCTGATATAGGAACTGCCGATGCTGGAGAATCTGAGACAACAAGGTGTAGAGCTGGAGGAACACAGCAGGCCAAGCAGCATCAGAGAAGCAGGAAAGCTGATGTTTCGGGTCTAGACCCTTCTTCAGAAACATCAACACACCTCTTAAAATCAATGTAAAAACACACACTAAGTAATAGAAACGCAATGCAGGGGGTTTGCATATCACTGTTACACTTAATTTATAGTGTAAATAAATAGACATTGTGGTATTTGAAGTATCTAATTTTTGCCAGTTTACCCAGACTCAGTTGATAAGGTGCCAGTTAAAACAAAGTTTGCTGTACGTTAACCAACATTGGATGTGATCTGCAATTTAGCTATTATTATTTATTATTTGTTTATTAAGTAAACATGATTGTGCTTAAAATCAGACCAGAAACAAATGTGAAATTATTGGTGCAGTTCACGGACTTGCATTCACTGAAATCTACATGTCTTCACATAAGGGACTTTGTCTGATGCAGGCAAAAGGAATATGTCTGGAACACTACACTGTATTAGGCAATGGCTCTGAAACGATTAATATCAGGGACTGCATTAGGCTCCACCCAATTTAGTTATGTCACACATAACTGGGTGGAGAACTGCCACCACCAGGAGAGTTAAACTTGCCATTAATTTTAGTCTTGAAACAGCAGTGAGTATCACCATTGTCCTACAAATGGAGTAACATGGCTCAAGAAGTTCTCAAGAATTCTCAACAGTGAACACCACAACCAAAATACGAGCAAGAGAGCCGATATTTCACAGTTTTCATTTTTGAGACTGCAGCATTCTTGAGGCAGATAAAGAATTCATCCAGTTCCAAGGGAATAATTCATAAAATCATACCATCCCTACAGTGTGGATTCGGCCTATTCAGTCCACACTGACCCTCTGGAAAGCGTTCCAACTGGGCCCAGTTATTTTTTAAAAAATTTATTTGTGGGACATAGAAATCACTGGCTAGGCTAGCATTCATTGCCCATACCTAATTACCCAGAAGACAGTTGAGAGCCACCTTGTTATGAGTCTGGAGTCACATGTAAGCCAGAAGAGATAAGAAGAGCATTTCCTCTTCCCTAAAGGACATTAATCTCATGGTCATCATTAGACTTTTAATTCCATCTTTTTGTTGCATTCAAATTTTATCACCTACCATAGCAGGATTTGAACCCTGGTCACCAGACTATTGCCTGGGTTTCTGGATTAATAGTCCAGCAATAATACCACTAGGCCATTACCACCCCCTCAGTAATAGGGAATAATGCTAAACAAGCAGCAATCCTCCAGTAAAATAGCCAAGGAGTTGAAAATGTCTAGTCCAAGAAGATATTCACTATAGATGAATTATAACTCAAACCTGCTCCTAACATTGAAGTAAGATACTTCAACACAGAAGTAGCAGCTGAATGGCAATAAAGGTTTGCCTGAACACACTGGAGATAAGCTGCCTGTAACTCCAGGGAAGCCAGATCAATGCCCATTAATTCAAGACATGGGAAAAAGACAATAAATTGCCTTATCTAAAAGCTGCAAGAAAGAAAATTCTTGATTCAACAGAGCAGCCGTCATTCATGATGGACATTCCTGAGCTTAAAGGTCCCCTAGAAGATGTTATGGTGCATCTATCTGAGTTAAAAGTGAAGGGACCTCAGGAAATTAAGGACACTCTCGATAAGTAAATAGACCAGTTATTATGTTGAGCAGGAATGACATACCTCACAAAAGACATTCAAAAGATAAAAGACCCTCCAGTTGATTTGATTTGATTTGATTTGATTAATTTTCACATGTACCTAAGTACAGTGAAAACTTTTGTTTGAGAGCAGCACAGGCACACCATAGTAAGCATGGACATACAGGTCATAGGATGTTTGGACAGGGCGAGGCACACAGGTTACACTGCACAGGAGGTGCAGGAAGCAAGATCAAGATGAACAAGATCAACATTATTTGAAGTTAGAGAGTCCATTCATTAGTCTAATAACAGCGTGGAAGAAGCTGTTCTTGAACCTGTTGGTGCACGTCATAAAGTCATAGATTCATACAGCACGGAAACAGACCCTTCGGTCCAACCAGTCCATACCAAACATAATTCCAAACCAAACTAGTCCCACCTGCCTTCTCCTGGCCCATATCCCTCCAAACCTTTCCTATGTGATAGCATTACAGGGGGTACACAGGAGGTTCACCAGGATGTTGCCTGGGATGGAGAAATTGAGCTATAAGGAGAAACTGGATAGGCTTGAATTGTTTTCTTTAGAGCAGAGAAGACGGACAGGGGTCATGATTGAGGTGTATAAGATTATGAGGGGTATGGACAAGTTGAATAGACAGCAACTTGGTTAAGGGTTCAATCATAAGAAGGCATTGTTTTAGGGTAAGGGGCAGGAGATTCAGAGGGGATTTGGGAAAAACGTTTTCACTCAGAGGGTGGTGGGAATCTGGAATGCACTGTCTGGGAAGGCAGTGGAGGCTGGAAACCTTTCAACCTTTAGAAAATATTTGGATGAGCACTTCAAATATCATAACATTCAAGGATATGGAACAAGTGCAGGAAATTGGGATTAGCACACTTTTAGTGGTAGTTGTGTCAGTGTAGACGTGATGGGCTGAAGGGCCTTTTCTGCACTGTAATGAATCTATGAATCTATGGTCAGTTTGAAACTGGTTGTCAATCAGAAATGTATACTTTCCATGGTAAATTTAAAAGAAATAGGGGAGAAGTGTAAGAAAATGTTCTTCTCTATTCAAGTTGAGAAACCTATTTGAAAGTCATTTTTATCCATACAGTATGACCAATATCCACCCATGTGTAGCGAGGTGGAGGCCACCTGAGTATTGATCTGCAGTCACATCAGAAAGGTTGAAACCTGGTCTGGCCGACATTGTTCAGACTCTGTAACTTCTGCCCGACAGAATAGGTTGGAAGAGAGTATGACCAGGGTGGGAGGGGTCTTTGATGATGTTGGCAGCGAGAAGTGTAAACAGAGTCCATGGATGGAAGGTTGGCTTCTGTGATGGTCTGGGCTGTGCACACCACCTTCTGTAGTTTCTTATGGTCCTGGGCAGAGCAGTTGCCGTACCAGGCCATTATGCACCTGGACAGAATCCTTTTAATGGTGCGTCTGTAGAAGTTGGTGAGAGACCTGATGGACTTGTAAGTTAGAGCAGGCAAGATCTAGGGAAGATCAGATACTGGTTGACAATCCTCAAGTTGAAGACCGACCAATCATCCAAGTCTGAAGGGAATGTAGTCTGGAAGAACCATGAAGCCTATAGATTAGTCAGAGACCTGAAGGGAAGATCGGGTAGTGGTGAATATTAAAGCAGCTATATATCTGAATGTAGAAATGTTGATGACAAGGA
Source organism: Rhincodon typus (assembly GCF_021869965.1). Classification (NCBI taxonomy): domain Eukaryota; kingdom Metazoa; phylum Chordata; class Chondrichthyes; order Orectolobiformes; family Rhincodontidae; genus Rhincodon; species Rhincodon typus. The sequence continues at coordinate 38,677,085 of NC_063355.1, read as the reverse complement.
GAAAATCTTGGAGGCAATGTTCTTTAACCTAATGTTTCTGAAAGGGTTAATGTTGGAGACTGGACACTTCATCAAATCTACTGATGCCATACAGTTCTAGGTGGACAATCGAGGACTACAACTCATTTCCCGATGGGGTCTGATACACCATCGTTGGTTCCTGATATTCTTAGTAATTGAATCTAACTAGCCAATATAGTTGTACCTATTGCTATCATGCAATAAACTTGGTCTTGTTGCTAAGACACTTTTCTTGATAAGAATCACTAATGGTTCAGTTTCAACCATTGTTAACTGAATAGTGCCTGAGACCCAGTATAGGGAGGAGGATTGTGCCTCTTGTGGTACAGTGGTAGTACCCCTACCTCTGGATCCAGGAGGCCTGGTTTCAAATCCCATTTGTTCCAGTGGTATGTAATAACATCTCTGAATAGGTTGATCATCATAGATCATAGACCATAGAATCCCTGCAGTGTGGAAACAGGCCCTTCCGCCCAACAAGTCCACACCGACCCTCAGAACATCCCACCCAGACCCATCCCCCAAATCTGCACATCCCTGAACACTACAGGCAATTTAGCATGGCCAATCCACCTAACCTGCACATCTTTGGACGGTGGGAGGAAACCAGGGCACCCGGAGGAAACCCACGCAGACATGGGGAGAATGTGCAAACTCCACACAGACCAAGGGTAGAATCAAACCCGGGTCCCTGGTGCTGTGAAGCAGCAGTGCTAACAACTGAGGCCACTGAGTTCCTAAGGTTGCTCAGAAAACATCTAGGAGAAAAGATTGAAGACTCTGTAACACAGTCATAGTGTCCCTACCTCTGAGGCAGGAGGTCCAGATTTAAGTCACACCTGCCGCAGAAGGGTGTCGGAATATGGCTGAATGAGAAAATATCCAGGAAGGAGGATGAGCCGGTAGTGCTTGGTTCCACAACATATGTGACACACTGCACCTTGAAGAGAGGATTCTGGAGACTGTCAATCCTCATTGCATTCCCAATGGCAACACCTTGACAAATCAGAATCTGTCTGCCTGGACTAATCAACTGTGATTGACAGTTAACAATCCCTGATGCATCTCCATGCCAATCACTATCCAACCAATCAGTTCCACCTTGTCATTCTGTATAAATTCAAGTTCCCTTTATAAACTTGGTTTCTTGTGTGTTAGTCCTGATGAGAAGCTTCAGTGGTCGAGAACACCCTCGACCGTGTCTCCCGCATTTCCCACAACTCATCCCTCACACTCCCTCCCTGCAATAACAACCAAAACAGAATCCCCCTCGTCCTCACGTGCCACCCCACCAACCTCCAGATCCAACGCATCATCCTCTGACACTTCCGCCATCTGCAATCCGACCCCACCACCAAAGACGTTTTTCCCTCCCCACCCTTATCTGCTTTCCGGAGGGACCACTCTCTCCATGACTCCCCGTCCGCTCCACACTCCCCTCCAGCCCCACCACACCCGGCACTATTCCCTGCAACCGCAGGAAGTGCTACACCTGCCCCTACACCTCCCCCCTCACCCCCATCCCAGGCCCCAAGAAGACCTTCCACATCAAGCAGATGTTCACCTGCACATCTACTAATGTGGTATACTGTATCCGCTGTTCCCGTCGTGGCCTCCTCTACATCGGAGAAACCAAGCGGAGGCTTGGGGACTGCTTTGCAGAACATGTACACTCGGTTCACACTAAACAACTGCACCTCCCAGTCGCGAACCATTTCAACTCCCCCTCCCATCCCTCAGACGACATGTCCATCCTGGGCCTCCTGCAGTGTCACAACGATGCCACCCGAAGGTTGCAGGAACAGCAACTCATACTTCACTTGGGAACCCTGCAGCCAAATGGTATTAATGTGGACTTCACAAGCTTCAAAATCTCCCCTCCCCCTACCGCATCCCAAAACCAGCCCAGCTTGTCCCTGCCTCCCTAACCTGTCCTTCCTCCCACCTATCTCCTCCTCCCACCTCAAGCCCCACCCCCATTTCCTACCTACTAACCTCATCCCGCCCCCTTGACCTGTCTGTCCTCCCTGGACTGACCTATCCCCTCCCTAACTGCCCACCTGCACTCACCTTTACTGGCTCCATCCCCGCCTCTTTGACCTGTCTGTCTCCTCTCCACCTATCTTCTCCTTTATCCATTTTCTATCTGCCTCCCCCTCTCTCCCTATTTATTTCGGAACCCCCTTCCCCTCCCCCATTTCTGAAGAAGGGTCTAGGCCCGAAACGTCAGCTTTCCTGCACCTCTGATGCTGCTTGGCCTGCTGTGTTCATCCAGTTCTACACCTTGTTATCTCAGCTTCAAATTATTTCATCTTTCAGCAAAGTGTGAAAATTTTGCTGTTCACAAAATATTGCTATGTTTCATTTGTAAGCATGGTTTAATTGTGGAGTAGCGTGCGATAATTTTCTGTGAAGTGCTCTGCCTTGACATGTTTGAGAACCACCATAAGGTGCTATATGAAGGAAAACCTTTCCTTCCTTTAATATGACACTACAGTTGTCAGCTTGCTCCCCTTAACATCACACCACTCAGGTGAGGCAGCTTCCAAAATACATGTTTTTGTTAAAGTTAAAAATTACTGAAAAATTTTGACCATCCTTCACAGGAGTGATTTATGGCCTGCCCTTAGCAACACAAACTCTTGGTAAAATAAGCTTGCCTTATAGCTCTTAAATATCGATGGGGCAGCTCGGAACTGAAGGACTATACTAGAATTGATTAATGAGTAGAAACCCCATGACAGTCTGCAGGCTAAGGTTTTAGATATTAGCAGATGAGAATCTGATGCGCAGTTGCCTCAAAACCATCGAACAAATGCCTAGCAAACCCTCAGCAATGTCAACTTTCGTAGTTACTAGCCTGGATTAAGAGTTAAATCAAGTGTTAAGAATTTCATTGGGATTGAGTCCTACCAAGGTTGGGAGCTATGTCTTTATAAATTTCAAAGCATTGTGATTAGGTGCAAAGAGAGGCTCTTTTTGTGTGTTACTTTTTGGATGTGTTACTGGCCAGGCCAACCAGAGGGCAGTAAAGAGGTAACCATATTGTCGTGGGTCTGGAGTCATATGTAGGTCAGACCAAGCAAGGACAGTCGATTGTTTTCCCTGAAGAACTTTAGTGAAGACTTTTAATCACTATTAGACCAAGTTTTTAATTCCAGATTTTTTATTGGATTCAACTTTTAACCAACTGCTATGGTGAGATTTGAACCCATTTCACCAGAACATTTACCTGGGACTCGCAATTTCTTCACTCAAAGAGTGGTGAATCTGTGGTATTCATTACCACCAGAAGTAGTTGATGCCAAAAAATTGAATGTATTCAAGAGGTGGCTAGATATAGCACTTGGGGTGAATGGGATCAAAGGTTATGGGGAGAAAGTAGGATTAGGCTATTGAGTTGGATGATTAGCCATGATCGTGATAAATGGCAGAACAGGCTTGAATGAGGAATGGCCTCCTCCTGCTCCTATGTTCTATATTTCTATGTTTCTATGTAAGTGACAATACCTCCCTTGCCCACATTCAGGAAAAGTCATGAATACAATCTCTGTTTGACCACTGTGGTTAGTGGGTTATGGGTAATATCTTGGGAACATCAACACCTTCACACTTCCCAAAGTCACACACTGTCCTTAAAGTTATGAGGAAGGGTTCCCGGATCCGAAACATTAACTATGATTTCTCCTCACAGATGCTGCCAGACCTGCTGAGCTTTTCCAGCAATTTCTGTTTTTATCTCTGACTTACAGCATCCACAATTCTTTCAGTTCTAATTATCCTCAAAGTGTTCAAGCACATTCAGCACCATGAGCCTGTACAGTGAAAAAAGTGCAGTTTGATCTTGTGATCTGAGAAAGGATTTGGGGTCTTGGTGTAATGCCATATCAGAAAGGCAGACTGAATGAGCTGTTGTTTCATCACCGAACCCTGGAAAATCCCACCCAATGCCACTGTGGCAGCATCATAAATAATGAGGAATCCCAACAGCACTTCAATGAGTTCAGCAATAAACTATAAATAATGACAAGTAATAAGTGCTCACAACCCTTGAACAAATTCAGGAAAACCAGATTTTGTAAAGTTATCAAACTCTTTAATATCCTTTGCCCTATATTGTCTTATGGGCCTGTCTTATTAATTAGACTTTCTTCGTATATTACATAGATCTACCGATAGTCAGCCCACCTTTCATCAAACTACGTCAAAGTTCTCCTGTAAAATAAAACTTTCCATATCTATAAGAAACTTCTAAGAATTGTTTTTCACCAAAACAATATTTACATCTCAGTCAAGCAAGCTTCAAAACTTTTCAGAAAATCTCAATCAATTCCACACATTTTGAAATTTTTACCAGCACTGGCGTGCATGCACACCAGCATAACAACTGGAGAGGCACCAGAAAGGTGCCAGAATTAGTGGACCACACAGGATTCAAGCTAAGGAGAATGTGTATTTCATATCTCTTCACTCTCAGTTTAGCTGCCAAACTTGATAAATGGTTTGTTCCTTTCACTCTGTTTGCCAAGGCTCAGGACACAGCACTCCCCACTATGAGTCACAACACTGTGGGTGCAATACCTACTCCAGAACATATCACTTAGACAGACTCTCCAATGCAAACCCCAGGGAGTGCTGCAATGGCGGAGGTGCTGTCTGGTGGACAAGATGCTAAGCTGAGGCCCCCATCCATCATCTTGAATGGATGCAAAAGATCCCATGGTACTATTTCCAGGAAGAGCACAATCATAGAATCATAGAGTTGTATAGCACGGAAACAGACCCTTCGATCCAACTCATCCACACTGACCAGATATCGTAAATTAATCTAGTCCTATTTGCCAGCATTTGTCCCATATTTCTCTAAACCCGTCCTATTCATGTATCCATCCAGATGTCTTTTAAATGTTGAAATTGAACACACTCCACCACTTCTTCTGGCAGCTCATTCCATGTACGCACCACCCTTTGTGTGAACAAGTTGCCCCTTAGGTCCCTTTTAAATCTTTCCCCTCTCACCCTAAACATAGGCCCTCTAGTTTTGGCATCCTCGACTCTGGGAAGAAGACATTGGCTATTCACCCGATCCATGCCCCTCATGATTTTATAAACCTCAATGAGGTCACCCTTCAGCCTCCGACACTCCAGGGAAAATATCCCCAGCCTATTCAGCCTCTGCCTATAGCTCAAACCCTCCAGTCCCTGCAACATCCTTGCAAGTTTTTTCCACACTTTTTCAAGTTTAACGACATCTTTTCTTTAGCAGGAAGACCAGAATTGAATGTGGTATTTCAAAAGTGGCCTAACCAATGTTCGGCACAGCTGCAACATGACATCCCAACTCCTGTACGCAATTTACTGATCAATAAAGGCAAGCATTCCAAATACCTTCTTCGCCACCCTGTCTACGTGTGCCTCCACCTTCAAGGAGCTATGAACTTGCACCCCAAGGTCTCTTTGTTCAGCAACTCTTCCGAGGACCCTACCATTAAGTCTCGAGGTCAACATTATTCCCCCAACCAACATTATGTCAAAGGTATTAACTGTTCATTTATCATATTGTTGGAACTTAATTTTTATAAATTGTTTACCATGTATCCGATTTCACACTGGTGACTACACCTCAGTAATGTTTGATTGGCTGAGACAGCCTTACGGAAGGTGTTTTATAAATTCACATTGCTCCTTTTAGCTTTCTTCAACATTATTTATTTGACTGTTGTCAATGGTCAAGTCTCAACTTACAGCTTGGGTAGTGTTCAAGAGCTCATCTGCTCTGAAAGAGTTCAAGCAGATTATAGCACTGAAAAATAAATGACCTCTGATCGTGATAAAATGATAGATTATAATTGACTCGAGTCTTCATTAGAGCACTGGTCTTTAGGATAAGGTATTTCAGATTTTATGTTGAGCTAATACATTAAATTTGTCATTAAACACAACATGAGAAAGCCGGGAGCTAAGATCCAGTCAACTGATTCCAGCAGAGTGATGACTAAGATCTTTATGAGGAGAATCAGGAGTTTTTAAACTGATGGCAGTTGGACATTGGTGTTCTCAAGTATCTGAGCATATAATGGTTCCCTATGTGACCAGGTACAGAAACGCAAGTAGGCCATTCAGCCCCTCAAGCCCAGTCCACTAGTCAATTGGATTATAGATGATCTATGCCTTAGCAACTCTGGCCCCTTCTGCCATTAACCTTGGCCAATGATTGCTTTCAGTTTTGTATTCTTCAATAGAATTTTACGCTACCCCTCCCACCAGTGCCCTGGATCATACTGAGCTACACACGCCAAAAAGGCTCCCATTCAATTGTAAGTCTAACTTGAGTTCATTGGGTCATAGAGTCCCCACAGTGCAGAAACAGGTCATTCGGCCCATCAAGTCTGCATCAACCCTCCGAAGATCATCTCACCCAGAACCACCCCTGCATTTACCACAGCGACCTAATCTGCATATCTTTAGACTGTAGGAGGAAACCCACATAAACACAGTGAGAACTTGCAAACTCCACACAGTCACCAAAGACTGGAATTGAACCCCTGGTATTGTGAGGTAGTAGTGCTAACCACTGAGCCACAATGTTACCCTAGCTAATTACATTCAGTGGAAGTACTTCATTCAAACTCAGTTGCCCTGGATTGTGAAGAGAGACAGTGGTGTAGAGATAATATCATTGGGGTAGTAACCGGGAGAGCCAGGCTATTGCCTTGGAGTCATGTGTTCATAATCCCATCATGGCAGCTTGTGGAATTCAAACTAAATTAACAAGATTTGGAATATAAAGTTAGTCTCTGTAATGGTGACCACGAAGCTACCATCAATTGTAAAAGCCCATCTGGTTCACTAATCGTCCTTTAGGGAAGGAAACCTGCCCTCCTTTCCTGGTCTGGCCTACATGTGCCTCCAGACCCACAGCAATGTGGTTCACTTTTAGCTGCCTCTGAAATAGTTCAAGTTTAACTAGGAGTGAGCAATGAAATGGTGGACTTTCTAGGTGATATCCACTAGCTATGAGAAAGATAAGTAAAAACAAACCAAGATGGCTGCTCAGAACTGCTTTGCTGACAGACGCCATTTGGATAAGTTCATAAATAAGAAATATTTGGAAGGATGTGTGCCAAGCGCAGGCAGGTGGGACTAATTTAGTTTGGGATTACGGTCGGCATGGACTGGTTGGACCAAAGTGTCTGTTTCCATGCTGTATGATTGTATGACTCTATATTTGGACACTCAGGACAGCAGGATCAATGCTGTGGCCAAAGAATTGACACCTACACCTGCCCATGAGACACAGTGGCCTAGTGAGGATATTGCGAGATTATTAATCCAGAGACTGAGATTGTGTTCTGAGGACATGGGTTTGAATCTGTCATGGCAGATGGTGAAACTTTGCTTCAATTTTTCAAAAAAAACTCTGAAATTAAGAATTAACATGAAACGTTGTCAATTGTTGGGGAGAAACCGATCTGGTTCATTAAGTTCCCTCAGAGAAGGAAACTGCCATCCTTATCTAGTCTGGCCTACATGTGACTCCAGATCCACAGCAATGTGGTTGACTTTTAACTGCCCTCTGGGCAATCAGGGATGGGCAGGAAATGCTGGCCTGTCCAGCGACACAGACATCCAATGAATGGAAAAAAAAGTTTAAGGAACCAGAGGACTCCAATACGTGTGGATCAATATTCCATCAACAGAATTATAGAGGGGAATAGAAGGGTGAAAAAAAAAGATGTAAGATATTTTATCTTTGCTACAGATCATGAGGCCACATACTCGAGTGAGTGAAGCCAAGTTTACTGTTAAACAGTTCTTTTGCTGGTTGCCATGACAAAAAGAGGTGGCATAGCAGCTCAGTGCTTAGTACTGATGCCTCACAGCACCAGGGCCCCAAATTTGATTCCAGCCTCAGGCGACTGTCTGTGTGGAGTTTGCACATTCTCCCCATGTCAGGGCTTCCTCCGGGTGCTCTTTCCCTCCCACAGCCCAAAGATGTTCAGGTTAGGTGGAGTGGTCATGCTAAATTATCCCTTAGTGTCCAAGGATGTGCAGGCTAGGTGGGTTAGCTATCGGAAATGCAGGGCTATAGGTATACAGTAGGGGAGTGGATCTGGAAGGGATGCTCTTCTTGAGGATCGGGGTGGTCTAGATGGGCCAAATGGCCTGCTTCCAACACTGTAGGGATTCTATGAAAAGTAAGATACACAAATGGCAAGAATGTACTTGCAAAATTCGCACTAAACGTTTCTTTCCCTTGCATCTGTTGCTTCACTCAATGGATAACCTTAAACTGCTTGTGACCTGTATCCTTGCCAGAATAGTGATGCTGGGTCTGCTAACAACCTGCATCTTCGAACAGTGACCACAACTTCCCCCAAGCTGCGAATGATAGCTTCCCTGCTGGGAAACAGTATTCGACTCAAGAACTATCTTTTTCACAGTCTGGCAAGACTGTCTCCTGCTGTCACCCAGAGTGAGCTCTCTCCATTGTGAACCACTCTAATGTCTTGTCTCATTGACTCACATCCTTATGGTTCATAATAGTTTTCAATTTCTAATGAAGCAATCCCCAATGCATCTCACGTGTTGGATATTCCTGGAATGCCCAAGGATCTTTTAATTCCACATTCATGACATCAAGGACAAAATAATCCACTGAAATACACTGATGAAAAAACATTTTGCACTTTAAGGCTGCGTCATTACATCTTTTCTTCAATGAATATAATGAGTAACAAGCATCTGAATGGAAAAAGAAACACTTCTTTCTTTAATGAGCAACGAGGAGAAAAAATGACACTTTTCTGCACTTCAATGCAGATTGCAGTGATTCTAGCTTCCAGAGAGTTCCCTTGTTTCCAATTACTGTCAGGTTAAGGGAAAAGAAAAATAAAAATATATATTTATGTAGTGATGTTCAAAACTTAAATACATCCTTGTCACTCTACAATAAATTTAAATACTTCCTATAGTATCCCGACAGTGTAGAAGCAGGCCATTCGTCCCACTGAGTCCACACTGACCCTCCAAAGAGCATCCTACCCAGACCCACTTCCCCCTACCCTATCCCTGTAACCCTGCATTTCCCATGACTAATAGAGTTAGTCATTTCCAAGCCTGCTCATCCTGGACACTATGGACAATTTAGCCTGGCCAATCCACCTAATGTGCACATCTTTGGACAGTCTGAAATCTGACTGCATTTGTTCAATTTTAATATTTCCAAATCCGAGAATCTGTGATCCTACCCTCCTGTCTTTTCAGAAGTGGGGTTACCAATTCTGGTTGGATTAATTCTTGGAGGTTCATCACATGAGCCCTTGACTTTGACTGTCCTACCCTTACACATTCACCATTGGCCACCCAGTGTATTCATTATCATAGTGCATTGCCTTCCAACGCCAATCAAGAAATTATTAGACCCTTCATGGACTTGACCGACATTCGAGAGATACCCAATCAAAGAGCAATTTTTAATCATGTCTAATATTTTTACAATCAATAAAAACTTTCAAAGAGAAAAGAACAACTTTTTGCAGCACACTGATAATTTTTCTCCCATTTTTGCTCACATTGTATCCTGAAGATTAATTTTTAATTTCTGGAGATTCTTGGACAATCTTGGATGTTTGACAACCCATTGCACAGTGTAGGGCAGCGTTTGGAATGTCTGTTCAGAGACAGACTTTTCCCTTAGATGCACAATGAGAAAATGAATGACCAATTGAAAATGGGCATTCTCGGAGATCCCACAGATCAAGCAGTTGAGTGTTTCCAAGCAGCTGGTCATTAATTCAACCGCTCACTCTCACTTGAACTGACCTACTTCCTTGTGTACGGCTCTTTCATATTTGATTGAGCTTGCAAAGGTGAGAAAAGACAGCAAGGTGTTTACCTCTGAGAGAGCAAATGCATTGGATTCTAAAGCATTGTAGTTCCTACTCCACCATACTCAATCTCATAAAACATAGTACCCTTTAGGTTATGGAGCTACTTGTTTCCATTAGTCTTTATGGTAATCACTCACTGAGGTGCTCTGAAGTCAGACAAGGCTTTATATAAATGTAAGTCTTGAGGTGCCTAGACAGAGTAGATGGAGAGAAATTGTTCCTCTTTGTGGAACAAGGAAACAGATTTGAAGTGATTGGCAAAAAAAGTCTCTTTTTTTATACATAGTGAGCGTATCAGATCTGGAATGCATTGCCTCAGAATGGAACCAAATTCAATCAGATCACCTTAAAAAGAGAATGGGGGATGAAAGTCACAGGGCTTTAAGGGAGGGACAAGTTGGGGGAGTTGAGGTGAGAGAAGAATGGGAAAAGCTAGGCTTTGGGTAGATCCTGTGCTGTTCTGGATGGGCTTAATGGCCTCTTTATTTGCTTCTCTCCGATCTGCCGACAGTCCAGAAGTTATTAAAACCCGACTGGCAATAGACAATTGATACCTCTGCTCATGAACCCCAATGATCAACACTTCCACCGCAACTTTGCCTGGACTCCTGAACTAAAGCCATGCACCAGGTTTCTCAACTATGAGAAGAGAGAAAAAAAAACCATCATAAAGCTGAGGCAATCCCCTTGGGCTATCATTGGATGACAAGGACTTGCAACAAGCAACAGAAGCAGACCCATCAGCTTGAAATGTTCCCTCGAGGTGGAATCCACCAGCTATCAGCATACATTTACATCAATTTCAATAACAGGTCATTTCTCACAAGGTTAATTGCTGCAAACACATCACACAGGCCCCAAAACATGAAATGTAGCATGTACCTGCATCCTGGCTGACGATAAATTCTTGCTAACCATCTGCTAGAAACATTTCAAGTGTCAATTTAAATTATCATGATGAGATGAGCTACTATTTGGAGATGTGTGTGACCATTTTGTCCCCTCTCATTTGTTTGCGAGAGTTTTGGAAATCCTCTGTGACTTTCCGTGCTGATGAGTGGAGCCTTTCTGTTGGAGTGCCATGGTTTAATGGCTCTAGGTGAGAAGAGGAGGCAGAATGAGGGAGAATTGGGAAGGATGTTCTGAAACAAACGCAGTAGCAGTCCCTTCAATCACCATTCGAGATTCAGTTTGAATCCAGTGGTGAGTGAAACAGCCATGAGCTGCTGCATGGCTAACTACAAATTAACAAGACAGTCACCAGAGTCAGACAAAGACTAGAAGTTCAATGATTAGTTTACATACAGAAGGGATGTTAATGGCTCGATTACTGACTGTTTTGTCTTAAACACGCTAAAGCTTGGGAAACTGGTGCCATAGCACAGTGGGAAAATCGCAGGTCTTCCTGCCGAAGTTAAATGGGGTACTTTCAGTTATCAGGCCCTCCCGATGACTCAAATGCGTGTAAATATAGAATTGTACAAGTAAGATATGCCTTTATGGGAAAATTACTGCAGATATTGGAATCTCTGCTGTAAACAAAAAACGCCTGAGATCACAACAGGCCAGGAAGTATTCATGGAGAGATAGCCGGCTAACTTTTTGAGTCTAGATGACTCTTCATCAGAGCCCTTTAGTTTGTTTGTTGGATACAGTCAAACTCCAATGTTTGCCTGTTTCCTCATATGCTACTGTATAGAATTGAACTATGTTTTGATTAATTGATTGATTGATTTTATTGTCACGTGTACCGACATACAGTGAAAATCTTTGTTATGAGCAGTACAGGTAGATCACAGCAAACAAAGGATGTACAGATCAAAAAGACTTAGAGGTATACAGGTTACATTGCAGGTTACATTATTTGAGGCAAGAGTCCATTCAACAGTCTGATAACGGCTGGAAATAAGCTGTTCCTGAACCTGCTCGTGCGTGTGTTCAGGCTTCTGTATCTTCTACCTGATGGAAGAGGTTGTAGGAGATGATTACGGAGGTGTGATGGGTCTTTGATGATGTTGGCCGCCTTTCTGTGGCAGCGAACCGTGTGAAAAGATTCCATGGATGGAAGGTTGGCTTCTGTGCGCACCACCTTCTGTAGTTTCTTACGGTCCTGGGCAGAGCAGTTGCCAAACCACGCCAACAGATGCACCCGGACAGTATGCTTTCAATGGTGCATCTGTTGGTGAGGGACCCTATGGACATGCCAAATTTCCTGAGCTGCCTGAGGAAGGAGGCAGTGTTGTGCCTTCTTGACTGTCGCACCTATGTGGGAAGTCCAGGGTAGGTTGTCGGTTATCGTCACTCCAAGGAACTTGATGCTCTTCACCCTCTCAACCTCAGTTCCATTGATGTAGATGGGGGCATGTTCTCCTCCTTTCTTCCTGAAGACAGTGATCAGTTCTTTAGTTTTGCTGATGTTGAGAGAGATGTTGTTTTCATTGCACCATGTCACCAAGCCCTCTATCTCCCTTCTGTATCTTACTCGTCGTTGTTAGATATCCATCCCACTACGGTGGTGTCGTCAGCGAACTTGTAGATGATGTACATTCGGAATTTGGTAGCACGGTGGTAGATGTACAGGGAGTACTGTAGGGGGCTGAGGACGCATCTTTGGGGGTTCCAGTGTTGAGTGTTATCGTGGAGGAGGTGCAGTTACCTATTCTCACCGATTGCAGCCTATGGGTCAGAAAGCTGAAGATCCAGTTTCCAGGGGCGGAGCTGTGACCAACGTCACACAGTTTTGAGATCAGTCGGGAGGGGATAATGGTGTTGAAGGCGGAACTGTAATCAACAAGCAGGAGTCTGATGTAGATGTCCTTGTTGTTCAGATGTTTCAGGGATGTGTGCAGGGCTAGGGATATGGCATCCTCTGTAGACCTGTTACATCAGTAGGCAAACTGTAGGGGATCAAAGCAGCTTGGGAGACTGGAGCTGAGGTGGGCCATGACTGGCCTCTTGAAGCACTTCATGGCTATGGAGGTCAGAGCTATTGGGTGTTAGTTATTAAGTCACGTTGCATGTGTTTTCTTGGGTACGGGGATGATGGTGGTCTTCTTAAAGCAGGTGGGCACTTCAGCCTGTAGGAGGGAGAGGTTAAAAATTTTGGTGAATACCTTCACCAGTTGGTCGACACAGGATCTGGGTGCTCGGTCGGAGACACCATCCAGGCCCATCACTTTCCTTGGGTTGACTCCAGGAAGACTGTTAAATAAGAGCCTCTAAAATGTCCATCTTCTTCCTCAACTGAGGATTCCCCAGCACCGTTGTCGACAGGGCCCTCATCCAGGTCCAACCCATCTCCCGCACTTCCACTCTCACTCCTTCTCTTCCCTCCCACAACAGCGATAGGGCTCCCCTTATCCTTACCTACCATCCCACCAGCATCCACATCCAGCAGATCATCAGACGCCATTTCCGCCACCTCCAGCGAGATGCCACCACCAGACACAATTTCCCCTCCCCTCCATTGTCCACCTTCCACAGAGACCGTTCCCTCCGCGACACCCTGGTCCACACTTCCTTCACCCCCAACACCTCCCCACAGCCCTATGGCACCTTCTCCTGTAACTGGCGAAGGTGCAACACCTGCGCATTTACCTCCTCCCTCCCCAGTATCCAAGGGCCCAAACATACCTTCCAGGTGAAGCAACACTTCACCTGCACTTCCCAGAATCTAGTCTATTGCATTCGTTGCTCACAATGTGGTCTCCTCTACATTGGGGAAACAAAGCGGAGACTGGGTGACCACTTTGCAGAACATCTACATCCTACTAGCAAGAAAAACCCTGAGCTACCTGTTGCCTGCCACTTCAACGCACCACCCTGTTCCCTGGCCAACATCTCTGTCTCTGGGTTGCTCCAATGTTCCAGCAAAGCTCAACTCAAGCTGGAAGAACAACAAGGGCCCCGACCCGAAACATCAGCTTTCCTGATCCTCTGATGCTGCCTGGCCTGCTGTGTTCATTCAGCTCCATACCTTGTTACCTCATTTTCCGCTTGGGGACCCTGCAGTCCCTCGGACTCAACATCGAGTTCAATCATTTTAGGGCCGAAACTCTCCCGTGTCCCAGCCCCCTGCCCCACACATCAGGCCTTGTTATCACATAGCCTGCCATTACACACCCCCTATTGTTAGTCACTAACAGTCCCCATTAACAACTATTCACCCTGTTTTGAGGAAGGGTCACTAGACCCAAAACGTTAACTCTGTTTTTTCCTTCACAGATGCTGCCAGACCTGCTGAGCTTTCCCAGCAACTTTGTTTTTGTTCCTGATTTACAGCGTCCGCAGTTCTTTCAGTTTTTAAGAACCTGTGTTACCCATCAACAATAAAGTCACAATTAATCACTAAATTTGCAAGGTCTTGTCAGTGAAGAGCTTCGTCCATCAGTTTTACGCTAATAAATTTGATAGAATCCCTAGAGTGTGGAAACAGGCCCTTCGGCCCAACAAGTCCACACTGACTGTCAGAGTATCCCATCCAGACCCATCCCCCTATTACCCACCCCTGAACACAATGGGAAATTTAGCATGGCCAATCCACCTAGCCTGCACATTTTTGGATCATGGGAGGAAACCAGAGCACCCGGAGGAAACCCACGCAGGCATGGGGAGAATGTACAAACATCACACAGACAGTCGCCCAAGGGTGGGATCGAACCCAGGTCCCAGGTGCGGTGAGGCAGCAGTGCTAACCACTGAGCCACCGTGCTACCCTCTGAAATTTCTTGGAAAAGAAATAAAATATGAATACATATGCAAGTTGTAAGCCAGAGGAAGTGACTGAGATGAAATATGATGCAAAAAAGTTGAAATGAGCAGGAAAGGCAAGAATTGTGTAAATGCCTTTTGGGTTTGTGTGACAGAATAGTAATGTTCCTGTCTCTGAGCCAGGCGGTTTGGGTTCAAGTTTCTTCTCTTCCAGAGATGGATGAGAACCTTACTGAGCAGGTTGATTAGAAAATGTCTAAGGGCTGTCTTTAAGGGAATGGAGATGGAGAGAGTGTTTGTGGTACCTCTGAGCCAGGAGGCCATAAGACCATAAGATGTAGCGGCAGAATTAGACCACTCAGTCTTTCAAGTCTGTTCCACCATTTGATCATGGCTGACAGAGATTAAAAAAAAGACTTGAGAAACAAATTCTTTACACTGAGGGTAGTTCATGTCAGGAATGTACAGTTACAGTGTTTAAAAGACACTGAGATAAGTACCTGAATAGGAAAGGTTTGGAATGATGTGGGCCTGGATCAGGCAGGTGGGACTGGTTTTGTTTGCGATTATGTTCAACATGGACTGGTTGGACCCAAGGGTATATTTCTGCGCTGCATGACTCTATGGTTTTAAGAGTGGAGCTTGAAATCACAAACTTCAGATTCAGGAATGATAAACAATGACAGATTTTTTGAAGGGATCTTTGAATTGGGAATGTCGTGCTATTGGAGAGTGTATTGTGAACAAGTGGGCAAGCATTGCATAGAACCTCTCCTGTGCAAAGCCTCTACTCCATTACTATGAATTGTAACAATCTTTGCAACAATTCTATCTTCCCCTAATATAGTGACCAGGACAATTCCCAGACCTGTCAAATGCAATAAGGTTATAATGACAATGGCTGACATTTAAGCTGTTTTAGTGCTGTAATACCGTGCCTCTTTCAGCAACTATCTGGTTGAACCTAAAATCCAGTGAGCTCAAGAGAAACAGTCATTCCCCTATGTTACGAAGTTGTGTAGAGTAATCATGAATTGGAAGGCAGGAAGCTAGAATTTGTTGGTTAAAAAAAATGATAAAGGAGAACAGTGCATAGTCCCTTTAAGAGATAAAGCGCTTTTCTAAGCTTAGAGATTTATACAGAAAATGGGTTTGTAAGGAGCTGCAGATTGCAGACAGTTCTAAAAATTGAAACATGTATCAGTTAGCTGTGTGATTGAAAACCTTAGGCTGGTTTTGATGTTTTTGGCAACTAGCTGGAATCAACCAATTAACTTAAACTAAACACTTAGAAACTGAAAGCCAATAACATTCAAATCTGATGATGTTGACAACTGGAGACCAATCCTAGAGTGAGAAATAGACTGGTCATCAAGGGTATACAAAAAAGGGCATTTGGAAAATTGAGAGAGAGTCAATTGCCATCTGAAGGGGTGAGAGCAAACTGCCAACTGGGGAATAAATACCTAGTTTTCACACAAAATCACTAAACTCTCTAGAAAAGCACCATGAAAGGTATAACAGCACTTCTAGCTAAGAGTCCTCACAGGAGAAATTACAGAGAAAATATACCTGACAGCAGGATCAGCAGAAGAAAGGCTAGAGAGACAGTGGAGAAGGCAGAACATTCTGGAAGACACATTCTGTGCGAACTCTGAGAGACTAAGTTTTAATTTATTGTTTTCTTATTATTTGGATTTATATAAGTGGCACTTATGTTTATTGGAACAGCATAACAGTAGAATTTAGATCAATTAGGGAACAGTTAGTAGTTAGGGGGGATTGTTCGGTTTGTTCGTAATTCTGTTAATTTGTTCACAGTTAAGGTTAAATAAATAAATAAATTGTTAGCTGTTACTTATAAAGTGAGTATCAGGGATTCTTTTCATTTAACTCTTAACAAATTACAAGGAGCAAGATGAGCTTCTCTGGGCGTTTTGGGTTTAATTATGAGAAGGGAACCTCTACTCTCTCCATAACAGGTCGGGGCTGGTGTTTTGGTTTAATTATCAGAGGGGTTTAACCTTTAACCTCCCTTTTGGAACACCTGGACTTGCAGATATTTTTAGGTGTTGAGTGAGTTCAGAAGTGAAATTTCCTATTTCTTCATTAATAATTGCTTGGTCGTACAGAACTTAAACACTGCTACAAGTATAATTGCGAAGTCGAAAGCTTTTCACCTCACACTTGTCAGGCCAGGGTTACAAGAGTCGGAAAAGAAGGAACAATTTATACAAAGAGAATTCTGGTCCCACCAATACGCACCCTGCATCAGAAATTGTTCTTTCCTTTCTAAAATTGGTTTTCTTGCATCCCAGTCCTGACGAATGCAAAGCAAAAAAGCTTACAACTTCATGTCTCTTTTCAACAATACAGAAATGTAAATAGGGCACCAAAATAATTAGATGATGGAAGCAAGACATTTATCAATTAATGACAAGCTAAACCACTAAAGTACCAATGATCTGTTCCAGAACTCGTGAACAGTGGGGACAGATTGCTCATTCATCCAATGAAGAAATAATAAGAGATTTTGCTGTTTTCTTTATGATAACACTGCAAATCACTCATTCTGTATTGCTGCCACCATCTGTCATTAAATGATGGTTAAAGTAAATTGTGTCATGATAAGCCTGTCCTTTCTTTGTCTCATAAAGTTGAGCGATGCTTGAAGGCAGAATGGAATGATTCTCATTATGGTTTAGAGGCGCCAGGATTGAGTGTGTCCAAGTCAGGTCATAACACAGTGAACTGTAGACTAAAATACCTTCCACTCAGTCTGGATAAATTGCATTAGCTCAATCCCACAAGAAGGCTGGATAGATATTTTAATTTGTATTTCCAAGTCTCCGATCAATTAAAAAAAAATGTTGAAGATTTGAAACAAAAACAGACATTACTGGAGAAATCTCAGAAGGTCTGGCAGCATCTGTGGAGTGAAAGCAGAGTTAATGTTTCCAGTCTAGTGACCATGAAATCAGAACTGATATTCTGAAGGGTAAAAACCAAAAGAACTGCAGATGCTGTAAATCAGGAATAAAAACAGAAGTTGCTGGAAAAACTCAGCAGGTCTGGCAGTATCCGTGAAGAAAAAAAAATCAGAGTTAATGTTTCGGGTCTGGCGACCTTTCCTCAGAACTTCTGAAGAAGGGTCACTGGAATTGAAATGTTAACTTTGCTTGACATCCTCAAATGTTGCCTGATCTATCGAATTTCTCCAGCAATTTCTGCTTTTCCCCTCAGATTAGTCGCTGATTTGTTGCCAACCATGCCAAATGAGGCGTAGTTTTGTAGTGTTTAATCACTCACACAAGTGAATTGTCTGAGATTGCTTGCAGTTTAGCTCTTCCTGGATCGTTTCAGTCAACAGAGAGAAGGAATAATCATCCCAAACAGATTCAAAACAGAGAGTGGAGGTGAACAGAAATCTTTGCACCATCTATGTCTCACAGCTGATTCTGTCAAGGAGTGCCCACTTTCCCATCCATTCTCCTGATCGCTGTACTTCTTTCTTTTATTCCAAGACAATTTCAAATGGAATTGTTTTACTAATGTTCCGAGGCACCCGCTATCTCTTAATGGGGAAAAAGTAAACAGTACGCTGATTTAATGAGATCAAAATATTCAGCTTTTTCCGGAAGCGTCAGTTTGTGACAGCAGAATTAACATTTGCTGTGACTCCAACAATTCCCTCAGCTGCCCAGACCTTCTCAAGTGGACCTCTCTTCGAAGAGAGTTACACCCACTTGATAGTATTGGTGCAGCGTTTGATCAGAGTGAACAGGACTGAAAGTGGTACGTGAGGCAACATCCTCTTTGGTCATCCCTTTATTCCTGCCAACAACAGACTCCACCCCCACCACCAAATAAAAATTAAAATCTGTCATGCTCCGATAATAGAATTAAACTTCTCCTGTCCACTGAAAAGGAATAAGTAGCTGGCATTTTTTTCAGTGTTTCATCCTAACCCTTTGTGAATGAGCAGGTACTTTAGAAACACCACACACTGATATTATGCAAGCAGATAGACAAACATTTCACAGAATTCTGCTAAGTCAGAGTAATAATTTTGACTTCTGTGCTAAAAAAAGTAATGAGTCATACAGTATGGGAACAGACCACATCCTTTTTTTCATTTATTAATGAAACTTGGAGTAATGACGACAATTGTTGGCTGTTGTAAAAAAAATTCTAACGTTGTTTCTGAGCAGAGATTTGACATCCTTAGCTGGTCTGGCCTTTGTGTCCTAGCAGTTAAGTGGCTAACAAACAACTTTAGACATCATTTATGAAAAACTTAAGGGTGGCACGGTGGCTCAGTGGTTAGCACTGCTGCCTCACAGTGCCAGGGACCTGGGTTCAACTTCACCCTCGGGTGACTATCTGTGTGGAGTTTGCACATTCTCCCCTTGTCTGCGTGGGTTTCCTCTGGGTGCTCCCATTTCCTCCCACAGTCCACAGATGTTCAGGTTAGGTGGATTGGCCATCTTACAGTGTCGAGGGATGTGCAGACTAGGTGGGAAATGCAGGGTATGGGGATTGGGTGGGATGGTGTTAGGAGGGCAGGTGTAACTTGATGGGCTGAATGGCCTGCTTCCACACTGTAGGAATAGTGCTAGCTCAGGACAGCATTTATTGCCATATTTTATATATAAGGCTTAAATCTCTAATGAGTCTCCAAATGCTTCTCCAGAAACGTTTACTGTATCTGAAGTAGGTGGGTATCGATCTTGGTAGTCAGGAACAGTCAGGGTTCATGTCAATGAACTAGCTTGACACAGACTGATAAAAGAGAGCCAGCGATCAATCCAACTGAGAAAGGCAGTCAAAAGCTGTATCATGAAGCTGGGGGAGTGAGCTGGTGCAGGGCTCATCAGTCAGAAAAGGAATGCAATTATTTCATACTTTTGAAAAAAGATACAAGAGTCAACTGATCAATACGTCTCAGTAGGTTGGTCTACCACATTGTTTATCAGCGACAAGGGACACAGAGAGTTCTTGTGTTCCACATTTTGAGTGGGATTGTAAGTGCTTGTATAAAGAAAATGAAAGTCAAACAGAGATTTCTTCCATCCACCATTAACAATACTACTTCAGCCTTTGTTTTGTTTAGAATGAGACCCTTGGGGATAAAAGCCTGCATTTCTATAGCATACTGACACATCCTGAGAATGTTGCAAAACGCCTTGTGCATTATATATATAAATGCATCTTGGGTAGATAGCGGACTGCACTGATCTGCAATGATTGCGTTACTGAAAAAGCATATGACATGACAGATTTTGCCTCTCCAAATGAGACCGTAAGAAATCTCTCAATTAGGTACTATGCAACTTTTCGAACTCAACATCGATTTCAACCATTTCAGATCATAACCGTTGCTGCCAATTCATCAGGCAGCTTATATTTCTTCTGGACCCATCTATTGTTTCGTTTCCTGATTCTTAACCAACCCTTGTTGTCTTGCAGCATCATCTTCATTAACAATTAATCACTCCCACCTTCACAATAACCAATTTTCTGTTAATTCATCTCATCCTCATATTTTCCAACATCCAGGGGTGCTTACAGCCTATCGTATTTTTCTCGTTTGCCAGTTCTAATGTAAGTTGACCGAGTTTAAGGTTAATTCTATCTCTCTCTGTCTGTAGATACTGCCAGACCTGTTGAGTGTTTCCAGCATTTTGGAAAGAGTCAGCCTAATTAGCAGAGAAGCTGAAGGCAAATCAAGCACATTATAATGTTGTACGAATATTCCAGTGATGAAACAATGACTACCCTTTAAAGGATTGCATTAGCCACAAGCCCTTTCAGGACATTCTGAGGTTGCGAATGGCACTATGCAAATGTAATTTTTTTTTGTCATGGAATTAGTAGAATCCTATCATGAATACTACATTCACATATTTGTTACGTTGTGGTGGGTGTGACAAACAGACATGAGTAAAAAAAAAAATAAAGCACTGTTCAAAATCTATGGTAGAGCCCTCCATTTCCCAGATTGTGGATCACACAAAGCTAAGGGTAGAAAAGGGGACAAGAGAGGAGGGGAGTAGTGTTTTTGGTTAAGGATAACATTACGGCTGTAATTAGGAAGGATATTCCTGGGAGTTTGCTCAGTGAAGTCACATGGGTGGAACTGAGAAATAAGAGAGGGATGATAACCTTATTGTGATTGTACTATTGGTCGCCCAATAGTCAGCAGGGAATTGACAGGCAAATTTGTAAGGAGATTTCCGATAACTAGGATTAATTGTAATGTTAGGGGATTTTAACTTTTCAAACAGACTGGGACTGCCATAGTGTTAAGGACTTGCATGGAGAATAATTTGATAAGTGTGTACAAGAAAATTTTCTTATTCACTTGTGGATGTACCTATTAAAGAAGGTACAAAACTTCACTTTCTGTTGGGAAATAAGGCAGAGCAAGTGACTGAGGTGTTGGTGGGGAACACTTTGGGGTCAGTGATCATAATTCCAACAGTTTTAAAATAGTTATGGGAAAGGATAGACCTGTTCTAAATTGGAGTAAGGCCAATTTTGATGGGTATTAGGTAAGAACTTCCAAAAGTTAATTGGAAAAGGCTATTTGCAGGTAAAGGGACGGTTAGAAAGTGGGAGGCCTTCAAAAAGAGATAACAAGAGTTCAGAGACAGTATGTTCATGTTAGCGTGAAGGACAAAGCTGGTAGGTGTAAGGAATGCTGGATGACCGGGGAATTGAGGATCTGGTCAAAAAAAAGAAGGCGGCATGTGTCAGTATGGCTAGCTGGGATCGAATGAATCCCAAGAGGACTATAAGGGCAGTAGGAATATAATCAAGATAGGGTTAGAGTTAGGGTTAGCATGAGATAGCTTTGGAAAATAGGGTTAAGGAGAATCCAAAGAGATTCTACAAACACATTAAGGACAAAAGAGTAACTGGGGAGACAATAGGGCCTTTTAAAGATCAGCAAAGCCGCCTATGTGTGGAACTGCAGGAGATGGGGGAGATACCAAATGAGTATTTTGCATCAGTGTTTACTGTGGAGGAGGGTATGGAAGCTAGAGAACTGGGAGAAGTAAATAGCGATGTCTCGGAAAGTGTCCCTACTACAGAGGATGAGGTGCTGGATGTCTTAAAATTCGTAAAGTGGATAAATCCCCTGGACCTGATCAGGTATAAACCATAACTTTGTGGAAAGCTAGGGAAGTGATTGCTGGGCCTCTTGCTGAGATAGTTGCATCATTGATAGCCACAAGTGAGGTGCTGGAAGACAAAAGGTTGGCTAATGCGGTGCCACTTTTGAAGAAAGGTGGCAAGGAAAAGCCAGGGAACGACAGGCTGGTGAGCCTGACATTGGTGGCGAGTAAGTTGTTGGAGGCGACTCTGAGGGACAGGATTTACACGTATATGGAAAGGCAATAACTGATTAGGGATAGTCAACATGGCTTTATGCATGGGAAATCATGTCTCACTAACTTGATTGAGTTTTTTGAACAGGTTACAAAGAAGATTGATGAGGACAGAGCGATGAATATTGACTATATGGACTTTAGCAAGGCATTCCAAGAAGTTCCGTATGGTAGGCTGGTCAGCGAGGTGAGATTACATGGAATCCAGGGAGAGCTAGCCATTTGGATGCAAAATTGGCTTGAAGGCAGGAGACAGAGGGTGGTTGTGGACGGGTGTTTTTCAGTCTGGAAGCCTATGACCAGCAGTGTGCCACAAGAATTGGTGTTGGGTCCACTGTTTTTGCCATTTATATAAATGATTTGGATACGAATATAAGAGGTATGGTTAGTAAGTTAGCAGATGACACCAAAATTGATGATATAGTGGACAGCAAAACAGTACAATGAGATCTTGATCAGCTGGGCCAATGGGCTGAGGAGTGACAGATGGAGTTTAATCTTGATAAATGCAAGTTGTTGCAGTTTGGTAAATCAGGCAGGGCTTAGACACTTAATGGTAGGGTTCAGGGGAGTGTTACCGATTAAACAGACCTTGGAGTGCAGGTTCCTAGTTGCTTGGAAGTGGAGTTGCAGGTAAACAGGGTAGCCAAAAAGGCAGAGATAGTAGGAACTGCAGATGCTGGAAAATCTGAGATAACAAGGTGTAGAGCTGGATGAACACAGCAGGCCAAGCAGCATCATAGGAGCAGGAAGGCTGACGTTTCGGGCCTAGACCCTTCATCAGAAAATGTTTTCTGATGAAGGGTCTAGGCCCAAAACGTCAACCTTCCTGCTCCT
>NC_063355.1:38612339-38649230 GCF_021869965.1 Rhincodon typus | reverse complement strand
CCGTACGTCTCAGATGTCCTCATTTTTCAAGGGCCGCAACTCCCTCCCCTCAGTGGTCGAGAACGCCCTTGACCGTGTCTCCCGCATTTCCCGCAACTCATCCCTCACACCCCATCCCCGCAAATAACAACCAAAAAAGAATCCCCCTCGTCCTCACGTACCACCCCACCAACCTCCGGATCCAACACATCATCCTCCGACACTTCCACCATCTGCAATCCGGCCCCACCACCAAAGACGTTTTTCCCTCCCCACCCTTATCTGCTTTCCGGAGGGACCACTCTCTCCGTGACTCCCTTGTCCGTTCCACACTCCACTCCAGCCCCACCACACCCGGCACTTTTCTCTGCAACCGCAGGAAGTGCTACACCTGCCCCCACACCTCCTCCCTCACCCCCATCCCAGGCCCCAAGAAGACTTTCCACATCAAGCAGGTGTTCACCTGCACATCTGCTAATGTGGTATACTGCATCCGCTGTACCCGTTGTGGCCTCCTCTACATCGGGGAAACCAAGCGGAGACTCGGGGACCGCTTTGCAGAACACCTACGCTCGGTTCGCAATAAACAACTGCACCTCCCAGTTGCGAACCATTTCAACTCCCCCTCCCATTCCTCAGACGACATGTCCATCCTGGGCCTCCTGCAGTGCCACAACGATGCCACCCGAAGGTTGCAGGAACAGCAACTCATATTCCGCTTGGGAACCCTGCTGCCCAATGGTATCAATGTGGATTTCACAAGCTTCAAAATCTCCCCTCCCCCTACCGCATCCCAAAACCAGCCCAGCTTGTCCCTGCCTCCCTAACCTGCTCCTCCTCCCACCTATCCCCTCCTCCCACCTCAAGCCGCACCCCTATTTCCTACCTACTAACCTCATCCCGTCCCCTTGACCTGTCCGTCCTCCCTGGACTGACCTATCCCCTCCCTACCTCCCCACCTACACTCACCTTTACTGGCTCCATCCCCGCCTCTTTGACCTGTCTGTTTCCTCTCCACCTATCCTCTCCTCTATCCATCTTCTATCCGCCTCCCCCTCTCTCCCTATTTATTTCAGAACCCCCTTCCCCTCCCCCATTTCTGATGAAGGGTCTAGGCCCGAAACGTCAGCTTTCCTGCTCCTATGATGCTGCTTGGCCTGCTGTGTTCATCCAGCTCTACACCTTGTTATCTCTACTATCCTCCATGTGCCTATCCAAGAGTTGCTTAAAAGTCTCTAAAGTATCTACCACTGCCGGTGGCTTAACCGAAAAAGATACCAACAGTATTCGCCCTAAAATCGTGCTAATGTGGAAATGTGAACAGGCAGGTCAGTTCAATGTCAAAAATGCACTTTCTCTGCAGCTGTAACACTGTATTCTGCATTCTGTTCTATTACCCTGATGTACCAATGTAAGGTAATGATTTGTCTGGATAGCACGCAACACAATACTTTTCACTGTTTCTCGGTGACAATAATAAATCAAATCAAATTTTAAAAAAAACCTTCACTTTCCCACTCTTTAGCCCAGAGGTTTTCAACTGCTGTGCCACAGGAGGTGAGGAATGTGGCACAGCTTTCTCGTGAAGGAGTGTCTCTGCGTAGATTTTGTGTGTGAGCAGTGCTGAACCTCTGACAATGAGCTAACCGCTTGTCGCACGGCCTGTTTGTGCATGCACAGCCCCAAACACTTGGTCTGAGCATGTGCAATGATTGAGGATCATATCTCTGGGATTCGATGAAACTGTGCATGCGTAGTAAAGAGGCACGCAATCGTTGAACTGACCTGATCTTGAGGCCTGAAAAGTGTGATAAAAGCATACTTTTTTACATTTTGCATTTTCTACATTGATCTGACCTGCCTGTTCACATTTCCACATTAGCTCGATTTTAGGGCGAATATTGTTGGTATCTTTTTCAGTTAAGCCACTGGCAGTGGTAGTGGAGTCAGATACTTTAAAGACTTTTAAGCGACTCTTGGATAGGCACATGGAGGATAGTAAAATGTAGGGTATGCAGGGTAGATTGATCTTAGTTGGATAATAGGTCGGCACAACATCATGGGCCGAAGGGCCTGTACTGTGCTGTACTGTTCTATGTTCTGTGATCTAAGTCTTAGAATAGATTCCGAGAAGAAACGGATAAGTTTCTTGTCAAAAGAAGCGATTCCTGTGCTAATTCAGTCGATGAAACATCTAAACGCAAAGGAAAAGAAGCGAGAGCTGTTCAGGGACAGAGCAATGTGAGCTATCTGACCTTTGGATTTTCATAGACTGGAGATGCTGCTTCCCCCTTACCTGAATGTCTCATCTGCAGAGAGAAGTTGGCAAATAGGTTCAGCTGAGCAGATTTTGACAAAGCGTCGGTGTTTGCAGTTGAAGATGGTGTACTTTTCCGGGTGGATTTGACACATTCATGATTTTGATTCTTCTTTAGTTTGTTTCAAGCACTATGTTGCAAACGTCTCTTGTAAGGCCATAACCATAGTAAATGTGACCTTTATGGGCAGTCAATTCAGCTGAAAAAAGTGGGTGCGCTGTGGAATTGTTTGTCTCCTTGAAGTGTGATATGGTACCGGAAAAATTAGGAACTATTGCTTTAGTCTGTGACTAATTAAAAATCTCCTCCTTTAATTTATTCAGTGTCTCGGTCCCCACCGCATTTTGGGGAAGTGAACTCAGCAAAATCATAACTCTTTGAGAGAAGTAATTCCTCCTTATCTCTTTATTGAATCTGCCAGCCCCTCGACTAAAACTATGACCTCTTGTTCTAGATTGTTCCACAAAGGGAAACATCTGCTCCATCTCTGGAGAGGGGTCGGAAGAGATTTACTAGGATGTTGCCGGGAATGGAGGGTTTGAGTTATAAGGAGGGGCTGGATAGGCTGACACTTTTTTCACTGGAGGGTAGGAGGTTGAGGGATGATCTTTTAGAGGTTTATAAAATCATGAGGGCTATAGATAAGGTGAATGGCCAGTGTCTTTTCCTTGGGGTGAGGGGTTTCAAGACGAGGGGGCATATTTTTAAGGTGAGGGGAGAAAGATTCAAAAAAGACAGTTGCAATTATTTTACACAGCAAGTGGTTTGTGTGTGGAATGGGCTTCCAGAGGAAGTGATGGATACAGCTACAGGTACATGTTTTAAAGACATTTAGATAAGTAAATGAATAAGAAATGTTTGGAGGGATATGGGCCAAGGGTGAGCAGGTGGGACTAGTTTAGTTTGGGATTATGGTCGGCATGGACTGGTTGGACCGAAGAGTCTATTTCCATGCTGTATGACTCTACGACTCTACTTTATTAATCCCCTTTAGCATCTTATTCATCTCAACTAAATTTCTTCTTGTTCTTCTAAACTCTCGCAAATGTAGGTCTAAACTGCTCAATCTCTCCTCATAAAACAAGGTTTTATTTCTGGAATTAATCTTCTCTGAACTGCCTGGAATACAATTACATCCTTCCCCAAATAAGCAGACCAAAACTGTATTCAGTATCCCAGATTATTGTCTCATTTGTAACATTGCCCCATGTCTATCTCAATCCCAGTATAAGATCTGTCTCTTAGTCAAATTTACAACATTTTTGCTCAACTGGTTTGATGTATCATCAGAAAATATTAACTCTATTTCTCCCTCAACAGAGGCTCCCTCACCTGCTGAACATTTCCAATCCTTTATTTCAGATTTCCAGTCTCTCGACAGTTATTTGCTTTTGCCTAACCTCTCCTGTTTGTCCTGAGCGCAAAATGGAAAAAAGCATGCTTCTATCACATTTTTCAGGCCTCAAGATAATCCAGCCAAAGAAGTACCTCAAAAAGTTAGCACTGTTGCAATATAGGAATCAGGATAGCCAATTCGCACATAGGAAACTCTCTGAACCAAGAATGCGATAATGACCTGATGTGTCAGTTTATAACAATCATTATGACTTACGGATAAATAGTGGTAAGGACACCTTCACTTCTTCAAAATAGTGCCATGGGATTTTTTTGGTCCACTTGAGGGAGTCAACAGGAACTTAGCTTAATGTCTCATCTCAAAGACAGGACCTCTAACAGTACGGCACTCCCTCAGTACTGCACTGGAGTGTTAGCCAAAATTTACTGCTCAAGTGTCTGAAAAGGCTTCTGATTTCAAACGTTTCCAGCTCAGAGGAAAGAGAATGCTACTTACTGATCCCTTACACTGTTTACTAATCTAAGTGAAACGGCTAGACACGTACTTACGATTATAAAGGAGTGTCAATTAAAGACTAAGATAAGGAGGAATTTCATTTCTCAGAGGGTTGTGAGCCTTTGGAACAGAGCCCGTGTGAGATAGATTCTCCTACTGGTTGAGAATCTAAGGCTTATTGGAAATAGGCAGGAAAGTGGATACAAGGAATGCCCAATCAGCCATGATCCTGTTGAATGTGAGCAGATCAGGCTGGAGGTGCGAAATGGCCGACTGCTTTTCCTATTTCTTATGGTCTTATTGTCTTATTACGTGACAACACTTACCGTAGAACATGCACGTATGAAGGCAAAGAGTGGTAGGCACCAGGCTTGGCAGTGATGCCTCTACTGTAGCATAGAAGCCACTGTTGAAGGTCACATATAAAGAACAGCAATGTGAAATGTCAGAAGACTTTTGCCACCCATGAGACTGTGCCAAGCAAGAGTTGTGTCTGAGGGCGGACACGGAGCATATTGGAACAGGAAGGAATATTGCTTTGTAGATAACCACATTTCAGAGGTAAATCAGATTTGTTTAGCACAATTCATTACACTAGCACAATTCATTACACTATAATCCTTAAAGTGCGACATTAAGTATTCCCTGTGCTTTATAATATTCAGAATTATTGAGTCACATAGGAAATCTATTTTTAATTAATCTAATGTCTGTAAATAAATAGGATTATTAGTAAAATAAATAATGGCTGAAGAATAATTATACTGTGTAAATTTACTAAAGTTTAACAGTGAGGTCTGGCTTAAAACTACGGCTGTTTTACAGTTTTAAAACCAGTATAACTAGCAAAGTTTTATCCCTTCTCAAGGGCGATGGTGGCCCCATGGTAATGTCACTGGCCTGGTAACTCAAAGGCCCACATTAATGCTCTGGGGACATGAGTTCAAATCCCACCATAACAGCTGGTGGAATTTAAATTCAAATCAGAAATCTGGAATTGAAAGGTAGTCCTAATGGTTGTGAAAACCCTTCTGGTTCACTGATGTTCCTTGGGAACAGAGATTTGCTGTCCTGGCCTGCATGTGACTCCAGACCCACAGGAACGTGGTTGACTCTTAAATCCCTTTTAAACAGCCTTGCAAGCTGCTCAGACAATTAGGGATGGGAAACAAATGCCCACAGTACCACTTTCCAAAAACAATCCTCTCACTGCCCAAACCTCAGACTGTTGGAATCTGCCTTGTACACACAGGTAGTTTGAGCTGAATAGATGGCTATCACTCTTCAATCTCAGGCATTTTCTACATGAACCATGTCACCTTCACCCAGCAGAACTCTCCATTACCTATTTCTTATCCAGTCCCATTCCAAATACAGCTTTGTAATGGTACAGAAGGAGCTGATTAAGCCCATTGTGTCTGCACCTGTTTTCTTACCTAATGCCTATCTCCTGATTTTCCCCACATCCCTCCACTCCATTTCTATCCAAACAATGCCCGAATTGAATGCCTCAATCAAACCTGCCTCCACCACATTTCCACGCAATGCAATCCGGAGCCTAGGAACTCGCTGTGTGAAAAAGATTTTTCTCACATCTTCCTCGCTTCGTTTGCAAATAATTTTAAAGGGCAAAAATCAAAGGATGGAGTGATTCAGTGTCTATCCGAAATCAACCATCTCTTGCGAAATTTTCTCTCTTGTCTCTGTGCTGTCACCTTTGGGGGTCTCCCGGACCCCTATCCTGGGCAACTTCCCTCTCCCTCACACATGTTACCCATTGGCGATATCAACGAATGCAACTTTCATCTGTGCGTCATGACACCTTCTGACTTCACAAATGCCTCTGTGCCCACAGAAGACCCGACTTAGCACCAACTGACCCCCAAAATATAAATCCTTCATCTTTCAATCTGTCCATCCTATCCCTGCTACCATCCTCCCCAGCATCTTATTTTGGCCCTAACACTCACCAATCCTTGCCTTTTGGGCCTCAGCATTGCCTTACTATTTCTGACACAGCTTTGAGCTTCTTGACCACACACTCAAAGGACTCCATCCCGAAAACACTCCATCCTTCTTTGGTCTTAGCTGACTCTCAATTGGTAGAACACCTGTCTCCAACTACCAAGTCAGAAAGTCGCGGATTCGAATCTTAAGCACAAATTTCAGCTGACTCTCTGGTGCAGTTCTGTTAGAGGTGCTGCCTTTTGAATGAGTTAGTAAACCAAGGTTCTGTCTCACCTCTCAGGTGGAGGTAAAAGAACTCATAGCATTATTTATTCCTAAACCAAAATCATTTATGCTGATGTTCTAGACACATTATTACCTTGCTATTTGTGGGCACTTGCTGTGCCTAAATTGGCTGCCACATTTCAAAACTACATCACTGCTTGTAAAAACACTTTGTGACAAATAAAAGTTGTAAGAGGCCTTAATAAATGTACACTTTCTTTCAAAATTAAGTCCCATAAAAGCTATTTCTCAGTCATTTGTGATGCGCATTCTAGTTTTCTATGTTAGTCACAATTACGTATACTGTGGAATCAAGCTCTTGTTGAGACAGATACCTTGAAGTTTGTTTATCACATCACCTTTTTACACATTTATAATATCACACGTAGTCTAGGTTCTGCACTTTCTAACTTTACTGGACATTTCTCACTCTTAGATGATTGACTGAATATGCTAAATGGACTCCATTACACAGCTGAAGGTGAGGTGGGTACATTTATACTGGAACATTGCTTATCATATAATTCTCTGCAAGCTACAGATCTGTCAAATCTGAAGTCTGTGCCTTATTGCAACATCTCTTCCTAATTTCTCCATCCATGACTAAATATCCACTTAGTCTCTTTCCATTGGCAAAATAACTTGAGATGTTTTCGTTACCACAGGCATGATGCAAATGTAAGCAGAGTAATCAACATTATAAAATGTAGAATGCTGGCCATCTGAAAAGAAATGATGACAATTCTGGAAACATACAACAGGTAACTTGTCATATGAGGTCTAGTTGAGGATTGTACTCAAAGAAGCTTAGAAGGATGAGGGATAACCTCATTGGAAATTCCAGAATACTGAGAGACCTGGATAAAGTGAATGTGGAGAAGATGTTTCCATGAGTAGGAGAGACTAGGACCCAAGGGCCCAGCCTCAGAGTGAAGGGACAACCCTTTAGAACTGAGATGAGGAGGAATTTCTTCAGATAGTGGCAGTTAATCTATGGAACTCATTGCTACAGGAGGCTATGGAGGCCAAGTCATTGGGTGTATTTGAGACAGAGATGGATGGGTTCTTGATTAGTAAGGGGATTGAGTGTTATGGGAGGAGATAGGAGAATAGGTTTGAGAAACATATCAACCGTGATTGAATGGTGGAGCAGATTTGATGGGCTGAATGGCCTAATCCTGCTCCTATGAGTAATGGTCTTATGGTCTAACTCACGAGCAGTAAAAGGTAACTGAACAATCTAACATCAACCCTCCTTTCTGAGTGAAAGAATGGCAAACTGGCTTCTCTCATTACAAACGCTGTCAGTACTGCGCTCTCTGTTCTGTTTATAATACACAAATATATCGTCGATTGCAATAGTTATGTATTCATAAATATAGAGCAGGCAGCTTGGGAGTTCTAGGGAAGAAAAACCTTTTAATTAATCTAATTAAAATTCATAACCCATTAATCTGCTCAACCGTTATGGCCTTCTACTTTCAGAAAAAGTAGGCTTTGTGTTACTTGAGCTAAAAATATACCTTTACCACTCATGAATTTTATATGTCCCAGTTACTTTGCTGCCCTCTCGTTAGTCTCCCTGTCTAATGTACATTAATCCTGCAGCAAAGAGAGAGCTCCCTGCCGTCATGCTGAGCTGGGTGGGGAAAAATGCTCACTACTGCATCGAGTAACTCGTTCAGGCAACAGCTGGATAATCCTTTTGGTGGGGAGCAAATTTGAACATTGCAGGGAAACATAGGAAGATAGAACAAAGGTATGAAAGATGGGACACAATGATTCCTGCACTATTGTGGCAGTGACAGATGGAGTGTTATCGACAGAAAGCAGTAATAGATAAATGTGGAATGCTTTCTTTAATTACCTCTGAGATCCAAACATATTTAAGAAAAAGACCTGGCATTTATACTCTGCCACTTAGAATGTCCCATAACACTTCATGGCCAATCAATTAGTTTTGGATTGTAGTCAGTTGTTAGATGATTTACTTGCTTTCTGAGAGGTCCCCACAAACGGCAAAGAAATGAAAGGCCAGTCCCATTGTCCAAAATTCCATGGATTGT
Organism: Rhincodon typus; assembly: GCF_021869965.1. Lineage (NCBI taxonomy): Eukaryota > Metazoa > Chordata > Chondrichthyes > Orectolobiformes > Rhincodontidae > Rhincodon > Rhincodon typus. Next base: position 38,640,783 of record NC_063355.1, on the reverse strand, counting down.
GGAATAATATTTAGAGTTCACAAGCTTGCAAATCTCAACCCTACTATTGAAGAAGGGACCAAGGGGGAATAAAAAAAAGCAGAGAACTCTTCTTATAGGAAGGATCAAAAACAGAAATTGTTGGAAAAGCTCAGCAGGTCTGGCAGCATCTGTGAAGAGAAATCAGAGTTAACGTTTCAGGTCTGTTCTAAGGAAGGGTCACCGGACCGGAAACATTAACTCTGATTTCTCTTCACAGATGCTGCCAGACCTGCTGAGCTTTCCCAGCAATTTCTGTTTTTGATTCTGATTTACAGCATCCACAGTTCTTTCGGCTTTTATTTGTTATGGGAAGGATGTTGTGAAACTTAAAAGGGTTCAGAAAAGATTCACAGGGATGTTGCTGAGGGTGGAGTGTTTGAGCTATAGGGAGAGGCTGAATAGGTTGAGACTATTTTCCCTGGAGCCTTGGAGGCTGAGGGATGACTATACAGAGGTTTATAAAATCATGAAGGGCATAGATAGGGTGAATTGCCAAGGGTAGGGGAGTCCAAAACTAGAGGGCTTAGGTTTAAGGTGAGAGGGGAAAGATTTAAAAGGGACCTAAGGAGCAACTTTTTCACGCAGAGAGTGGTGTGTGTATGGAATGAGCTGCCAGAGGAAGCGGTGGAGGCTGGTACAATTGCCACATTTAAAAGGCATCTGGATGGGTACGTGAATAGGAGGTGGTTAGAGGGATATGGGCCAAATGGGACTAGTTTAATTTAGGATATCTGGTCGGCACGGATGAGTTGGACCGAAGGGTCTGTTTCCATGCTGTGCAGCTCTATGACTCTACAGCCTTACATTGATTAAAGGGTGTGATAAATGGATTTAAAAAATGACCTGAGTGGGTAGAATCAGCATTTGTTCTGCAAATGGAAACTCGTGTCTGACAAACCTGTTGAAGCTTTTTGAGGATGTTACCAGCAAAATTGATAAAGGGACGTTGTAGAGTATTTGGATTTTCAAAAGGCTTATGATAAGGTTCTCCACTGGGGATCGGATAGCATGATTACACCATGTGGTATATGAGCTCATGTACTGGCATGGATAATGATTGGGTAACAGCCAGAAAATAGTGAGTAGGAATAAATGAGTAATTCTCACATTGAGACCATTGGGATATTGCAAGGATAAATATTTGGGCTCCATCTATTCACAATACATATCAATGACTTGGAAGTGGAACCAAATGAAACATTTCCAAATTTGGGGTAATTTGCTTTTCAGACAGGGACCTGGCGATACTCGTGGATCGGTAACTGAATGGGTAAATTTGGGAATGATACAAAACTAAAGAGGAATGAGGTGTTTTGAGGAAGATGTAAAGCAACTTCAGGAAATTTGAAAAGGCTTAGAGAATGAGCAAGAACATGGTAGATGTAATACAATGTGGAAAGATATGAGTAGGGGAAACAAATGTGCAGAGTATTACTTAAATGATGAGATTTTGGAAAGCATGGATGTGCAAAGGGATCTGGGTGTCCTTGTAGATATGTAACCGAAGGCTAACATGCAGGTGCAGCAAGCTGTTCAGAAGGCGAATGGAATGTTAGCCTTTATTGTAAGAGGATTGAGTACAGGAGTAATGAAGTTGCTACAGTTCTATAGGAGCTTGGTTAGACTGCATCTGGATTAGTGTGTGCAGTTTTGGTTGCCTTAAATCAGTAAAGGTATTATTGCCATAGAGAGAGTGCAATAAAGATTCAACAAGCATGATCCCAGGATGGCTGGACTGTCCTGTGAAGACAGAGTAGGCAAACTGAGCTTGTATTCTCTAGATGAATGAGAAGTGATCTGGTCGAAACCTACAAAATACTGAAAGGGATAGACAAGATAGATGCAAGTAAGATGCTTGCCCTGTTTGGGAATCTAAAACCAGGGGCCACAAATTAAAAATAAGGGGACCCCATTTAGGACCAAGATGAGGAGGATTTCTTTCGCTAAGGGAGTGGTGTTTTTATGCAATTCTCTCCCCTAGAGGGCTGTGGAAGCTCAGTCTTTGAGTGTATTTGTGTAGAAGTTTTTAATTAATTTTTAAATATCAAGTGTTGGGTTGGCGGGGGGGAGGCAGGGTTTAGGTGAAAGGCCTACTGTTTTCTCTCTGTGCATTGATGGTATAAGGTGAGGTATGAATATAGGCCATAAATCTGGGTGAGAATGTTATTCCGTTAAAGCACAATGAGATTTTAACATGACCTCAGCAAAGCGCCTCATCCAAAAGATAGCTCCTCAAACCACGCTGCACTCCTTCACTCAAATACCTCAGCCTATACAAAAACTCAAATCCCTCAGGACGGCTCAAACCCACAAATAATTGACTTACAAGCATAAAGGTGTCTCAGTGATACCGCTACGACATGCTGGTAATTTACTTCAAGTGAAGAAAAATCAAAATAGTAAATTCTGGCCAGACCCCACTTTATATCACTCAGAGACCAAGTCCCCAAAGATAACATGAAATAGCCTCTGCTTCTGAGGAACACAAGGATCCTGACCACTTGCTAAAGTGAAATCCATTCTGTGGCTCAGCACAACATTGTAACCTGCCCATGTTTGACACTGGGAGAAATTCAGAGACGTACTGAAAGAGTTTGAGCCCTGAGTAAAGGGAGGCCTTGCAGTTATTATAATAAACTGTGATGTCTCCACAATGGTTGGGCCCTGGGGAAGGAATGTCACCAAATCAAAAGCTAGAGGATTTGCCCATTCATTTTCAGGGCAAGCTGTGGCCAGTCTTGCCAGCTGCTTAAAGCCATCGAATTTTGATTCTAACTGATCTGGCATTTTACATTTCTCCATAAGTCAGCACTCAATCATCCTTTGGGCTTTTAAAAATCTGTCCCAATCAAACTCTTGCTGAATGGTGACTGATTGGGTACATGCCGTCAGGGGTCATAAATGAGCTTTCTTCAGACAGAGGATCACACAAAATGGTGACAGGGACCAATTCTCCCCTCATACCTGCACCTGACCAACAAAATAACAAGAGATAACAAGGTGTAGAGCTGGATGAACACAGCAGGCCAAGCAGCATCAGAGGAGCAGGAAGGCTGACATTTCGGGCCTAGACCCTTCTTCGGAAATGATGCTGCTTGGCCTGCTGTGTTCATCCAGCTCTACACCTTGTTATCTCAGATTCTCCAGCATCTGAAGTTCCTACTATCTCTGAAACAAAAGAACAAGTCAGCTCTGGCCTGGCTGAACTCAAGTATCAGGCCTATGTTTCTGTTTGCTTTTCTCTTAAGACTATATAAAAAAAAAGGCCGAGGAGTAGGCCATTTGGCTCCTCGGGCCTGCTCAATAGGTTCATGGCTGACAATTCTCATGTCCACTTTCCCCATAACCCTTGACTCCCCGATTGATCAAGAATCTATCAATGTCAGCCCTAAAGCAACACAAGGGCTCTGACTTCAGAGGTCAGCTGTGGCAAGAATTCCAAAGATTCACAGCCCTCTGGGAAAAGAAATTCCTCCTCATCTTACGTTTAAATTGACGCCCCTTAATTCTGAGACTACAGCCTCCGGTCTTAAGCTCTTACATGAGAGGAAACATCCTCTCAGTATTTACCCTGTCAAGTCCCTTAAGAATCTGAAATGCTTCAATGAGATCACCTCTCATTCTTCTAAACTCCAGTGAGCAGAGTCCCAGTCTGTTTAGTTTTTGCCAATAAGACAATCCCTCCATACCGGGGATCATCCTTGTGAGCCTTCTTATTTGCAGTGTGATCAGAGATGGGTGCATGTCACACTAGCATTAGAGGAAAGGGGCACATTAACATTATGGAGGATGTTCAAGCATTGTGACTTTTTCAGAAAAAATATAGCAGTCATTTTTAGGGGCAATGTAACATTGATATTAAAACTCTAAGAAAATATTTCTCGTCATTGGAGAGAGTAAATAAGTGCTAGGTACTATCTCTGTCTGACAATAGAGAATCTATCATCTCCCATTGATATTCAATAGCATTATCCAGTCTTAAATACTCCACCATCAATATCTTTTGAGTTACCATTGACCAGAAACTACACTGGTCGTGCCATATAAATAGGTACAAGAACAGATCAGTCTGCAATGGTAAACCCATATCCAGAACACCAGCGTCTGTCCATCATTTGGCAAAAGTCAGAAATGTGATGGAATACTCTCAACATTCCTGGCTAAGTGCAGCACTTAAGAAGCTTAATATCATTCAGAACCCCCTCATAGGCACCCATACCAGCATTTTAACTACAACACAGAACTGCAGATGCTGAAAATCTGAAACAAAAACAGAAAGAGAGAAAAAAAGAGTCAATATTTCGAGTCCAGGGACTTCACAAATGCCTTCACCATTCACTCCTACCATCAATAGCACACTAGGATAGCAGTATACCATCTACAGAATGTAACATAGCAACCCTCTAAGGCACCTTCAACAACATATTCAAAATCCACAACCCCTACCATCCAGAAGGACAAAGGCAGCAGATGCATGGGAACACCATTAACTGCAAGTCCCCCTCCAAGGCATTCGCAATCCTGACTTGAAACTACATCACCGTTACTTCACTGTCACTGGGTGAAAATCTTGAAATTCCTTTTCTGTGGGTCTACCTACAGCACATGGACTGTAGTGGTTCAAGGAGGCAGCTCACCACCACTTTGTGAAGGACGAGTAATAAGCAGTGGTCCGCCCACTGATACCCACAGCTCATGAACAAATGAGGAGAAAGTGAAATTAGTGTTGCATCAGATCCAGTGCAATTCTTGAGGGGTGGGTCAGCTTAAAATCTGAGGAAGGGTCACCGGACCCGAAACGTTAACTCTGATTTCTCTTCACAGATGCTGCCAGACCTGCTGAGCTTCTCCAGCAACTTCTGTTTTTGTTTAAAATCACAATTCCTCCGCTTGAACCCCCTACACTCCAGTGACCAACAGTGGGTCGGAGTAGAAGATGGTGCATATGAGCCCTGAGTTGAATACAGAGCAGTTGAAGGGACATGATGCCTGCAGCTGCCAAGTCAGTCCTGTTGCTAAACAAGAAAATTGAAACAATGCCAGCCTCTTTGGGATCCAGTCCATGATTCTAGGTACAAGTGCATGGCCTTCCTTCTCAATAACTCATTCCAATTGGGGCATTTGTTAAATTCACAGCAGCTTAATATGCGATGATGGACAAAGTGTTACATGATCCAGATATTAGGCGAGAATAATTACTTTGCAGATATTCATAATCCTTATGCATTAAAACTTAGTATCAAATCCATTAATTCCAACAAATAATTGTAAATCCAGTTTTATTAAATGCATTGCCATGTGGATCAACCAAAGGTTTTCCAGTTTAAAGACCAGCCCTGTATATCATCTTCTATCTGACAGGCATAAGAGCGAGCTGTTACAATTCAGAACTAGTACTGAGGACCCACCATTACCCAGATCTCCAAACCAGCTGTCTCTCTGGGACCACACTCATGAACTGCTGGAGTTATTTTAAAATTCTCCATTTTTAAGTTAGGGACATTACTGGCAAGACTAGTATTTATTTGCTATCTCTACTGCCTTTGAGCAGATGCACTGTCTTCTTGAGCCACTGTGATCGGTAGATATAAATTCACCTACTGTGCTGCTGGGGAGATCCAGTCTTTTGACCCAACCCAGGGACAGAGAAGGATTGGTGGTATCCTCCTCAGTCAGGATGGCATGTGACTGCAAAACCTAGGCCTATGCAATGAGTGTTTATAGGCTTCCTCCCCTTCAAATTTATCTAGCCATCTATTCCTTTCTTTTCGATAGTTTCCTAATCAACCTGCTCAGCAATGCTATTGCACACCCCTGGAACAGGTGGGACTTGAACTCACATCTCCCGAATTATAGGTAGGAATACTACGACTGTACCACAAGAGCCCTTCACTTCTTTGTTTATCCTCAATGGTCAATGATACTGACTGAGGTCTGCTGATGAATTAAGCGGCTGTGAAAATAATGGGGTAACAGGCAACACTGGGTGTGATAGGTACTGAGTGTTGGAATTATCAACAAACACTCTTCACAAGGAAAAGTATTTTTGTGTTGTATTTCACTAACAGGCTTAGATCCTCCATGTTAACACTTAATAAGCTTCCCCTTAAAGAGATTTATGCCAGTCGCTTCAATTAGTTCTTTTGAAAGCAAGTTCCTCACTCTAAACTTCCTCTGGACAATAAAGTTCCTCCTGAATGCCCAACTGGATTCTGGTAAGTAATTAGCTCATATTGATGCCCCCAAGTTTTGCACTGTTTCCTGTTCAGTCTGCTGATCCTTTTCATACATATAACATAGAACAGTACAGCACAGTACTGGCCCTTCGGCCCACGATGTTGTGCAGCACCTTTACGCTAAACCTAAGGTCTATCTAACCTCCACCCCTACCTTATACTACTAATACATTTAAAAGGCCTCAACAGATCACCAGATATCCATACAATTTTCTGGTCCCATGATTCCATTTTCTGCAGGAGTGCTCCATCTGACCTTGGAAAACACATTGCAAACTGTGAAAGGCCATTTGAACTTATCTAAAACCCACTAATAGGAGGTGCATGACAAGTCAAAAGATCTAGATGAAGTTGCCAACACTACTTATGATATTTATAACATTACAAACATATACAAGAGGAAAAAAATAGCTTGCCAATGCAGACCTCCGTGTTAACACTTTTGCTAGATGGTTCTGTATTCTGTGTGATCAAAGCTAGCATATTAGATTAGGTCAAGTGGTTGTTACAGAGAGTTTGTAGCCAGACCTATAGCTGCTTACAGCCAGATGTTAGTATTCTGAGAAGATGTGAGTTTTATAACTACAAAAATGGTGTTATCGTCACCCTGAGCCATTACATCACTATCTACTGGTATAATTGCACAGAATACACCAAGATCATGTGACAGTAATTTCAGAATTTGCTTCAATTCTTTAATGTTCTATAAATACAAGGAAAGGTTAGAGAAACTGGGCTTATTCTCCTGGGAGCAGAGATGAAGGTGGTATGGTGGCTCAGTGGTTAGCACTATTGCTTCACAGCACTAGGGACCCAGGTTCAATCCCAATCTTGGATGACCATTTCTATGAAGTTTGCACATTCTCCAAGTGTCTGTGCAGGTTTACTCTGGGTGCTCTGGTTTACTTCCACAGTTCAAAGATTTGTGGGTAAAGTGGATTGGCCATGCTAAATTGCCCATAGTTCTAGAGAATGTGTAAGTTAAGTGGGTTAGCCAGCAGAAATGTAGGGATAGGGTAGGGTATGGGGGTGAAGATGCTCTTCAGAGAGTCAGTGTGGACTTGTTGGGTTGAATGGCCTGTTTCTATGCTGTAGGGATACTATTCTATGGAACATTAAAGGTGTTCAAAATTATGAATGACTTGGACAAGGTAAAGAAGGATATTCTGTTTCCATTAGTTACTACTGTCAGTAACTAGGGGTCATAGTTTCAAGGCTCTTAGCAAGAGAGATAGAAGTGAGACAAGGAAAAACTTCTTTACTCAATTGGAATTTGGAATGTGCTGCCTGGGAGAGTGGTGGAAGTGAATTCTATTGGAGGTTTCAAAAGAGAATTGAATATATATTTGAACATGAATAATTTAGAGACTACGGAGATAGGGCTGGAGAGTGGGATCTTTCGGGAGCTGGTACTGACACAATAAGTTGAATGGCCTCCTTCTGTACTTTAAAAGTCTGTGATTCTATGACTACATGATTCTGTCTAAACTTTTACATTTGGATTAATTTACCCAGGTGATTTCTCAATAAGGCATGCTGATTGGAATCAGCAAAATCCTGGGAATACTTTGGAGCAACTTTCTGACATTTTCCCTCCAGTCAGATAGCTTTGTAAACAAACAGAAGCAACAGTCAACTTCATAAACACCTTCAATTCCATCCAATGCCAGGGGCTACAGACAGTCACAGCTATTTCAGAAATAACTGGTGCTGGAAGGAGATTATTACAGCAACTGTAAAGAACAGTAATGTTATTTTCATGTGCTTCGAGTGAATGCGACCACCTCAAAATTAGAAGAGCTACAGGAATGGGTAACAAGGGAGTGAAATGAACTGGGTAGCTCTTCCAGAAAGGCAGTGGTAACCTAACATGTGAAAATGGCCTCTTCTATGCTGTAATTTCTCTGCTTCTTTCTATAATTAGACGCTTTTAACAATTTAACTGTGAGTCCAGTGGTATGAAAACAACTTGGATGAGGGGCACTTGCAGAATTTGGAGAAGGAATGAAAGATCCTATGGTGGAGAAGTGGGTAGAAAGAATTTGGGCTCCTGATTGGGTATGAGACTGAGGGAAAGACTTCAATTCTTTTCCCTGCTTGCATCTCTTGAATGGCTTCGTAGCAGAGGTCAAAACTTGCATGCGCCCCTTAGTTACCAGTGAGCCTTCCCAGGGGTGGAGATTGTGAAGTTCTCCCTGAAGCTAGCAATTCTTCCTTGGATATAAACATAACTTTGTTTTCTAAGCTTGGAAGCTGTACTTGATGAGCGAACAGATACGTTTACAGAGATGGGAAGGGGTGCACGCATAAAGGGATTGAAACAAGTTTGAGAACCTTAAGTGTGAGGCATGTGGGGGACTGGGATCCAGTGTAGGTCAGAAAGGACAGGGCAGGATTCGATATGGTATTGGCTGCAATGCAGTGTTCCATCATGATGGGGGGAGGTGATGGGTATAATGTCAAGAATCATCAAATGTGAATGCACTCAACAAAGGCTTGCTGGATAATAATCAGAGCGTGGCACGTAGCTCTGACCCTCCACAAACTCAGGGGGAGCTAAATCCAGTTACTGTCACTATCCTGTCTTAGACTAGATAATTTAAAAGGGAGGAAAGATTTTCATTTCTTTAGCACCTTTCATGATAACAACACATCACAAAGTGCTTTACAACTAATGTAGTATTTATGAAGCACAGTAACGTTGCAGTTCCAGAAATGGAGCAGCCAGTTTACACGCAGTAAGCCCCCGCACATGGAATGAATGGTCGGATCACCTGCTGATGTTGGCTGAGGATTAATAGTGACCAGGACACTGTGAGAAACTACTTCCTCAAGTTCTTCTTCAAAACAGTATTTTGTGATCTTTTACACTCGTCTAAGAAAGCAGAAGTCTCGAGAAGCCCAAAACAGCACATCCAACACTACAGTACTCCCTTGATATTGCATTGAAGTATTAGCCACGATTGTTAGCTCAGGTCTCTGCAGCAAGGCTTAAACTCCCAACTTTCTAATACAGATGTATGTGTGGTTCCCATTCAGCCATTAACTGATACAACTAGCACAGCTCAGAGCCTGGACCTGCGACCTCGTTGCTCTGCATGTTTATGTTCATCCTTTATTGATTCCTTGGTGTCAATTCTTTACATTGTGTTGTTTCTGGGCAGTAATCAGCAGCATTGCTCTAAATCACTGAATAACCGAGAAACACTCATGATTTTCATCATTTATGTAAATGATTTGGATGTGAATATAAGAGGTATGGTTAGTAACTTTGCAGATGATGCCAAAATTGGTGGTATAGTGGACAACGAAGAAGCTTACCTCACAGTACAATGGGACCTTGATCAGATGGGCCAATGGCTCAAGGAGTGGCAGATGGAGTTTAATTTAGATAAATGTGAGGTGCTGCATTTTGGAAAGGCAAATCAGGGCAGGACTTATACACTTAATGGCAAGGTCTTGGGAGCGTTGCTGAACAAAGAGACCTTGGAGTGCATGTTCATCGTTCCTTGAAAGTGGAGTTGCAGATAGACAGGATAGTGAAGAAGGCTTTTGGTATGCTTGCCTTTATTGGTCTGTGCATTGAGTATAGAAGTTGGGATGTTATTTTGTGGCTGTACAGGACATTGGTCAGGCCACTTTTGGAATACTGTATTCAGTAATGGTCTGCCTACTATAGGAAGGATGTTGTGAAAGTAAAAAGGGTTCAGAAATGATTTACAAGGATGTTGCCGGGGTTGGAGGGTTTGAGCTATAGGGAGAGGCTGAATAGACTGGGGCTATTTTTCCTGGAGTGTTAGAGAGTGAGAGGTGACCTTATAGAGGTTTATAAAATCATGAGAGGCATGAAGAGGGTAAATAGGCAAGCCTTTTCCCCAGTGTGGGAGAGTCCAAAACTAGAGGGCATAGGTTTAAGGTTAAAAGGAACGTAACGGGCAACATTTTCACACAGAGGGTGGTGCGTGCATGGAATGAGCTGCCAAAGAAGGTGGTGGAGGCTGGTACAATTACAACATTTAAAAAGGACCTGGATGGGTATATGAATATAGGAAGGGTTTAGAGGGATATGGGCCAAATACTGACAAATGGGACTAGATTAATTTAGGATATCTGGTTGGCATAGATGAGTTGGACTGAAGGGTCTGTTTCCATGCTGTGCATTTCTATGGCTCTATGTCTCCATCCACACTCTCAAGAGAAGAATGGACATACTTTGGGTATGAAAGTGCAAGAAGGCAAGGATGAAATGTACTCCAGCAAAAGCCAGCAACATTAAAAATACTAAACTGGGGGAAAAGTGCTGTGAGCAGGCGGTTATAGAATCACAGAGTCATAGAATCCCTACAATGTGGAAACAGGCCCTTCGGCCCAACAAGTCCACACCGAACCTCAGAGTATCCCACCCAGGCCCATCCCCCTATAACCCACCTAATCTACACATCCCTGAACACTACAGGCAATTTAGCATGGCCAATCTACCTACCCTGCACGTCTTTGGACTGTGGGAGGAAACCAGAGCACCCGGAGGAAACCCACGCAGACACGGGCAGAATGTGCAAACTCCACACAGACAGTTGCCCAAGGCTGGAATCGAACCTGGTGCTGTGAGGCAGCAGTGCTAACCACTGAGCCACTGTGCTGCCCCAAGTGAAGAAGCCCTTCATCCCTGGGTGGGTCCGAACCACCAACCTTTCGGTTAACAGCTGAAAGTTAGTGGGAACTGAACTCAGATCATTTTTAAGAGATTATAATTCCTCTTCTTTAACTGAGTGTTTGCTTTGCCAATCATTTGTGGATCTGAAGTTCTCCAGCTTCATTTCTCATGCCTGTAAGCTACTGCTACCTTTTTCTACAAGTTTGCTGGAACTCCTTCCCCAGCACCTAAGCTCTTGGTGCGTTGCATCAGTGCAGGGTTGTGTAGGTGCGAAAGTTTACCACATTAATTAAAGTCAAGGTGGAAGTTTACGCAAGCTGACAATGTTTCTGGCATGCTCTGAGAGAGGCCTGTGTATTGAGAAAGCACATCTAGAACCCATCTGCATGTAGTCACTTGCTTATCTCCTCAGTCTCTCCCTGAGAGTGCACAGCCACCTCTGCAATGAATCAATACTTGTAGGTAGTTTTCTGCACCCGTACACACCTCATGCTCACATCACAGAACCCGAATGCACATCGCTACACAATGATCAATAGTGGATTGGAATTCATTTTTATTACTTGTCCATGGGCTGTAGCTTGGAAAGAGGGTCAGTCTAGCTCAGTTTGCTTGGTGTCTCAGTTGAGAATTAGTGTGATGCCAACAGTGTGCGTTCAATTCCTATCACCAGCTGATGTAACAATGAAGCATTCTCCTTCTCAACCACTTCCCTTGCCTCAGGGATCATTACCCGCGGGAAAAACCAAAACCAGTCATCTCTCTATGATGAAAACCAAAAGAACTGCGGATGCTGTAAATCAGGAACAAAAACAAAGTCGCTGGAAAAGCTCAGCAGGTCTGGCAGCATCTGGGGAGGAGAAAACAGAGTTAACATTTCGGGTCCGGTGACCCTTCCTCAGAACTCTCTCTATGATGATCTGGTAAGTCTATGGAGACTTGACTTGAGCGAGGGCAGCATTTATTAAGAGTGAATCACATTGCTGTGGGCCTGGAGTCATACGTACACCAGATCATGAAAAGATGGCAGATTGTCTTCCCATAAGGGCATGAAATGGCATGGAGAGAAGATCAGCTGGACAGGAAATAGAAGGTAGGCACAAATTCATAACTTTCTGGGTCAGCAAGGTGGAATGATTGGTGTGCCACATCAATTAACTTTTACAATTTATACAAATAACTTACATGAAGGACCAAAGGTACAGTTGCTAAATTTGCTGATGTTACGAAGACAGGTATGAAAATAAATTGTAAAGAGGACATAAGGCGACTACAATAGGATATAGATAAATTAAGTGAGTGGGCAAAGATCTGGCAAAAAGAGCACAATGAAGTAAAAAGCCAAATTGTCAATTTTGCAGGAGGAATAAAATAAAATGCATGTCACAGACATCTGACCTGGCAGTGCCCATTTTCAGGGAAAATGGCTCAGTGGTTAGCCCTGCTGAGTCACAGCACCAGGGAGCCGCGTCCAATTCCAATCTTGGGCAACATCTTGTGCAGAGTTTGCACATTCTCCCTGTGTCTGTGGAGGTTTCCTCTGGGTGCTCCAGATTCCTCCCACAGTCCAAATATGTGCAGGTTAGGTGGATTGGCCATGCTAAATTGCCCACAGTGACAAGGGATGTACAGGCTGGGTGGATTAGCCATGGGCAATGCAGGTTTACAGGGTTAGGGTGGGTTTGGGTGGGATGCCCTGCGGAGGGTCGGTGTGGACTCAATTGGCTGAATGGCCAGCTTCCACACTGCAGAGATTCTAGGATTCTATGAAAATCATCTAAATGGTGAGAGATTAGAGAGCTCTGAGATGCAGAGGACCCGGGTGTCCTAGTACATGAATCACAGAAAGGTTAGCATGCAGGTACAGCAAGGGAAAACTTCTTGAATATCACTGCAAGAAGAGTTAAATAAAAGAAGTGGTCAAGTTGTGTTTCAGTTATACAGAGAAATGTGACTGCATCTGAAGTATTTGCCTCCCTATTTGAGAAATGATATAAACATGTTGGAAGTAGCGCTGAGCAGGTTACCTAAACTAATATCTAGAATGACTCCCTCGTCCGCCCCACACTCCCCACCAGCCCCACCACTTTTCCCTGCAACCGCAGGAAGTGCTAGACCTGCCCTCACACCTCCCCCATCACCCCTATCCCAGGCCCCAAGAAAACCTTCCACATTAAACAGATGTTCACCTGCACATCTACTAATGTGTTATACTGTATCTGCTGTTCCCAATGTGGCCTCCTCTACATCGGGGAAACCAAGCGGAGGCTTGGAGACCACTTTGTGGAACACCTACACTCGGTTCGTGACAAACGACTACACCTCCCAGTCGCGAACCACTTCAACTCCCCCTCCCAGTCCTTGGACGATATGTCCATCCTGGGCCTCCTCCAGTGCCACAACGATGCCACCCAAAGGCTGGAGGAACATCTCATATTTCGCTTGGGAACCCTGCAGCCCAATGGTCTCAATGTGGACTTCACAGGCTTCAAAATCTCCCCAAACCCAACCTCATCCCAAGACCAAAAACAAAGTTGCTGGAAAAGCTCAGCAGGTCTGGCAGCATCTGTGAAGGAGAAAACAGAGTTAACGTTTCGGGTCCAGTGACCCTTCCTCAGAACTGATGGTGGTTGGGAAAACGTCAGGTTATATGCAGAAAATAGGGAGGTGGATGGGGTAGGGAGTAAACGATAGGATAGAGCCCGTAGAGAGAGAAAGACAGTTGGACAGACAAAGGAGTTGCTAACGATCAGGCTGGGAGGATAAATAGTTGTTAATGGGGACTGTTAGTGACTAACAACAGGGGGTGTGTAATGGCAGGCTATGTGGTAACAAGGCCTAGTGTGTGGGGTGGGGGGCTGGGACATGGGAGAGTTGAGGACCTAAAATTATTGAACTCAATATTGAGTCCAGAGGGCTGTAGGGTCCCCAAGCGGAAAATGAGGTGTTGTTCCTCCAGCTTGCGTTGGGCTTCACTGGAACACTGCAGCAAGCTGGAGACAGAGATGTTGCATTGAAGTGGCAGGCAATAGGTAGTTCAAGGTCTTTTTTGCGAGCAGAACGTAGATTTTCTGCAAAGCGGTCGCCAAGTCTACGCTTCGTTTCCCCAATGTAGAGGAGACCACAATGTGAGCAGCGAATACAGTAGACTAGGTTCTGGGAGGTGCAGGTGAAGTGTCGCTTCACCTGGAAGGTATGTTTGGGCCCTCGGATACTGGGGAGGGAGGAGGTAAATGGGCAGGTGTTGCACCTTCGCCGGTTACAGGGGAAGGTGCCGTAGGGCTGTGGGGAGGTGTTGGAGGTGAAGGAAGTGTGGACCAGGATGTCCTGGAGGGAACAGTCCCTGCGGAAGGCGGACAAGGGAGGAGAGGGGAATATGTGTCTGGTGGTGGCATCTTGCTGGAGGTGGTGGAAATGGCGTCTGATGATCTTCTGGATGTGGATGCTGGTAGGATGGTGGGTAAGGATAAGGGGAACCCTATCGCTGTTGCGGGAGGGAAGAGAATGGGTGAGGGCGGAAGTGCAAGAGATCAGTCGGACCTGGTTGAGGGCCCTGTTGACAACGGAGCTGGGGAAACCTCGGTTGAGGAAGAAGGTGGACATTTTGGAGGCTCTCTTGTCGAAGTTGGCTTCATCTGAACATATGCGATGGAGACATAGGAACTGAGAGAATGGGATGGAGTCTTTACAGGAAGTGGGGTGTGAGGATGTATAGTCCAGGTAGCTGTGGGAGTCGGTGGGTTTGTACTGGATATTAGTGGCCAGTCTATCCCCAGAAATGGAAACAGAAATGTCGAGGAAGGGAAGGGAGGAGTCAGAGATAGTCCAGGTGAAGGTGAGAGCAGGGTGGAAATTGGAGGCAAAATTGATGAAGTTTTCCAATTCCAGATGAGAGAGGGAAGCAGCACCGATGATATCATCGATGTATCGGAGGAAGAGTTGTGGATGGGGGCCGGAATAGGACTGGAACAAGGAATGTTCCACATACCCCACGAAGAGACAGGCATAACTAGGGCCCATGCGGGTACCCATGGCAACCCCTCTTACCTGAAGAAAATGAGAGGAGGGTGCTCGGCCAAGCGGAGGAAGGTGGTGGTGGGTGGGGATGGTTCAGGTCTTTGCTCCAGGAAGAAGCGGAGAGCCCTAAGACCATCCTGGTGGGGATTGGACGTGTAAAGGGATTGCACATCCACGGTAAAGAGGAGGTGGCTGGAGGTGGTAAACTGGAAGTTTTGAAACCGGCAGAAGGCATCAGACGAATCATGGATGTATGTGGGTAGGGATTGGGCGGGGGGGAGAAGACTGAGTCAAGGCAGGAAGAGATGAGTTCTGTGCGGCACAACTATTCCGGCCCCCACCCACAACTCTTCCTCCGATACATTGACGATATCGTTGGTGCTGCTTCCCTCTCTCGTCTGGAATTGGAAAACTTCATCAATTTCGCCTCCAATTTCCACCCTGCCCTCACTTTCACTTGGTCTATCTCTGACTCCTCCCTTCCCTCCCTCGACAATTCTGTTTCCATTTCTGGGGATAGACTGGCCACTAATATCCATTACAAACCCACCGACTCTCACAGCTACCTGGACTATACATCCTCACACCCCACTTCCTGTAAAGACTCCATCCCATTCTCTCAGTTCCTCTGTCTCCGTCGCATATGTTCAGATGAGGCCAACTTCGGCAAGGGAGCCTCCGAAATGTCCACCTTCTTCCTCAATCAAGGTTTCCCCAGCTCTGTTGTCGACAGGGCCCTCAACCAGGTCAGACCGATCACCCGCACTTCTGTCCTCACCCCTTCTCTTCCCTCCCGCAACAGCGATAGGATTCCCCTTATCCTTACCTGCCATCCCACCAGCATCCACATCCAGAAGATCATTAGACGCCATTTCCACCACCTCCAGCAAGATGCCACCACCAGACACATATTCCCCTCCCCTCCCTTGTCTGCCTTCCACAGGGACTGTTCCCTCCGGGACACCCTGGTCCACACTACCTTCACCCCCAACACCTCCCCACAGCCCTAAGGCACCTTCCACTGCAACACCTGCCCATTTACCTCCTCCCTCCCCAGTGTGCAAACATACCTTCCAGGTGAAGAAACACTTCACCTGCATCTCCCAGAACCCAGTCTACTGTATTCGCTGCTCACAATGTGGTCTCCTCTACATTGGGGAAACGAAGCGTAGACTTGGCGACCGCTTTGCAGAAAATCTACGTTATACTCGCAAAAAAGACCCTGAACTACCTATTGCCTGCCACTTCAATGCAACATCTCTGTCTCCAGCTTGCTGCAGTGTTCCAGTGAAGCCCAACGCAAGCTGGAGGAACAACACCTCATTTTCCGCTTGGGGATCCTACAGTCCTCTGGACTCAATATTGAGTTCAATAATTTTAGGGCCTCAACTCTCCCCTGTCCCAGCCCCCCACCCCATACACCAAGCCTTGTTACCACATAGTCTGCCATTA
Organism: Rhincodon typus; assembly: GCF_021869965.1. Classification (NCBI taxonomy): domain Eukaryota; kingdom Metazoa; phylum Chordata; class Chondrichthyes; order Orectolobiformes; family Rhincodontidae; genus Rhincodon; species Rhincodon typus. The sequence goes on along the minus strand of NC_063355.1, from coordinate 38,624,403 downwards.
CATACCTCCTGTTGTTAGTCACTAACAGCCCCCATTAACAACTATTTACCCTCCCAGCCTGATCCTTAGCAACTCCTTTGTCTGTCCAACTGTCTTTCTCTCTCTTCGGGCTCTATCCTATCATTTACTCCCTACCCCACCTCCCTATTTTCTGCATATAAACTAACGTTTTCCCAGCCACCATCGGTTCTGAGGAAGGGTCACTGGACCCGAAACGTTGACTCTGTTTTCTCCTTCACAGATGCTGCCAGACCTGCTGACCTTTTCCGGCAACTTTGTTTTTGTTCCTGATTTACAGCATCCGCAATTCTTTTGGTTTTCATCCCAAGACCAGCCCAGCTCGTCCCCACCTCCTTAACCTGTCCATCTTTTCTCCCACCTATCCGCTCCTCCCACCTCACTGACCAATCCCCATCCCAACTCCCTACCTACACTCACCTGTACTGGCTCCATCCCTGCCTCCTTGACCTATCCGTCTTCTCTCCACCTATCTGCTCCCTTATCCACCTTCCATCATCGCCTCCCCCCCTCCATTTATTTCAGAATCCCCTTCCCCCTCCCCCATTTCTGAAGAAGGGTCCAGAACCAAAACGTCAGCTTTTCTGCTCCCCTGATGCTGCTTGGCCTGCTGTGTTCATCCAGCTCTACACCTTGTTATCTAGAACAGGAAGGTTGTTTTCTGTAGATTTGTTGGAAAGTCTTGATCGACCGGAGTTTTGAAGAGTAAGAGACAATTTGATTGAATCATGTAAGATCTTGAGGGGTCCTGACAGTATGAATGTGGCGTGGATGTTTCACCTTGTGGGAGAATCTCGAACCAGGCGTCACTATTTCAAAAACGGATCTCCCTCTCACAGAGGATCATGAGTCTTTGGAACTGTCTTCCTGCAAAGGTGGTGAAAGCAGAAATATCCAAATATTTTTAAGGCAGAGATCCTTGGTAAGTATAAGGGGTGAAAGGTAAGTGGGAGGGAGATGGGAATGTGGAGGAATCCGATTAGCCATGATCTTATTGACTGGCACAGCAGGCTTGAGGGGCCAAGTGGCCTACTCCTGCTCCTAATGGGTAGGTTTGTATGTATAGTCACATGTGGAGAGAAACACTTACATTCTAACATTTTCAAAGCTTTGTTTCCTGCCATTTTGATTTATGGAGCTAGAGGCTTAGCAACCCTATTTAATCAAATGCACTGCAGGTATGTATCACAACTGAGACAACAAAAGTGACAAGTCAACACATGGTTGTAGAAACCACAGATTTTAAATGTACAAGTGGAGCTTGAAGTGCTTTCTTTCACGTTTTTGCCAGTTTTCTAATCCCCACTCACACTGGCTTATTTAACCTCTGCAGCACGTCTTAGACGTTTAACCCTCAGAAATTTAATGTACCTTTCAAGAGTTGCAAAAGAGGTTTTGAAACAACAAGGTGCAGGGCTGGATGAACACAGCAGGCCAAGCAGCATCATAGGAGCAGAGAGGCTGACGTTTCGGGCCTAGACCCTTCATCAGAAAAGGGGGAGGGGAAGGGGGTTCTGAAATAAATAGGGAGAGAGTGGGAGGCAGATAGAAGAGGGATAGAGGAGAGGATAGGTGGAGAGGAAACAAACAGGTCGAAGAGGCGGGGATGGAGCCTTTGTTTTCACACTTCCTGACATCTGACATTTCGTTGTTGAATTCTGAGCATACTTCAAAGTGAAGGATTTCAATCGATAATTTTAAGCAGCTTTTTACCTCAGCATTCTGCTTTGGACTACGTCCAACAAAGTGGGGGAAATAAGCAAGGTTTTTGATAAATTTATCATGCATTCTCATTTGAAATTCATCGTATTTTCCATTCGCCCCTTATCAAGGTTATGAGCGGCGTAAATAGGCTGGATAGAGAGAGAGAGATGTTTCCCCTTCGGAGAGAGGTCAATAACCAGAGGGCATGGAAGCTAAATGTTTAGAGGGGATTTGAGGAAAACCTTTCCACCCAGAGGACAGTGGGAGCCTGGAACTCACTGCCTAAAATGGTGATCAGGCAGGAACTCCCATAACATTTAAGAACCATCTAGATGATCACCTGAAACAGCGCAGGCTACAGACCAAGTGCTGGAAAATGGGATTAAAATAGATAGGTTTTTCTTGACTAGTGTGGAGATGATGAGCAGGGCCTTTTTCTGTGATGTGATGCTGTATGACTTCATCTCTTTAACCTGTTCCCCCTCGCCCCTGTCACAGCCTTACAATCCTCCATGATCTCTGCTCTCCTCCAATTTGGGCATCTCATACATCCCCAGTTTTAATTGCTCCACCATTGGTAGCCGTGCCTTCAGCTGCTTATGTCTTAAGATCTGGAATTCTTTCCCTAAATCTCCCTAACTCTCCCTTCTCACTTTAGAACCATCTTTAAAATCAACTTTTTGGTCACCTGTCTAACATCTCCTTCTGTAGCTCAGCGTCAGAAATATTTGGAAGTGTCATGGTAGTGTTTTACCACACTAAAGGCCACAGTATTACCTGCTGATGCTGACATTTCTGGGCCACATAATCATTGTCAACGTTACAGGTTGTCACTACAACTGGCCAGTGACATTGGCGGACCAAGTGCTTTTATTCTGATCAGTGCATCTTGTTTTGCCTGCTGCAAAAGGAATAATTGAAACACAAGCCTCCCACTTTACTCAACACCCCATTAAATATCAATAGCCTCAGTTATCTAACACAGGGAGGCGTTGGCGTAGCGGTATTATGGCTGGACCATAAATCCAGAAACTCAGTTATTGCACTGGGAACAGAAACAGAGGCTGCTGCAAAAGCTCAGCAGGTCTAGCAGCATCTGTGAAGAAAAATCAGAGTTAACGTTTCGGGTCCGGTGACCCTTCCTCAGAACAAAAATGTGCAGGTTAGGTGGGTTGGCTATGGTAAATTGTCCATAGTGTCCAGGGATGTGTAGGCTAGGTGGGTTAGTCATAGAAAATGTGGAGTTACAGGGACAGGCTGGGAGTCTGACTGGGATGCTGTTCGGAGGGTCAGTGCAGACTCACAAGGCTGAATGGCCTCTTTCCACACTGTAGCGATTCTATGATTCTAGTGCCCCCCCACTTTGTGATAGTTACCCTGCATCTTTTTGACCTAACTCTATTCCTTTACAGTTTTATCAACCAAACTCTCTTATTAACTTTGTTTTGGCAAACAAATGCCAATACATATGCATGAATTTGAGTGGGGGAAGAAAGCAAACGGTTGCTTTTTTTGTTTGTTTTTCTGAATTTTTTGCAATCATTTTTAACTCGAAATATTAAACGCCAAAAATCTTGTAATATTTGTGTTGTTTCAAAAGGAAAACACTGAGGCAGGATAAAAGACTGCTCATTGACTCCTCAGGTCATCCCTGTATATTGATGTTAAGAAGGCAAAGTGAAATTGCAAAGGCGAAGAGAGAAACCAAATGGGGCTTCATTGAGTGGCCAACAAAAGTAGGATGTTGACTTGCATGGGGTTGAAATAAATGGACAGCACTTTAAAAATGAATGCAAATTGTGTTTTGAAAACAAATCCACCCCCAAAACTTTTTATTCTTTCTTTCTTTCCTGAAGGTATTACTCATCTCCTCCCCTCCTCCAATCTTGGCCCTCACCCTTTGGTGCCTGGAGATGCGTGGTCTTTCAGCCAGCATTCTGTTGACTTTCTGGCTTTTTTTGGTTGTTTGGGGAAGGGGGCTGCTGGCATTGAGATGTGGTCTGCTAATAAAGTTCAAGTTAAAAGTTCCTGTGACCTTAATGTCAGACTGGGAAGGGATGAATCAGATCATGAGAGGATCATGGCTGAATTCCAAACCATCGTCAGAAGAACAATCATACCGACAGCCAGAAAAACCACAGAAAGACATAGGTTTAACTGAGAATTTTGAACCTTGTCATTTAAATAAATGATTCAATGGCTTGTCAGGACTGTAGTTGCAATTCATTATCACTTAACTTTGTAATTTAGTTGAAACACATCTTCATTTCCCAAATTTGTAATCTGATTACTGTAAAACACCAGTAAGCCATATAAGTTATGGAAGGACACTTACACAGATAGTACAAATAGACTCAAAAGGCAATTTGATGCAATTCTGCTGATAGAAAGGACTGAGGGATTTGGTGAACAGATGGTTTAATGGGAAATGACCTGTCAAGATGGGAAAAAGGTCTGATGATTTGCTTTGTTTCTATTAGATTATTAATAGAGGATTCATCTTTTCTACAATATAAATTCATATGGTGTCATTCAAAAACACTGAACAAAATATAGCAAGACTAATAGAGTCATTACAAGGAAGTAACTTAACTCCACCGGCTCACATGACACCATAAACTGTAACAGTGATATTACAAATCATTAATTTTTCAATCCAGACATCAGAAAGGATCAACAATAGGTAATACACTGTTAGCACAAGAGGGATCAGGACAATATAGCCTTAGCAAAAACTGAATAATATATTAAATAAATAATAACATTAAAGCCTACAGCTATGTGAAACCATTATTCTAGACTTGACATGTAGCTAACTGTTGAACAATAGAATGGGCACTCGTCAGTGATGCCCACATCCCACAAAATAAATTTTAGAAAATAGTTGAACCAAAGTGGATTGAAGCAAAACATTGCAGATGCTGGAAATCTGAAATAAAAAGAGTAAACACTGGAGGAACTCAGCAGGTCTGGCAGCATCTTTTTATTTGTCCATTTATGGATTGTGCGCATCATTGACTAGGCTAGCATTTGTCGCCCATCCCTAATTGCACTAAGGGCAGTTAAGAGTCAACCACATTGCTGTGGGTCTGGAGTGAAATGTCGGCCAGACCAGGTAAGGATGGCAGATTTCATTGCCTAAAGGACATTAGTGAGCCTGATGGGTTTTTAAGCCTGTTGCCAGTGGACACCATTAGGCCTGCTTTAATTACAGATTTTTAAAATATATTCCAATTTCACCAGTTGGTCTGGCATGTTCCTGCACCATATTTCCAGAACATTAGCCTAGAATTCCGGATTATGACTCCAGTGACATAATGACTAAAATCTCAGAATCACAGAGATATTACCCTGCAGAAAGAGGCCACTTGGCTCATCGTGTTTGCACTGTCTCTATTATCTAGGACTATTCTCCCAACTTTTCCCCACATCCCTGCACATAGTAATGTCTAAAACACCAGCGACATGCTCCTGAATGCCTCCGCTGGACCTGTAAATCGCTCCCCTGTGGAGACGGAAGCAGAGTTAACATTTCAAGTCCAGTATGACTCTTCCTTAAAATTTCATTTCCTTCTGAAGGAGAGTCGTATTGGACTCAAAATATTCACGCTAAACAAACGGGCAACCCATTACCACAGGGAGTGCCAAAAGCAACCAGCATCATTGCATTTATTGAGGAAGAAAAGAATAGAAAGTTATGCTGCTCGAGTTAAATAAAGAGGGGTAGGAGGATGCTAACATGGTCCAAAAGTAGGTCAAATGGTTTGTGTCCACGTTGAGTATCCCTTTTGAGAGCTAGACCTCCCATTCCTGTTATTATCCCTCCACGGTACAGCCCCTGGTCTGATGGCTGGTAAACATTCACAGTGAACATCACCTTATCCCATTCATGTTTGTTATGGAATGCCAGTGACTAGGTGTATTCATCAGCCTTCCAACAGACTGTGCACAAGCATTTTTTTTAATTAAAACTAGATTTTTCTTTTGAAACGTCAGCAGTACCTCTGCATCAACCAAGAGTAATATCACAATTGTTGATTCTGATATGTTCTGGGGGTTTTCCTAGCACTGTTGTTCATTTCACAGTCCCAAGGGAAAGAAATTGAACAATTTTGGGTTTTCAAAGATTGGTTTCCACACTGAAGTTTGAAGCCAATGCACGAACTAGGTCAATGCATAGAGGTTGGTTGCCCTTGTAGGAGGGTCCAGGACCAATGGGCATAATCTGAGAGTGATGGATTGCACACTTAAAACAGGGAGGATTGTGACTCTGTGTAATTCCTTACCATGCACAGTGGGCTGACAAGGCTGTGTCATTAACTATATTCAGGGCTGAGATAGACAGATTTTTAAACACCGAGGGAATCGAGGGTTAGTTGATGATAATCAGATCAGCTGTGATCTTATTGAATGGAGGAGCAGACTTAAAGGACAGAATGGCCTACTTCTGCTCCTACATCTCTTCATATGTACTCTGCTTATTTGTAAGCGAGTTGTGTGACTGAGTTATGAGCTAGGTGGTCAATGGATAGGGCCTCAGTGTCCAATGTGCAGTGACTGAGATGCTGACGGGTACAGAGAGCTGCCACAGGATAAGAGCACATGACCTTTGCCACGACACTAAGCATTGATGTACGTAAGGTACTGACTCTGGATGCACGCCAGCTGTGCATTGTGGGTCTGGAACACCTTACTGTGATGGAGCCTCTCTGAATTCATACGGACAATGGTACCTGGTGTAGTCTGTAGCAGAAATGCACTTGCCTAGTGCGAGCACCAATTTGTACTTGAAACAGGATATGTAGCATTGAAATTGCAAGGGACCCATAAGCATCCAAATTTTGTGGCCCCAAGTAACCGATGCCTGTTTTAAATTTGCATTCGCCTGTCTACTTAAGACATCTCACAAACAGTTCACTGCAGCATTGTTCCCACCTGTCAGACATGGAGATCTCTCTGTCACATTGCCAGCACAAAAAGTACTTCAAAAAGATGAGGGTAAAATATCTAAGTCAAACTGAAGCAGGACAGAATACTAATAAGAGATTTCATTCACCTAGGATTAATTATAAGGTCAATCCAGCTTTAGTAAATGAAACATTTGCATCGGTAATTTTTCAAAGTGTCCCTTGGGGACTTGTGTCCTGATGGGTTAGCCAGATTTCAGAAATGGATTAGTGCGAATAGCATCACTTAAGATTGTGTAATTTTCTTTTCTTTGCAAACTAATAATTGCTATGGAGATAAATAAACAGCACCAAGCACCCCCCACCACCCCTGCTTCTGTAACACAAAGATCCCTCAGCAAATGTATCTGATGTAGGGTCAGAGGATTCAATTTCTGCTCTTCACTGTAGAAGACAGGCAATGAATGAGATGAGAAACCAGCAGCACTCGCCAACAACAGATCGAAGAACATACCTCTGTTTTCCTCCTGGTCCCTTGACATCTTCCCCTTCAGGGCCCTGCTCCAACTGCGAAGGTGTTCCCCAGACCGCAACTTGTCGGTGGAATCTTGCGAGATCGGTTTCAGCCAGGGTGGGCCATATCTCCGCGGCAACGGCTGGGGCTCCTTTTCCACCACTTCCCTGTAGCCCCTCGCGAAGGGCAGGAAGGCGAACTGCTGCAGACCCGCGCTACCGACTGAGCCACCCAGGGGTCCGTTAACCGTCCCGTCGCCGGGGTAGGTCACGTGACCCATGACGGCGCTGTCCCCCACAAACCCTGAATGCAGAAACATCAAGCTACCGGCCATGAGGTAAATGATGATGAAGGTGAAAAATCGGACTGGCTTTCGCCGGAAATACCGCTGAATTTTTATCGCTAATCTGGCCATTCCCGACTCATAACCTTCTTTTTGCGAGTGCTTCTTTCGTAATTCAGGGCTGAGGGTTAAAAACAAATTAGAATACTCTCTCAGAGCTTTTCCAAAACAAAATTACAAAGGGAGGAAGTTTTTGTAATCCACACCACGGTTGGAGTGGTGACACTATTATTAAATTCGACTATTTCCTCCCAACTTGTGCTTCATTAGTTTGGTGTTTCCTTGCGATAAAGAACGTATTCAAAAGACTCTGGCATTCCCAAGGCGATTGTTCATTGGGTCGCTGTCATCATGACAATGTTTGACAGAGCTACCTATGTTCTTTATCAACGAAAAGAGAGGGACTCTTCCACTCCAACCACAGTCTGCCCACACCCTCCACCCTCTGCCCAGAGTGAGAGGATATTTTACTCATCCAAATTTCTGTCAGTTGAGGCACCGTCTGGCAGAGCCCGGTGTAATCTTGTATTCACACCAGGCTGTCTTTGCTGAGTATTTTGATATTTGAATTCTTCAGAAAGACGCTGGGGAGCTGAGTGGTGGACGATTCATATCAGGTAAGTGAAGTGTTTGTGCAGATGGTTTGATCGTGGTTGAGCTGACACAGATCCCAATTCCTTTTCCAATCCCGAACGCCAGCTTCCTGCGAGCATCCTTTGGTTCGGGGTGGTGGAGAATTTCAAGTTCTCCCACTCTCACCGTTCCCCTCATGTAAAGGGGCCACGTTCTGTTCTTCGCCCGGGAGGCTCCTTCTCACTTCGTCCATCTGCAGTTCCTGCAAAATCAGAAAGGCACACAAAAATCAAAACTGTGGTGTGTGGGTGACCTTTGCTGAATGAGAGAGAGAGAGAGAGGCAGCACTTATGACAATAGTCGGTCTGTAACCTGAGGATCAAATTAACTTTATGGATCTGAGAAGCAGTTTTCTAGTCATTAACAACTTTGCAAAATGTCAGTCATACCAGTTAAAATACTGCCAGTCAGTTTTAAAGCCCTCATCTTTGGAGCTGTGACATTCCAGAACGTATTTCCTCTTTCCTTCATCACTTATCGTTCTGATCATTTAAAACCCTCAGGGCAACATGGTGGCTCAGTGGTTAACATTGCTGCCTCACAATGCTAGGGACCCAGGTTTGATTGGTCGACTGTCTGTGTTGAGTTTGCATGTTCTCCCTGTGTCTCCATGGGTTTGCTCCAGTTTCCTCTCTCAGTCCAAAGATGTGGTTTGGCAATGCTAAATTGCCCATAGTGCCCAGGGATGCGCAGGCTAGTTGGATTAGTCATGGAAAATGCAGGGTTGGAGGGATAGGGTTGGGTCTGGCTGAGATGCTCTTTGGAAGATAGGTGTGAACTTGATGGGTTGAATGGCCTGCTTCCACACTGTAGGGATTCTATGATTTAATTGAAAATACTGGAAATGTTCATCAGGTCTGGCGAATTCCACATGTGGGAACATAAACCGAGTTGATATTTCAGGTTGAGGAGCTCTGAGTCAGTTTGATAGACCGTAAATTTTTGGTGTGACATTCAGGTGTGGTAGTGAATCATAAAGAGATACCCGCAAGCTGAGCTCAATTAACTAACCACAGCAGTGAATTTACAGTAGTTGTACAATGGGCCTGTGCCTCTTTTAGCTACTTAGTGGTACATGGTTTCCTGCTCCAGTTTGGTCCCCAGCACTAGCCACTGAAGACTCTACTTATGTTCTGTAAATTAGGACAACATTGGGAGCATTCATTCACAAACACACAGAAACAGCCCCAATGTGGATTTGTGATGTTGCTAGGTTTAGATATTCTTAAAAATGTGACTATGTTTCACTACAGGTCAATTCACTCAATTGACCACAACAAAACAACATACATCCTCTGATGAATAAGTAAAACACAGAGATAACAAGGTGTAGAGCAGGATGAACACAGCAGGCCAAGCAGCATCAGAGGAGCAGGAAAGCTGACGTTTCGGGCCTAGACCCTTCTTCAGAAACGGGGGAGGGGAAGGGGATTCTGAAATAAATAGGGAGAGAGGGGGAGGCGCATAGAAGATGGATAGGCCCGAAGCGTCAGCCTTCCTGCTCCTCTGATGCTGCTTGGCCTGCTGTGTTCATCCAGCTCTACACCTTGTTATCTCAGATTCTCCAGCATCTGCAGTTCCTACTATCTCTTCTGCAGTAAACATTTATTTTCAGATGAAACTTGAGTGGAGCTAATTAGCAAGTACCCCATTTCTGATCAAAATGAATATTAATGAAGTAACTGAATAAGATTGCTCCAAGGCAACATTTCTGAGAACCACTTGCAGAGATTTCCTGGATTTATGATGATTGATCTCTGACAGGTATGACCCCAACTAAGGAGGAGTTTCTCCTTGACCTTATAGACCTCATTTACAAGGCTTCCTTAGCTCCATAATACATCAAATGGTCTCCGAATATTGAGGACAATTATACTCTGTCTCCGTGGCAGATTGGTCTAGATCTGGATCAATAGTGTTATGCATTCTGGTATCAAAGGTCTCTGATGAAAATTCAGAACTTCCTGGCTTGGCATAAAATAAATTCCTTGAAAGTTGACCCAGAACTTGCTGACTTATGCCAAAATGCCCTGCATTCTCATTGTTATATGCCAGATCAAGAAAAAAGCAATATAAACAAGTAGAAATGATTGGAAACAAATGGGTCCATTACACCATATTCTTTCTTTAAGTTCCTTTTTGTCTATGAAAATTGAGTCGTTGAACCATAACTTATGCCTATCCAACACTGGGCATGTTCAAGACAATTTGATCATGAACAATTTTCAATTTCTAATGCAATTTGATGGCAAAAAAATCATTCAAACTTGGAAAAAATATACTGCTAGTGTCAGTAAGAAATAATCTGAAAATAAATCCTTAAATAAAGAAAATCCATGTGAGCTGTTCTTTTGCATGGGATGGGTGGTCACTGCTGTATAAATCAGCAACAGAGTTTAGCAAAGGTTTTGTGGGATTAGCATAAATGCTTGTGGAAAATTAAACTGAGTCCAAACACTAACAATGAGCCACATTCAAATGTTCTCAATCTTTTCTGCTGAAAACTAGCTTTATTATATTGCTGTGCTCCACCATAATGATATGTGGCAGCAGTGGCTTGGCAACAGATGACAAAACTAACAACAACCACAATGATATTTGGTAGCTTCATATACAGCGCTTGTCACAGAACCTGCCTCTCAAAAATTCACCTCTTCAGCTATGAGTAAAGGTGCATCATTGGAAGGTATTCCCTCTGAATTGACATGTTTGCTGCATGTCCGTTTTTTTTGGAAATGCTGACAATATCGTACCTAATTAGTTTAACAGAGATCAGTAAATACAAAAATACACTAACAGCATCTATTCAGACCTTCTTTGCTTGAATTCTCATGATTATTAATGTTACTTCATCATGCAAATAATTATTTTCCAAAATAAATGCTCATTTATATGATGCATTTTGATTACTATTAACATCAAAGGTAATGGAAAATTGCAAAAATCTGTAGGATTTTGAAACTGTTTTGGTTTTGTATTAAACATATGATTAGGTTTTCTACTAAAGTGTGGCCAGGAGTTAATATGCACAGTGCCTCTATTGCTACCAGTCAAGTACTCATACCTATCTGTCACCACAGACACAATTAACTAAATCTAACAATTACATTGCATTTACATTTCATCTTGACTTCAATCGAATTTATCTCTTTGTAAACTACACAGGATCTCTTCTGGTGTATTTTAAAAGGTTTGGCAGTATATGTCAGAATGTTAAATATGTTGAATGATTTGTCCAAAGTGTACATTCTATGAATATCACACAGTTAGGTGTTGTGGTGCATTTCAGTTTGCTTCCTGTTCTGTTTTTGTGCCTGCAGCCATTAACCTTCGCAATGTCAGAATCTGTGGTCAACTTTAACTGCAACGTTGACTGAGTGCTTACGGTAAACTTATTGTCTACCAGATGACATTTCCAGTAAGCTACGTGTGGGTACAATGGTTTTCTAGGCAGTCCACACCTACAAAAGAATCCAAGGTAACCCTTTACCCTTACAGAGATGCTATAGTGTGGAGTCATATTTATTTAAAAATAAAATAAGGTGAAACAAAGGGTTAAATTTTACATGAAATTTCCTAAAGATTTTAAGTTCTACTAATCTAGCACCCAAGCACTTTTACATGAAAGCATTTCTGAAAATTATATATTAATCAAAACAGACATATTATTAATTCATAACAGAATTTTTTAGCTGAAAAATGGATGTTGCATATTGGTTTAAAAATATACAGTTTGACAAAAAAGAAAATTCAGTCACAGTTCATCCAGGAAGTCAAAACTTTTGTTTGTAAGAGATACTGGTCTGGTCACTATTTGTTGGTAGTTCTAACAACAGAACAATAATCAAGCACAAAAACAAAGTTGCTGGAAAAGCTCAGCAGGTCTGGCAGCATCTGTGAAGGAGAAAACAGAGTTAACGTTTTGGGTCCGGTGACCCTTCCTCC
>NC_063355.1:38580924-38602339 GCF_021869965.1 Rhincodon typus | reverse complement strand
TCCATCTTCTATGCACCTCCCCCTCTCTCCCTATTTATTTCAGAATCCCCTTCTCCTCCCCCGTTTCTGAAGAAGGGTCTAGGCCCGAAACGTCAGCTTTCCTGCTCCTCTGATGCTGCTTGGCCTGCTGTGTTCATCCAGCTCTACACCTTGTTATCTCAGATTCTCCAGCATCTGCAGTTCCTACTATCTCTGAAACAAGTAAAACACAGAAATCTCTGTATCAACTTATATTTCTTGTTGAATCCCCCAACCTCGAAGAACTGAAGAAGATTCCACAATAACCTGGGTATCATTTGACCTTTTCTAGTGATTTTCCACAATTGCTCAATGTGTTCCAGAGTCAGTTTATTTAAATCTGTCCTTAGCTATAATATCACATTTCTATTTTCAGTACCCAAGGAAAGCTTAGCAGATTGGAAGTTTTGTTCATTTCTGCATTGATCTATTAGCAATGGAAGCAGGTCATTTTAATCCTCAAGTATTCAATTAGATCATGGCTAATCTTTACTACAATTTCAAATAATCTAAGTTCTGAAGAAGGGTCACTGGACTTGAAAAGTTAACTCTGCTTTCTCTCCACAAATGCTGCCAGACCTGCTGAGTTTCTCCAGCAATTTCTGTTTTGTTTTGCTCTAAACATCTTCGCTAAACAAAAATCTATCAATTTCAGTTTTGAAGTAATCAGTTGACCTAGCATCAGAGTTTCAGTGTGAGCAAAGGAATACTTCTTAACATCACATTGAACTCAATCTACTCAATGGGTTAATGTTGTTATGCCCCAATACATTCAGAATGATGTTTTAAATATTTTAAAATTGACCATAAAAGGCTGACAGATGATGGTTGTCTGAGGATTACTTGACTTCTTTTGTGGATTGAACCCACTCTTAAAAAGGAACAGAGGAATATTCCAAATTGATGTGGTATCAATGGCTTTTTCCTGAAACTACTTAAATTTCTTTATTTTATTCAGTCACATGATGAGGGCATCACTGCTAGGCAGCATTTATTGCCCATCTCTAATCGTCCAGAGGGCAGTTAAGAGTCAACCACATTGATATGGGTCTGGAGTCACGTGTAGGCCAGACCAGGTAGGGATGGCATTTCCTTCCCTAAAGGGCATTAGTGAACCAGATGGGTTTTTCCCCAACAATGGGCAATGGATTCATGGTCATCATTAGATTCTTAATTCCAGATATTTTATTGAATTCAAATTCCACCATCCGCCATGGCAAGATTTGAACCCAGGTTCCCAGAATGTTATCTGGGTCTCTGGATTAACAGTCCAGTGATAATACCACTAGGTCATCACCTCCCCTTAAGGATAAATAGGATAATATCCAATGAATGAGTCTTTCAGGCAAAAAGACACTGTCTCAAACATTCCAGGTGTGAAATTCACGACACAGGATATGTTTTGTCCCAACTACCTACCTTATTTGGAAAAGGATTTTGGACTTCAAATAGGGCATATGCTGAGACAGCTATTTTCTGCTGAATGCTTTTAAAACAGCAATAAACTGTTCCATGGGAGTGTTCCATCAGAGCGTCATTAAACCAGCTGCAGGTCATCTCAGTAGCAGCAGTAATAAATAACAATAACCTGAAATTAGCAAAAGGCATCTCCTAACCTGTTCCACATTCAAGATCACCTGAAAACAATGTGCAAATTCAACCTTAGACAGACTTACAGCTTACTGAGAATGCTCTATTTTATAAGACCACCATTTCAATTAATATATCAACTTGTTTAAGAAACTACAGGCCTGTCACTAGAAACGCAGAGTCGAACTTCATAGTTGAGTTGTTTTGCTTGCATCTGTATCTAATATTCAAGTGTGTGATAGTGTGTATGAAATGAGGAAGTGAGATTTCACATCTTTTAAAAATCTGGTGTTAGTGCCTGATAATAAAGAAATTTCTTTGTTTTGAAACTCTCAAAATACTTGCTGGTGGAATTATTTAATAGTTATTCAGAGTAAGAAAACACATACCAATTACATACAAAAATATTTATCATAGACAGTGAGAAGGAATACCTAAATTCTGTAAATACCAATGGCTGGCATCTTCTATCTTGCCCACTTATAAAAAAGGTGCTGAGATATGCAGGCTGACCATTTAGAGTGAGGCCTGCTGTAACATCCTCAGATGACTCAGCGGCATCTGAAATTAGATCCCCATTGGCAGAAACCCACTCAGTGCAGGCTATTGGCTCTTGCACTCAGTGTCACTGAATCTGTTACCAATAGATTCAAGAACAGCTTCTTCTGTGCTGTTATCAGATTGGACCCTTCATATCTTAGAGTTGATCTTTCTCTGCACCTTCTCTGTAGCTGCAACACTATATTCTGCATTCTGTTCTATTACCCAAGGTATGATTTGTCTGGTTCACGTGCAAAACAAAACTTTTCACTGTATCTCGGTACATGTGACAATAATAGATCACATCAAATCACTGTGAAGTCTGTAGGTGTTGCTAGGATGACATTAACCTCCCAGGTTCCAAGGTCACAGGTAACTGCATTCTTGGTTAGTGAGGTGCGGGTATTCTAGGATTGGGGGACACAGGGACTAGGGGGAACTAGACGGTTGGAAGTGAGGACAGTGCGGTGTCTCTGAGTTCTAACTTACAGCTTGCTGCCACACTGATTTAACACTCGGTTGGGCTGACTCCGTTTCAATTGACTGAATTATAGAACTGTTAAAATGTTAGCAGGATGCCATTGGCCCCATTGTGCCTGTACTGGCTCTTCAAACGAGCGTCATTACCTCGTGCCAATCTCCCGTTTTTTCTTCCCTTATCCCCTTGCAGACTATTTCTATCCAAATATGCATTTTGAATATTTCAATTAAGCCTGTCTCCCCCAGATTTCCATTTCTAGGTTGACTAGAACTGTGATACTTACACCCCAGGCAGGAACAGCCTCTTAATTGGTCCTTAAGTGATGATTAATTTTCTGATATGGACCTCCATTGGCAGCAGGGCAGGAAGGTCACATTTGGGATACCCTCAGGTAGAGGTAGGAAACCAGCAACGTTTTGGGCACTGCCTTATCTCCAATTAAGTGGCCTTGCAAATTCCAAGCCCATTGCCTCCCATTCCGGAAGATTCCATTCCCTGTCCCTTTGCAATTTCTGCTCCCATCTACACTAATGTGCCTTACCACTAACATTACTGTTGAGCAATTGGGAAAACATTCAACCATCGTGCAAAGAAGGAAAAGAAAACAAGATAGAAAGGGCATATGAAAGTTCCAATGAAACATATAAACATATGAGGAACGTTTGAGGACTCTGGGTCTATACTTGATGAAGTTTAGAAGGATGAGGGGGGATCTAATTGAAACTTACAGAATACTGAGTGGCCTGGACAGAGTGGAAATTGAGAAGATGCTTCCATTGGTAGGAGAGACTAGGACCCGAGGACACAGCCTTAGAGTAAAAGGAAGACCTTTTAGAACGGAGATAAGGAGAAACTTCTTCAGTCAGGCAGTGGTGAATCTATGGAATTCACTGCCACAGAAGGCGGTGGTGACCAGGCCATTGAGTACATTTAAGGCTGAGATGGATAGGTTCTTGATTGTCAAGGGGATCAAGGGTTATGGGGGGAAGGCGGGAGAATGGGGTTGAGAAATTTATTAGACTTGATTGAATGGCAGAGCTGACTCGATGGGCTGAATGGCCTAATTTCTGCTTCTACGTCTTATGGTCTTATCATAAAATGCCAACTCTGTTTCGCTGTTATAGATGTTGCCTGATTAGCTGATTCTCTGTTTCTCTTGCAAAAATAGTATCCTTTTACAAAATCCTGTAATGTCCTTGCTCCTCTCTCTCTTTGCAACCTCATCCATGTCCACAATGCTCTGTTGATCCAGGATTTAGTGCCCATCCCTAATTACCCCAGAGAAGGGGGTAGTCAGCTGCTGCTTGTACATCCCTGATTTGGTAGTCGTGCCTTCAAATGTCCAGGTTGTAAGGTCTGGAACTACCTCCCAAACCTCTCTCTGACTTTCTGCCCCTATTTTCTCCTCTAAAACCTTTGCTAAAAGCCACCTACTAAGTGCTAGGTCTTCAACTGTGACACTTTGCATGGCTCAGGTCTTTTTTATGTCGTGTTATTGTAGAGTGTCTTGGAGTGGCATACTATGTTAAAGATGCTACATAAATGAATATAACAATTTTATTGTCGTTGAACATTGACAATCGGTCAGAACATAGTGCAATAGGGAGTGTCTTTCCATGCTGTCTGGTTAACTAATGCTTTAATAAATGATAATCTGAATTCTCCATCACAGCCAAATGCTGTGTGTCAGAAGAAAATGCATTATCCACTAGCAGGAGGGAGGCACAAAAAGTCGTCTTGGGTGTATTGCTGAGGAAAGTTCATGGGGCACCAATTAATTGAACTCAATCAGTCGGGCTGTAAACAAGAACTGCATCTGTTATGAAAGTTCTGCTGCTCTCAGAGCTTTCCATAATTTATGGGAAGACCACTGAAAAATTCCATTAATACTAATGTACATTTGGTTATGAATCACGCGTAAGGGAGTTCAACCAAGCGAAATGTCTTTGCATAACAGCCAGCTTCAGGCAAAATCCTGCAACTCGAATGTAATTCAATTTTTATTTTGCAGGTACACCACGATTTCCACTGATAACACACAGACATGGAGCGCGCGCGCCACACGTGCACACAAACAGACATGCGCGCACTAACACACATGCGCGTGCCACACGCACACACGGGTGCACACACAAACACGCGCACAAACACATGCACACGCACACGCACACACACACACGCTCGCTCAATACTCAACCCCTGACAAACAGAGACATATTCCTCACATACTCCTTCAGCATGCCCTCCAACTGTTCCAAAATTCTGTCAGCTCCAAGCTGCCTATGAAACCAGATGCCACACACCGATGTAACCCTGGGGGCAGCCTTAACCAATGACAGTGGAAGTTCTGCCCCACAGGGCTGTGGGAATCCCACCATGGACAAGCGCCAGGCAATTTAGTTTTTGGATTGCAATGAGTCTGAAGAACTTCAAATGTGTCCTGGATTTAATGGAAGTCTGGGCATTTTTGTTTGGACAGAGGTTCGAGGTACCAGTGAGGTAGGGGACGTCTGTGGAGGTGGGAGATTCTGTGTTTGAGGTCAGGCAGGTTGGGGCGGGTATTGCCACTTGGTGTCCCCATTAGACTTAGTGGCACTCCCTACCCACCCCGGCCCCAACAAAAGTCACCTTCTCTTTCTGCCCGCCTTCACCATGTGAATTTAAACCTACGTGGCCAGTCACTTTCTTTCCTGTTTTAAAGGCAGAGGTGGACCATACTCCTTCATTGGTCACGAAAGGGCTTCAATTGGCCTCAGGTCAGATGGCATTGCTGATGGCTTACCCATCCATCATACATTGGGGCAAAGGTTGGACATGCGCAGTGGGATGACCACCTGCTTTTGTTCATGTCCCCTGTTACCTGCAAAGGCGCTGGTGGGTAAAATGCACCACTTTATTTCAGCAACGCAGCCAGTGTTGGTTATTTTCCAGTTTGAAGATTACAGTAACTCACTATGTAGTCACCAGCAACCCCCAATGGTAAGTGAGTACCTGGGGGTCTGCACCACTGGGGACCTTACCTGTCCCTTTTCTACTATATCCCAGAGCTATGGGAATATTCTCTTTACTTTTTTTTATCCATATCCCTCCTGCTTAGCTGTAAGCATTTGTGTTTCCTCTGAAACCAGCCTTCGCTTCCACACTCTCCTCAGATCTCTCCCACCTTCCACCTCATCATCTGATCTTCCTTTCTGATCTTTCCCTGCGCACTCCCCTTTCCCTAACTTCACACTTGCATAAAACCTGCTAATGCCTTCTGTATTTTTAGTACAGTGGGTGGCAGTTGGTTAGCTCAGTTGGCTGCACGGCTGGTTTGCAGTGTTCAGTGACACCAATAGCATGCATTCAATTCCTGTACCAACTGCAATTACCACAAAGTCTCTCCTTCTCAACATCTCCTCTGACCTAAGATATGTTGACCCTCAGGTTAAACCACCACCAGTCATCACTCACTAATGACACAGCAGCCCTATGGTCTGGTAGGATTATGGCTACTTTGTCTCTAACTGTTGTGGTCATCTTCAAGGAAATTGGGTGCTACTTATTAATGAAGAGAGGTTACTGGGGTCTAGGGTCTTTTAACATCCTAGGAACCATACACGCTCCGAGATTTAGCACGAGTTTCAGAGTTACTTCGTTCTTCAAAGTCTCATCCTTCTCTTGTAATCTTAAACCTCTGTGCCCCTGGATTACTGGCTGAGTGACAATAGCAACAGGCCACCACCTCTGGACTTCTATTATCTGGACAATAGATAAATGAGAGGTGATGCTGCTTACTATTTATATTCACACATGCTTACAGATTCAAGTTTTAACCCTTTAGTCTACATCTTCCAGTTGCAGCAGGAGATTCATCAATCTGAAACCTTAAACTCAGTGTCTCTCTCAACAGATGCTGCCTGACCTGCGCCATGTTTTCCAGGATTGGCTGTCTCACCTGGAATCCCACCAGGGATGTTTAAATCAATATTCTAAATATTCTGAAGAAGAGTCGAATTGGATCCGAAACATTAACTCTTTTCTTTCCACAGATGCTGCCAGACCTGCTGAGTTTGTCCAACAATTTCTGTCTTTATTCTGTAAATGTCTTTTGGTGTGAACTCTCCCTGGCTGGATTGTCACCTGCCAGTTATAAGAATAATATAACTCAGATATGCATTTGATGCACATGAATGAGCAGAATGGAAAATGTGAATTATCAGTGTGTTTCAGAACTCCTCCCAGTCCATACTTGTGAGAGAGGAGTGTCCATTACGAAAACAGTATTCTGCAGATGCAGAAAATAACCTGAATGGGTTAATGTTAATCCTCTCCCCACAGGTGTTGCCTGATCTGTTGAGCAACGCTTTCCATTTCTTTTTGACGTCATCTACGGTATTTTGCTTTCTCATTTGTGTTTAATTCACTGCCACATCCCTTCTAGGAATTTAAAAAGCTCTGCTCTTCTATCCGATTGGATATCTCCTGAACATTTTCCAATCTGAAGTGTTATTCTTTCTCCATAGACACAGCCTGACATGCTGAGGCTCTCCAGCATTTTCTGTGTTTGCTCCTTATTTATTAACTAGACCGTCCCCCACCCCCTCTCCCAGCAGCCAAAATGGTGTTATTCGCCTTAACTTACTGACACAAATAAAATGATGCAAAAAGTAGGAGCAAAAGCTTCAGTTGAGATCAACTTCATTCAAACAAGAATTGTTTGACAAATGGGTTCTGAGAGTGCTTGACTGTGCATGGCTTGGCAAAACTGCTGTACAATTATTGATATGAAAGCCTTTTATTCATTGAAGAGCCATCCAGTTTAATCCTCTCCCAACCTCCTTTATCATCACCTCTGGTCAATCCATTTCTTGCTTCTTGAGAACGGTTAGAGTCATAGAGGTTTACAGCATGGAAAGAGGCTCTTAGGCCCAACTTGCCCAGGCCATCCAGTTTTCACAATTAATCTAGTCCCATTTGCCTGCGTTTGGTTCATATCCCTCCATACCTATCCCATCCATGTACCTGTCTAAATGTCTTTTGAATGAATAAATTGTACTTGCCTCCACCAGTACCTGGCAGTTCGTTCCAGCCACACACCACCTTCTGCGTGAAAAAATTGTCCCTCTGGACCCTTTCTTATCTCTCCCCTTTCTCCTTAAACCTATGCCCTCTAGTTTTAGGCTCCCCTACCATGGGGAAAAGATATTGGTTATCTACCTGATCTACGCCTTTCATGATTTATTAAACCTCTATAAGGTCATCCCTCGGTCTCTTACGCTCTGGGGAATAAAGTTCCATCCTATCCAGCCTCTCCTTATAACTCAAACCTTTTAGTCCAGGTAGCATCCAAGTAAATCTTTTCTGCACTCTTTCTAGTTTAATGATATCCTTTCTATAGTCCAAATGTTGCCTTTTATAATATGTTTCTAACTTATGCCCTAAGGTCCACTGTGCCTATGTCAGCCAAAAACAACCAGCTAACTAATTTAATTCCTTTTCCAGCACTTGGCCAAATTGTCTGCCTTGGTATCACACGTGCACATCTAAATAGTTCTTAAATGTTGTGAGGGTTTCTGCCTGTATTACCATATATTAAGGAGAAGGCATCTCTCGTTTTATGTTCTGCCTTATGATTCTCTTGGTAACTTGATGGTAGAAAGATTCAGAGTTGATCATGATCTCAAGTCTAACCTAACATAGTTAAATTCAGGAGAACCTTTTTTACTCAGAGAGAGGGACATGAAAACATGACACCATAAGATGTAACTGAGGCAAAAACATAGATGTGTTTAAGGGACAAAGGTATGGAAAGATATGTTGCCATTGGTGACACAGGTTTCTGTTGTTATCCTTGCTACATTGCTATTGTTACAGGCTATGTTTGTCTTTTCTGGTGGTTTGTGGCCTGTAGTGATTTACACTCACCTCTGAGTTACTGTAAATTCTTTTATTTACACTAATGTTCTCAGTAAGTACATACCTCGCTCATAAAGGCCATTCCATCCTTTCTTCACAGACCCTCACACATGACTGCTGATGGCACTGTTACACCAAGATATACTCATATTGTCATATCTATTTTTATTTGATGACAATATGCTAATTGGGTTTAATAAAGTAGAATGAAAAGGAACCCATCTGAAGACTAAATGCCAGAAAAGACAAGGTGGACAACTTCTGTACTGCAAACTCTATATAATATTCCACATATTCTTCAATTAACTCTGTCCTAATGTGCAGTATTGTGTAGCGTTTGCATCTACTTAGAAGAAAGGTAGAGAGTACAACAGAGTTTCACCTGACTGATTGCTGGGATTGTCCTATGAGGAGATTTTTTAAATATTCTTTCATGGGAAATGAGCCTTGATGGATAGACCAGCATTAATTGGCCATCCCTAATTACCCAGGGCCAGTTCAGAGTCAGTCACATTGCTGTGGGTCTGGAGTCACATGTAAGCCTGGCCAGCAAAGGATGGCAGATTTCCTTCCCTAAAGGCAGATTAGTGAACTGGTTGGGTCACACACATTGTTTTTAAAATCAAATTAAGATTTTATTGCATGATGTGGTGGGATTTGAACGTGTATTCCCCAGAACATTAGGCTGGGCCTCTGGATTACTGGTCCAGTGACAATATCAATTGGCCACCATCTCTTGATTTATATTATTTGGACAATAGAGAAATGAGAGTTGATCTCATTGAAGCTAACAAAGTTCTCACAGGGCTCAATAGGTACATACAGGAAAGATGACTCCCCTGGTTGGAGGGTCCAGTATCAAGAGATGCAGTCTCAGAATAAGAGGAAGACCCTTTAACAGTGAAATGAGGAGGGATTTATTCACTCAGAGGATGACAAATCTTTGGAATTCCCTACCATGGAGGAGTGTGGAGGCTCGGTCATCGAGTATATTGAAGACAGAAAGCAATAGATCTTAAATAGATCAAGAATATTGTCGCAATCTCATTGAATGGCAGTACAGGGCCTGATGGGCTGAATAGCCTACTTCTGTTGCTAAAATGTATGACACTGAAGTAAAAGATCAGTCATGACCCAGTTGAATGGTGGATTTGCCTCAAGGGATTGCCCCGATCCTATTTCCTAAATTTCTATCTGCATTTAACCCGTAGTCCTGCAATATATCAGATATGAATGAATAAAAAAAATTCTCCTTATAGGATCATAGGAAGCATGAAAGGAACATAAAGAAAATGTAACGTTAATAACAAAATGAGTGCTTATGAGCACAGAACTTTGTGTGACGGATAGAATGTCATTACTAGGAAAGCATCATTATAGACTTAAACACTCTACATGCACAGCATATCCTTCAGAGACGGCTTCAGAATTTTGCACAGTCAGACATTTGGACTGAAAAAGGGGAAAAAAAAAATCAATTGTTATAGGATCGTCACTCAAACAAGAGACATCAAAGTCTGTTAAGAACTATGGAAAAATGTTGGTACATATAATCAGAGAGATTTTTTCAAGGTTATTCCCCAATTGAAATGGGAGCTGCTGAGGGGAATTAATAATTTGAGGGTGTTTGAGTAATTTGAATAATGCAGTGTGAGAGAGTGGTTGATAGTTGTTCTTTGTTGCAGTTCACTGTGTAATGGACATTTATTTTCAAAAACAAATAGGAAACTCCTTTGGGAAACAAGCCATTCTTTCAGGCCCCTTTACACAAAGAGAATATTATGCACACTGTCTTGCAAAGGATGTTCCTCTTCCTTTATTCTTTCATGGGATTGGGTATCACCAGCAAGTCCAACATTCATTGCCCATTCCTAACTGCCATTGAGAAGGTGGTAGTGTGTCACCTTCTTCATGGTAACAGTCCATGTGATATAGGTACACTTGTAGTGCTCATTGAAAAGGAATTCCAGGAGTTTGGCCCAAGTGTATAAAAATAACTTGGATTTATACAGCACCTTAAGTACAGTTAAACATCCCCAAGACACTTCTGAATACCATCTCTTGGCAAATAAGAATGAGAATCGGACATTGAAATACAGTGGACTTGGTCTAGCATCTATCTGCAATAACCTTCTTAATTGATTATTTTCAAAATCTTGGCAAATAAGAATGAGAGTCGGACATTGAAATACAGTGGACTTGGTCTAGCATCTATCTGCAATAACCTTCTTAATTGATTATTTTCAAAATCTGGACTCCCTGTTTCCAGATTTACATCAAAGATCCTTTCAGCAAGACGTTCAAAATGGTTCAAATCCAAACGTATAGCAATCTTAAAATTCTGTTATAACTCAAAGATCAGCTGATTAAGGACTGGACTGTAGTGATGATCAATCTCACTGAATGCGTTGGGATTAAACTCGGAAAGCAATATTTGTCCATTGTCAAGGATAAAATGGGTTTATCCTCAGCACCCAACCAATGGAAAGGTATGAAGGCAGAAGACTAAGTCTAAAAGTAATGTGTTCAGCCTAAATAAAGGCAACTATGTGGGCAAGCAAACTGAGCCAGCTGAACTGAACAAGCATACAAGGCCAGGATATAAATAGAGACACAGTTTCAGAGAGTGAAAGGAATATTTCAGAATACACCGTAGAAGTACCTTCCTCCTACAAAGAAAAACTCTAGACTGAGGATCCACAATCCATGGTGAACTAAAGAAATTAGGATAAACATCAAATTTAAGGAAAAAGCATACAACTGCACAAAGATGCAGGTCGGATGATTGGTCAGAATACAAAGATTAGCGGAGAATGACTAAAATATTAAAGAGGAGGAGGAAATCAGAGTATGAGAAGAAGCTAGCTAGGAATGTAGAAATAGATAGCAAGGGCTTCTACAGGCATTTAAGAAAAAGGTAAAACGTACGTAAAGCGAGTGTTAGTTCTCTGGTGAGTGAGAATGGGGAATTATTAGTGAAGAATAAGGAAATGGAAGATGAACTGACTACATATTTTGCTTTTGTATTCATGATAGAGGATACAAAATCATTCCAGTAATAGCTGTAAATCAGAAGGTATAAGGGAGAGGGAAACTTAGCAAAATTACAATCATGAGGGAAGTGCTAAAATGCAAACTGATGGGGTTGTGGGCAGACAAGTCTTTGGGTCCTGCAGATGGATTTCATTCTAGGATCTTAGGTTGTTAATGAGGCTGTAGATGTATTGGCATCCGTTCTCCAAAATTCTCTTGATTCAGGAAAGGTTTCAACAAACTAAGAAGTAGCAAATAGGCCCTGACTAATCAAGAAGGGAGGAAGATGGAAAACCAATGGCCAGTAACTAGATGTCTGTCATAGGGATAGTGTTAGAATCAATTTTGCTTCTATTCTGTGTGTTCGCATGCAATCCTAACCTTGGCATCAATGAGTTGAGAATCACATTGATCACCTACTTTGCTAAATTAATGCACAGGCAGTGAAAGTACAATATTCCCCCCACCAGGCTATAACCTGGTGTTGTGTGACTTCTGACTTTATTAACATCATTGAATTCCCCAAATGACCATCTTGGGGATTACTACTGACCAGAAAGCTGACTGAACTGGCCATTATTACTACTATGGTTATAAGAGCAGGTCAGAGGCTGGGATTCCTGAGACATTTTCTAATTCTCCATCACAAGAGAAAAGTCTGATGAATATTCCCCACTTACTTAGATGATGGGTGGCTCAGTGGTTAGCACTGTAGTCTCATAGCACCAGGGACCCAGGTTCAATTCCATCCTTGGGTACTGTCGGTGGAGTTTGAACATTCTCCCTGTGTCTGTGTGGGCTTCCTCTGGATGGCCTGGTTTCCTACCACAGTTGAAAGGTGTGCAGGTTTAGGTGGATTGGCCACGGGAAATTGCCCATAGTGTGCAGGGATTGGAAGTTAGGTGTGTTAGCCACAGGAAATGCAGGGTTACAGGAATAGGGTAGGGAGATGGGTCTGGGTCGGACGCCCTTCGGAGGGTTGGTGTGGATCCAAGGGGCAGAATGGCCTGCTCCCACACTGTGTGGATTCTATGATTGCAACTCCAATGGCATTCAAGAAGCTTGACCCCATCCAGGACAAAGTAGGCCATGTGATCATCATCATCGTCATCATCATCATCATATTCATCACCTTGACAATGCAATCCTTTCACCCTTGGTGCAGTGCAGCTGCAGTATTTACAAGATGAATTATCTTTGACAGCATCTACTGAATTTGCAAACTCTCTTGCCAAGAAGGACATGAACAGCAGATGCAATGGGAACACCACCAATTGCAAGTTGCCCTCCACATCACAAACTGCCCTGACACGGAATTACATCAGCTGTAACTCTCTTCTCCACTGCAATGGTTCAAAATGATGGCTCACCATCAACTTCTCAGGGGTAATTAGGAGATGAGCAATAAATGCTTGGGATACCCATATCCAGTGAATTTGTAAAAAAAATAGAACTGACGAGTCAGCCCGGAGCCCACAATTCAATGAGATCATCACTGTTGTCTACTTCAGCTCCATTTCCCTGCCTACGTTCCATATACTTCGATGCCATTACCAAACAAAAAAGCTTATCAATAAAAAAACAACTGTCCTAGCACCTAGAGCTTTCTCAACTCACCGCCACCATCAACTCACTACCACTGACTGTTGAGAGGCTGCAGTTAGAACATAGAACATTACAGCGCAGTACAGGCCCTTCGGTCCTCGATGTTGCGCTGACCTGTGAAATCAATCTGAAGCCCATCTAATCTACACTATTCCATTATCATCCATATGTTTATCCAATGACCATTTAAATGCCCTTAAAGTTGGCGAGTCTACTACTTTTGCAGGCAGGGCATTCCACGCCCTTACTACTCTCTGAGTAAAGAACCTACCTCTGACATCTGTCCTATATCTATCACCCGTCAAATTAAAGCTATTTCCCCTCGTGCTAGCCACGACCATCCGAGGAAAAAGGCTCCCACTGTCCACCCTATCTAATCCTATCTAATCCTCTGATCATCAGTTGATAATGCAGAGCTCCAAGATTCCCAAGGACATGCTCACCTAATCTTCCAGTGCAAGTGCCACGTGTCCACTTTCTGAAGGAAATCTGAAACCTATTTCCAACAGTGTCTGGCCTTATCTCTGGAGGCGTTCTGCTAAATTTGTCTTACTTTTGCTGCTGCTGTTACTGCTAGATTTAGACCTTCCCCAAACAATATAGCAGGGTATAGTGGCACCAATTAAATCATCACAAAACAGGCAGATATGCATGTGCAGTTGTTTTAAAGCTGCTTTGCAATATAAATGGGACAGTTTCTATGATTGAGCATTGGGATTTGCGAAGCAGGCTACCTAAGTTGTCACAACATCATTGTCCTGCTGAGAATTCCAGAGAAGTGGCAACACTGAGGAATGAGTGACGGAATGATCTTGCTTTTATAAAGCACCTGCACGACCTGAGGATGCTCCAAAGCATTTACAATGAATGCAGTGCTTTTTCAAAGTTTGGTGGGCGTTGTAGGTGACACAGCAGCACATGTAGGCTATGGCAGGAGATGGTAGTGATATTGTCACTGGGTTAGTAATCCAGAGACCTGGACAGCACAGGTTCAAATCCCACCATTGCAGCTGGTAGAAGTCCAAAGATGTGCAGGTTAGGTAGATTGGTCTGCTAAATTGCCCCATAGTGTCCTGGGATATGTGGGTTAGGTGGATTAGCCATAGGAAGTGCAGGGTTATAGGGATAGTGTAGGGGGTTATGTCTGGATGGGATGATCTACGGAAGATTGGTGTGGAACCAATGGGCCAATGGCTTGCTTCTATACTGTGGGGATTCTATGCAGTTAAATTCAATTAATACAGGATTAGTATCCATGACGACTAAGACCATAGGGACAGGAAAAGGCTTTTCAGCCCCTCAAGCCTACACTGCCATTCAACAGGATCCCATTTCCCTGTAATCCTTGCTTCCCCTATGATTGTGGTAAAAATCCATCTGTTTCACTAATATCCTTTAAGGAAGGAAATCTACTGTCCTTTCCTGGTCTGGCCTCCATGTGACTCCGCAACCACAGCAATGTATTTGACTCTTAACTGCCGTCTCAAAGACCGAGCAAGTTCCTTCCATTCAAGGACATTTAGAGATGGGCAATAAATGCTGGCCTTGTCAGTAATGCCCAAGTGCCATTAAGGGATAGATATTAAATGAGCACAGCAAGATCCCAGAAAAGGCAATTATAATAATGACCAGGTGGTGAGAAGATTTACAAAGTGTTTGGAAGTTCATTGCCCTGCACACAATGAGATGAGAATGAGTCTGTTGTACATATACAGTTTCTGGTCAATATTCTTACAATGTGATGACCATGTGGAACTAAAAACAAAGTCTAATTGAGGTATATAAGACAGGAAAGGGAATTGACAAAGTGGATATAGTTTCCTCATGTAAGGCAATCTAGAACAAGAGGTTAAACAGAGATGACAAGGAAAATTACTTCTCTCACAGAGTTATGAATCTGTGAAATTCACTACCCCAGAGTGTGGTGGGACACAGTAAGTTTAAGGAGGATATAGATGGATTTTTAATTAGTAATGGGTTGAAGGGTTATGGGAAGCAGGCAGGAAAGTAGAGCTGAAGCCGAGATTTGCTTTGATTTGATTTATTATTACTGCTATAAGTACCGAGGTAATGTAAAGTGTTGTCCTATATGCTTTACAGGTAGATCGTGCTATACAAGTGCATCAGGGTAACAGAACAGAGTGCAGGGTACAGTGTTACAGCTGCCGAGATGGTGCAGAGAGAGATTAACAATAACATTAAAGAGGTCAATTCAAAAATCTGATGACAGCGGGGAAGAAGCTGTTCTTGTGTACAAACTTTTATACCTTCTGCCTGATGGAAGAGGGTGGAGGAAAACCTAACAGGGATGGGAGAGGTCTGTGATGATGTTGGTTGCCTTCCTGAGGCAGCAGGAAGTATAGATGGAGTCAATGGATGGAAGGCTGGTTTGTGCGATGGACTGGAACGTGTTCATGACTCTCTGTTTTTTCTTCCGGTCTTGGAAAGAGCAGTGGCCGTACCAAGCTGTGAAGTATCCAGAAAGGATGCTTTCTACGGTGCATCTATAAAAATTAGTAGGAGTCTTTATGGACATGCCGAATTTCCTTAGCCTCCTGAGGAAGTAGAGGTGTTGTTGTGCTTCCTTGACAGTAGTGTTAATGTGGGTGGACCAGGACCAATTGTTGCTGATTGTCGCTCCCAGGAACCTGGCGCTGTTGACCATCTACCCCTCAGCACCACTGAGATGAGATGAAATCAGTCATAATCGTATTAAATGGCGGAGCAGGCTGAATGGCCTACTCCTGCACCTTGATCTTACGTCTTAAAAGTGGAACAGCTCCCGTTTAAAAGTTCAAAAAAAAAGCTGGATTTTTAGGCCTTGGGAGGGTTTCCCCAGCTGCCTCCTTGGTTCCTCAGCTTCACCATGTTGTGCAATTTGGTTGGGGGGGGGAAATAGGAGGAGTTGGATGATGGGGCTGTTCGTACACAAGCAGCTGAGCCCATTAATGGTCACTGAAGACCGAATGTCGGAAGCGGACTGGGATTTCCCAGGAGCTGGCACTGCAGTCCTTGTCATGGCACCGTGGGGCTGGGACTGTAGGCGGGTACAAAGGGTCTCCCTACCCTGCCGAGCTCCAGCTTCAGCTACCTGGGGGGAGACCTGTCCCTGCAGTGCCACCATGCTCCACAGAGATAGCCACACGTAAATCGAATACATCAATATCTGAGGGGCTCAGCCTGGCACAGAAGAGATCCAGCAACTACATTTTTCCTCAGTTTTAACACTGGAATCAACAGAGAGTGGAATGCCAACTTTCCACTTAAATCAAAGCATTGCCATCCCCCCAGAGAGTAAACATAAAAGCAATTCCAAAGTGTCAAATAAAAACACAACAAAGCAATGCAGGAATTGAAAGGCGAGAAAATTGGCGCATTTAATGAAAGGATAAAACACAGACACTGGCACGGCTTCAATTCTAATTATATTGTTAATGCTAGGGCAGCTTAGAAAACTGGCAAAGGGAAAATGACACTTGAGCCAACTTGCAATATGCTTCATGTGCACGTCCATTGCTACCTTACTCATCTCTATTTGATCCATGCTTCATTGTTTATGCAAGCTTTCTACGAGAGCTGAACATTTGCTTTGGAGATGGGAAACAGCAGCATTTCTGGTTCAAAACCACCACTGATCCCCTCTCTGTCACCGGGACGGGGCTTACTAATTTGTGACTCTTTGCGATTTTGATTGGGGTGATCCTTAATTTTTATTCAACCACATCACTGGCTATTTCAGCACTCATTAATCGGAGGGCAGTTAAGAGTCTACCTCATTGTTGTGAGTCTGGAGTCACACGTAGGCCAGACCACATAACCTTCACTAAAGGGCACGAGTGAGCTGGACATTTTTTCTCTCCCCAACAATTGGTCATCATTAGACCCTAAATTGCAGATGATTTATTGAATTCAAATTCTATCATCTGCCACAGTGAGGTTAGAACCTGGGTCCCCAGAACCTTACTGGGATCTCTGGATTAAAGGTCTCGTGATAATACCACTGGGCCATCACTGCCCCTTGTCACAGAAATGGGCTCTGGGTCACATTAAGGGTGGCTGACGAGCTTTCAAAGCTAAGGGGCCAATCAGAGGCTTTTCAGTTTGAGAGCAGCAGCAGACCACACTCCAGGGTAAGTCACTGAGTGGGGGCTCCTACAACGAAATGTCTCTCTCTTTCTCACCAACCTCAAAACTCAAAAATTGAAAACATTAAAGCCATCCAGGCCACCTCTGTGGGGGAATGGGGGAAAGAGGGAGGACTGGATTAATTAGGGTTATCCCATTACAGGGCAGAGTGGCTGTACTACACCCAGTCATGGAGAGGGTTCCTGAGTCTGCCTCCCAGACTGTCACTGGCCTCCCACTCTCAGGCACTAAAGCATCTCCTGAAATGTTGAGCTACAGGATGCCGACTGTAAAATCTCAGCCTATTCGAAGCAAAGCTCTCAGATTTAAATTTAGTGTTGATTTCGCTCTCTGTGCACCTTCTCTGCATCTGTAACATTATATTCTTCGCTCCATTACCCTATGCACTATGTGTGGTAAGATCTGTCTGTAATGCATGCAAAACAAAACATTTCACTGTACCTGAGTACACGTGACAATGATAAATCAAAATCAAATCAATGAGCCGATTTGGCTGCCCACCTCATGAGGGCAGGTTGCCCTCCTGGTCCTAACTTCACCTGTTGTAAAGTGGAGAGGATAGGAATGAAAACTGAAAGACTCACTGTGATAGCTGCTAGAAAAGACAGAGGTGAGCCAAGGATTGTATCTGGCAGTCTAGTCAGACTTCAGCGGGATCTCCACTTTAGAAGGATGCCATTGAGTCATTGGCGCTCACAGTCAATTGGCATTCAGCCCCTCAACTTTTTCTAGACTCCCAGATGAAAAAAAACAGTAAAACTGGTGACTGGATTACCCTGTATACTTCAAATGGAGCTCCTGTAGGACACAACATGTTCATACAGGGAGTATTACTGCTTTATGTTTTCTGTTTTCTTCCTCTGAGCTGTCATTCGTTAATTGAATTAATTCCATCTCCCATCTGGGTTCCACAAAATAACCTCACAATTAAAAGCTACCTGTGTCAATTTTGAAATTTTCCATGGAGTTCCTAGCCTCAGAGCTCCAGATTTCTGCTGCATGTCATGTGAAAATATATTTGATATTACACTGAATAACTTATCCCACCCCCGACCCCAATGCCCCACCCCCCGACCGGACCCCTCTCTAAAAGGAACAGTTTATGTCTAAGGTATAGTTGCCACGGTTCCAGAGCATCATTGTCAGACAGAGATGGTCAGTGATGGGTTAAACCGAGGGGGGTCACCATGCCTCAGCTGAAGGGTAAGGTTGAGAAGACGGAATCTTCACGGAGACCTCAGTTAGTGCTGGGTATTAAATCTGCAAAGTTGGTGACACTGTGAATTGCAAACTAGCTGTCCAGCCACCTCAGCTAAGCAACTCCCTCTGGATGTGATGTGTAGCTATTTATACCTTTTCTTCGTATTCATTCACGGGATGAGGGCATTTCTGGCAAGGCCAGTATTTATTGCCCATCCCTAATTACCCGAGGACAGTTAAGAGTCAACCAAATTGCTGTGGGTCTGGACTCACATGTAGGCCAGACCAGCTAAGGATGGCAGTTTCCTTCCCTAACAGGCATTAGTGAACCAGATGAGTTTTTCCCCAACAATGGGCAATGGAATTATGGTCATCATTAGACCCTAAAGTTTGGATTTTTATTGAATTCAGATGCCACCATCTACTATGCCGGGATTTGAACCCAGCTCATTACCTGAATTAACAGGTCTGGCGATAATACTGCCAGGCCATTGCCTCCTCTATTATTTCACATACTGCGCTGAGAAAAGACTCAACATTTGGACTCACAACCAGCAGTCACTATTAGGCTAACTTCATTCACAACTCCCTCACAGACAGAGGAACAGAGACAACAGTGTAACAAAATACCCAGAGCCCTTACAACACAGACTACACTTAACATCTCAATCACTTCAAGCAAATCCCACCCTTAATCCTACACCCCTCATGGGTTTACAGCTTCTTGGAAAGAAAGGATAAAATAAATATTAGACAGAAAGGTTACTGTTATCCTTCCATCGCTTACAGCTCACCTGAATGATTCATTCAACCTTGCCCAAACAGTTCCCCTTCAGGTGGTTACAGCTGAGGTGCTGTGACTGTACAATCAGTGACGTGGGAGGGATTTGAAAAGAACCAGTTCCTGTGATTTCGGTTTGAAGATGTTCATTCAACCACTGCAAGGCGAGGTTAACTGCAGTACCAGCTGCAGATACAATTCTCAGTCACGTCCCACACAAAGTACATGGCTTTCAACATATGGGCAAATCGGCATCCTGCTAATCACCAACAAGCCGGCGATAATGAGATTTGAGATGGCAGCCTGGAGTTTTCATTTAAATTATGGATTAGCGTTTCTAAAATAAGTCCCAGAGATTAAAACAGAGGATATGTTACACTTGTTGTGGTGCCCTTTCGAAAGTGGACTGTACAGACTCCGAAACAGTACACCACAGTTGCTAATGTTGCACTAATAATATTAAATTTGCTGTGTTTGATTACAATTAAACTCAAAGTCTCATCGAGTTAGTGGGGCTAGATATCTACTTGGCCCATCCACCATGCTCATTAGTGATTGGAGGAGGGAAACTATGATAAAACATAAAACTTACATGCTGCCCATTATGTGGGAAAAGTCCCAAAGGCACATTGTTAAAACAGACTCTGAGAGGAATAGCTTAGACAAAGATATAGCTTTTGAAGAGATTCCACAAAGAGGTTCTTTATTGTCTCTTCACGCTGTCTGCCAGCCAAAGTCAGGATTTACTTCAGAAAATAATACACAGATCAAATCAACATCTGTGGAGAGAATAAACAACATCTCAGCTCTCAACATACCATGTCATCTGGTTTCTCCATCGATGCTGACTGAGCTGTCAAAAGTGTCCAACCATTTGAAAACACAGAAAACTTTGTTTTAACCGACACCTTAAATGAACCGACACTCTCGATAAACTGGCAAAAATTATATCCCTCAAATACCAAAAGTTTACTGTATTATCACAATCTCCACAATGTCCAAGTAGTTAGTTTAAAGTGCGAGTGAGAAGGCTTTCTGCTGCTAAGTTTTATTTAAGGCAAAGTTGCATTATTATTTAAGTGATTTAAGCTGTAAATAAAGTTTATCAGGGACACCCTGATAACCTGTACACTCCACGCATTACATTTCTATTACTTACTGTGGGTTTTTACATTGATTATGTGGACCTTTTGATCCAGCAGAATATCTGATCAACAGGTACACTTCTGGTCCCTTGGGTGCATTTTAATAAGACGTTTGCTGCATATACTTCAGATTTTCCAAACTTTCTTTTTGCTTAATTCTGCAAATAAGGAAGGAAAATGCAACCAAGCATTTTCATTTTTCTTTTCACATTTGATTTAAAATTAATTTCCAGAGAGAAATCTGGGCTCCAGCTGAGGGGTGACCCGAAGGTGATCTTTCAAGTTCTGAAAGGTTTTGATAGGCAAGTCTTGGAGAACATGTTTCCACTTGTGGGGGGTGTATGGAATCAGGAGTCATAAATACAACATAATCACTGATAAATCCCAAAGGAAGTTCTGGAGAATCTTATCCAGAAAGTGGTCGGAATATGGAACTTACAGAGACATAGAGTGATACAGTGCAGAAACAGACCTTTGGTCCAACCAGTTTATGCCAACCGTAATCCCAAACTAAACTAGTCCCCACTTGCCTGTGCTTGGCCCATATCTCTCCAAACATTTCTTATTCATGTATTTGTTCAAATATCTTTTAAATGTTGTAACTGTACTCACACCCATCACTTCCTCTGGAAGTTCATGCTACACACAAACCAACCTCTGTGTAAACAAATTGCTCCTCATGTCTTTTAAAAATCTGTCTCCTCTCGCCTTAAAAATATTCCTCCTAGTCATGAAACCCCCTACCCTAGGGAAAAGATACCTGCCATTCACCTTATCTGTGGTCCTCATGACTTTATAAACCTCTATAAGATCACCCCTCAACCTCCTACGCTCCAGCGAGAAAAGTCCAAGCCTATCCAGCCTCTCCTTATAACTCAAACCCTCCATTCCCGGCAACATCCTGGTAAATCTTTTCTGAACCCTCTCCAGCTTAATAATATCCTTCCTATAACAGGACAACCAGAACTGGACACAGTA
>NC_063355.1:38572008-38580524 GCF_021869965.1 Rhincodon typus | reverse complement strand
CTAAGAAAAGGAAATGCAACAATGCTGAACGAATTGAACTGATGGAGTTAAAGCCAACACCTCCAACAGTGCAGTATTCCCCCACCGCAAGGTAGGGGGCAGCTTTGAGTTTGTGTCCATGTCCCAGAACTCGCAACTGAATGACTCTAAGGTGAGCCAGCAAGCCAGAGCTGAGATCAAAAGGGAAATGGAGAAGTTCTGGGGGTGGGCAGAGTCTTCTTCAAAGCTATAGCTAAAGGGATGAATTAGCGAGCTCACTGGGACTGAGACGAGGAAACATTTCTTCACTTAGAGGGTGGTATTTACTACCACAAGAAGATTTGGAAGCAGGGTCACTGAGTATATTAAGAAAGAGACTGTTTCATTTAGATACTAAAGACATCGAGTATATGAGGAAAAGGCCGCAACATGGCTTTGAAATAAAAGATCAGCTATGATCATATTGAATGGCAGAGCTGGCTCAAGGGGCTGAATGGCCTACTGCAGCTCTTAGTTTCTATGCTTTTATGTTTTCAGAAGCCAGCAGCAGGGGCCAAACCATTTCCTTTTGTAATGTCCCATTCCACAATTGGTTACATTTTGTCTGAGACACAGAACATTAGGAAAGTCCACACTAAGCCCTAGCTGAGTGAACTTCTAATGATGCTGATTAGACTATTACAATTGTCCTCAGTGACCTTGAGTAGGAAGAAGTGAAAAGTCTGACATGATCGTATAATTGTTTGTGACAAACATAGCCTTCTTTGCATTTTTCCCCTTTCGGGTGAAACATCATTCCTTAACTGCATCAAGCTGGAGTCATGACCCACTGTGTCAATGCATTTGGTTACATCTGGTTGTGGTTGCTATGGCCCACCTTTAGATAACCACAATCTTTGTAAATCACCAGAAAGCAAATTACAGCACCATGGCCTGCAGTGCCTAGTCACCAAAGTCCAACATATTGTCAAGAACTCTTCATTGAGTTCAACAATCTTCATGAATAAAGAGCCCACATTTTGAGTTGACCAATTCCAGTTGCATTCAGCGCTAAGAAAAGGAAATGCAACAATGCTGAACGAATTGAACTGATGGAGGCACGTGCTGGTGTTTGCATACATCCCTCTCACCGATAGAAAGCCTTCTCTCTCTCTCTTTCTCTCTCTAGAGAGCTTTGACAGGGAGAAAATGATTGATGGTGACGATGATATGGAGAGGGAACAAAACACCCTTGACGTTTGCTAGCCATGAGCAACAAACTTGGCACAGCAACATGACGGCCATCATCTCTGGACACTGTATGTAATGCTGCAAATCGATAGCGCAATTATCAATAGCGCCTGAATGTTCCCTTTATTTTCATTTTTCTTATCATTCCCAGCACGCTATTTAAAGAATGTCCTTGGTAATCAGCTCCTGACAATTTATCAAGAAAGCAACTCGTCTGATCCAGCCTGCGCAAGCCAGCTTTCACAAAGACGACTTAAAAAAAAGGCAAGCGTACTGCAGCTGGTCAAAACCAGTAAGAAAGCAGTAATACTTGGAAATTTTTGTTTTATTCAGTCATGGGATGACAGTACGATTGTCCGGGCCAGTATTTATTGTCTATCCTTAATTGCCCAGAGGGCAGTTAAGAGTCAACCACATTGATGTGAAACTGGAGTCACATACAGGCCAGATCAGGATGGCAGTTTCCTTCCCTAAAAAGCATTAGTGAGCCAGATGGGATTTTCCAACAACCAAAACTCAGCAGGTCTAGCAGCACCTGTGGAGACAAAGCACAGTTAACGTTTTGGCTCCATTGACCATTCCTCAGAACAATAAATGGTTAAAATTCTCATCTTTGTTTTCAAATCTCTTGATATAGCCTCATCCTTCCCTGTCTCTGTAACGTCATTTAGCTTTGGGTTCTCTCTGCTCTTCCAAGTCTAAACTCTGGAACTTCACTGTAGAGTAATTTGACATCAGCAGAATGATGTGTTGGTGAAGTCTGTGTCCATGATAATGTCATGAGATCTGGAGGGAGACAGAGGCTCCAGCAAACTCTAAGGCAGTGTGTGTCTACTGTGCTGTAAATAAAGAGTTTTAACCACCTTGCAGACAAGATGCAATACTTGGGAGAGTAGCTGCTATCAGACACCATACAAACAATGAAACAATTCTTAATTTTAATTGTGTCATCATTGTTAGCCATACCTTCACTTGCGTAGGTCTGCTCTAGAATTCTATCCTTAAACCTCTCTACATTTCCCTCCTTTAAATCACTCCATACAATATACCCTTTCCATTGACCAGATGTTTGATAAATTGTCCTAAAATCTTATTTATGTGATTCAATGCATGGAAACGTGATAATGTGGTGAAATATGAAGCAAAGAGTCAAGGCCATTGAGCAGATCCACATAAGATCTGAAAAGAATGCGAGAGAGAAGATGAGTATATTAATGATAAGGTGGCACTAGGCTCAGGTATTTCTAAGCTTTAAAGTTTTTTTGGACAAAGGAAAAAGCAGAGATAAATGCAGACATACACCAAGGATTAATCTGAAAGATTGAGCAGGCTGTGACTTTGTTCTTTAGAAAAGAAAAGGCTGGTGGTTGGCCTGATATAGGTCATAAAGACTGTGAAAGATTTCATAGGATAAATTATAGAAACAAATTTTGAGCTTTTAAGGGAGATCAAAAATAGGGGCCATAAATATAAAATGGCCCTTAATAAATCTAGTAGGGAATTCAGGAGAAACTTCTTTGCTCAAAGAGAGAGGATAATATGCAATTTGCTATCACATACTCCCAATAGTTGAGGTGACTAACATAGATGCATTGGACAGGATACCAGGTAATACACAATGGGGAATAGAAGAACATGCTGATGTGGTTGGAAGAGGGGATGTGAAGAGACTCACATGGAGACTTAACATTGGCATGAAGCTAAACGGTCTGGTTCTGTCTTTTGTAATTCTGTACAATGTCCATCAAAGGCCACTCTTTATACCAATAGTATTGAGTGGGGGGATGTGTAATTGAGAGATGGGACATGGTAATGTGACTTAATATCAGTGCAACTTGACCCCCACATCACTCCATTATCCTATAGGAAGGAAGGATCACCATAGTTCTTGGCTTTAATCCCTTTCAAAGTAGAATTGGTGGCTTCTTAAATCAAGCTGCAGGAGATTTTTTATCCATCACTGAAAGATGATATACTACATGTTCAAAGTAGTAGATTTCTTTGATGTAAATTTGTGGTAATATATGTTGATTGTATGATTAATTGTGTTCAATTGTTTTCAGACAGTGAGCACTCATTTTTCAATACACAGGAACAAGCTGAAACAGTAGCTGCTGGTTTAGGAGGTACATGTTCGTAATGCATATCACTGAAAAGAAATGCTTCTAAAAGTGTTTTGAAGAGTAGGTCCACTTTTATCCATCATTGTCAGGCTTTCTGACATAGAACAACGTACAGAAGCTACAGAAGGTGATGTGCACAGCCCAGGCCATCACAGAAGCCAACCTTCCATCCATAGAATCTTTTCACACGGTTCGCTGCCGCAGAAAGGCAGCCAACATCATCAAAGACCCATTCCACCCCGGTAATGTTCTCCTACAACCTCTTGTGTCAGGCAGAAGATACAGAAGCCTGAACACACACACGAGCAGGTTCAGGAACAGCTTATTTCCAGCGGTTATCAGACTGTTGAATGGACTCTCACCTTAATTAATGTAACCTGCAACGTAACCTGTATCTATCTATGTATTTTTGATCTGTATGTCCTTTTTCTTGCTGTGATTTGCCTGTACTGCTCATAACCAAAGCTTTTCGTTGTATTTCGGTACACGTGACAATAAATCAATCAAATGAAAGATGCTAATACAATGTTGATATATAGATGCTATAATCCTACAGAATAATGCATTTGTACTGTAAATGGTTCCTCAACAATTGGTCAATTATTTTCAGTTCTTGGTGGAAGGTGGATTTTAAGAATCTAATCTTTAGGATGGCAAAATGTAAATTTCTGAAGAATCAAGAAGAACATTTGATATTCAAAGAGTACTTTGCTCCTGTAAATGTTAGTGTACAACAGAAAGGAGCTGGGAGATTTCTGGAGCCCTGCCACAGTAGGAAATTATTTGACAAATAACATTCTGAAAGAACAAAGGCATAGGACATTCAGGCCCTCAAGTCCAGTCCATCATTCAATTGGATTGTGGTTGATCTGTATCCCAACATCATCTACCAGTGTTGGTCCTTGCCTGATGAAAATCAATTGCAGTTTTGAAATTTTGAATTGACCTCCAATGTGAACAGTTTTGCACTTGAGAGGGTTGCAGATTTTAAATGTTCCCTGTGTGACGCTGCGAACATCCAAACACAGGAAGCAGGAGTTGGATAAAGCCACTTGGCCCCTTCAACCTCGTCTGCCATTTAGTAAGATCATGCTAGTCAGATATGGGCTCAAATCCATATTCCTGCGCACCTCTGAAAAATGATGACTCCACTCATTAATATACTAGCTCTAATTTTGATTTTCTGCTTCTCTGATCTTGACTCCTCTAGCCAGCAGAAGAAGCAAATACTTCTATCTGACTTTTTTTTAAACTCATGCGTGGAACATAGGCATCACTCACTGGCCCAGTATTTGCTGATGTTTCCTAGTTTCCCCCTTGAGAAGGTGGTGATGAGCAGCCTTCTTGAACCACTCTTGTCCCCATGCTGTAGGTAGATGCACAGTGCCATTAGGGAGGGAATTCCAGGATTTTGACCCAGCGACTGTGAAGGAACGGTGATATATTTCTGAGTCAGGATGGTGAGTGGCTCGGAGGGGAACTTGCAGGTGGTGGTGTTCCCATGTATCTGCTGCCCTTGTGCTCCTAGATGGAAGTGGTCGTGGGTTTGGAAGGCGCTGTCTAAGAATCTTCGGTGAATTTCTACAGTGCATCTTGTACACACTGCTGCTACTGAGCGTTGATGGTGGAGGGAGTGGCTACTTGTGGATGTGTGGCAATCAAGCGGGGGCTGCTTTGTTCAGGATTGATATTCAATGGGATGAAATTTTATTGGGGTATACAGAAATGCAGAATTGAGATTAAAATCAGATCAGCCATGATCTTATTAAATGGTGGAACAGGCTTGAAGGGCCAAGTGGTCTCCTCTTGTTCCTTGTTCATATGTTTGCATTTTAAATGAGCCTGACAATAACATTTCCCTTATCATTTCAATATTGCAATGACGTGAATGAGTTGAAAGGACAGCAAGTCAAGTTGCATATTGTGTTCTGCAGGTGTTGGTATCGGCAACTTAGTGCAATGAGCACAAGAAAACTCAATGAAACAAGTCACCAGTAGGAAATGATTAGTGATGTAGTGATGCCTATGCTCAGTAGTGTGTCTGTCTGCTGGGAAGGTAAATGGGCTGCAACATTCTGCCTACTGAGTTAGAATTTGATCTGATATTCAGACCACTGTGAGAGAATTCATGGTTTACAGGACCAGTGGGGAAGTGTGTGTGAGCTGATCAGGTCTGATCAGGTGGCTCATTGAGTATTTTGCGGGTGCACCCATCCTGGTTTCAGACTTTGATAGGAAAGGGAAAGTGAAACTGGTTGAAACCACACAGAACTATCCAATCTCACTTTGCTCAACAAACAAGCTGAAGGAAATGCACAGTGGGTTCTGTAACTGGAACAATGGGCAACTACAAGGTTGCTGCAACTGGTCTGGTATGTGACAGGCCAGACTTGACTATACAGTGCACAGGGGCAATTAAGAGCAGAGCTGAGGAGTTTATAGAGAAGATCACACCACTGCGGACCCTTTGCATGGGATGTGTTGTCAGATGAGAATTGGTGGCTAAGTCCTTGAGGAAAAGGAGCAGGTATTGTCCCGGAGAAGAATCAGAACTCTGAAGGACCTTGTGTCTGAAAGTGGCGTCGTATACTCTGAGTGGACTGCCTAGTAAACTTGGGTGATTTATTTATTGTATCAATTTTATTATGCAACTTGTCACATATATTGAAATGGCTATTAATGCATGCTTAGTTTATGTTGATTTTGGTTTGCTTATTAAAGTAAATGTTAAAAATAGTGAGATCTTGTCCATTGGTTTCTCTTTGCTATAGTTTCATACATTCAGTTCTTTTGGCTTGTTGATCTCCGTGGGAATTACAACACAATATGTGGGAGGCTTTTAAAGACCAGTTGATTGAAGTGCAGGACATGCATGTCACTGCAAAACTGAAGGATAGGAATGGCAGTATTCAGAAACCATGGATGACAAGGGAAATTGTAAGCTTAGTCAAGAGGAAGAAGGAAGCATAAGGTCTAGGCAGCTACAAACTGATGAAGCCCTTCAGGAGTATACAGAAATTAGGAAGGAACTTAGGTGCTGAATTAGGAAGGCTAAAAGAGGCCATGAAATGTCTGTAGCAAACCAGGTCAAGGAGAATCCCAAGGCTTTTTGTGCATATATTATAAGAAAGAGGGTAGCAAGGGAAAGAGTAGGCCCACTCAAGGAAAAAACGTGGGAAGTTATGCATGGAGCTACAGGAAGTGGGAGAGATCCTTAATGAGTACTTTGTATCAGTGTTCACCTAGGAGAAGGACAAGAATGATGTTGAGGTCAGGGATCAGTGTGTGAATGCTCTAGAGAATGTTAATATATTGAAGGAGGAAGTTTTTGGAATCCTAAGTTGCATTAGGTTGACAAGTCCCCAGGGTCAGATGGGATCTCTCCCTGGTTTCTGCGAGAGGCAA
This sequence comes from Rhincodon typus, assembly GCF_021869965.1. Lineage (NCBI taxonomy): Eukaryota > Metazoa > Chordata > Chondrichthyes > Orectolobiformes > Rhincodontidae > Rhincodon > Rhincodon typus. The sequence goes on along the minus strand of NC_063355.1, from coordinate 38,573,787 downwards.
GGGAGGAAATAGCTGGGGCATTAGCAGATATCTTAACATCCTCTTTGACCATAGGTAAGGTTTGAGAGGACTGGAGGTTAGCCAATGTTGTTCCTTGTTTAAGAAAGGAAACAGGGATAATCCAGGAAATTATAAACTGGTGAGCCTGACATCTCTTGTGGGGAAGCTCTTGGTGAAGATACTGAGGGACAAGATATATGCACATTTGAAAGAAAATGGACTAGTTAGTGACAGGCAGCATGGTTTCGCATGGGAAAGGTCATGTCTTACCAACCTGATTGAATTTTTTGAAGAGGTGACAAAGATAATTGATGAGAGAAAGGCTGTAGATGTAGTTTATATGGACTTTAGTAAGGCATTTGATAAAGTCCCACATGGCACATTGGTACGAAAACTAAAATCACATGGGATGGGGGGGGCTAGCTGGCTAGATGGATACAAAACTGGCTTGGTCGTAGAAGAAAGAGGGTAGCGGTGGAAGGGTGTTTTTCAGAATGGAGACCGGTAACTAGTAGTGTTCCACAGGGATCAGTCTTAGGTCCTCTGTTGTTTATAGTATATATAAATGATCTGGAGGAAAATGTGGGTGGTCTGATTAGTAAGTTTGCAGATGACATGAAGATTGGTGGAGTTGCTGATAGTACTGACAACTGTGAAAGGATACAACAGGAAATAGATTGGCAATTTGGGCACAGAAATGGCAGATGGAGTTTATTCCAGATAATTGCGAGGTGATGCATTTTGGAGGATCAGATTTAATTGTGAATTATACTGTAAATGGCAGAACCCTTAGGAACATTAACAAACAGGTGGATCTGGGCATGCAGGTCCACATTTCCTGAAAAGTAGCAACACAGGTGGCCAAAGTGTTTAAGAAGGCGCATGGCATGCTTGTTTTCATCGGCCAGGGCATGGAGTACAGGAGTTGGCAAACCATGTTGCAGCTATATAAAACCCTTGTTAGGCCACATTTGGAGTATTGTGTGCAGTTATGGTCACCACACTACCAGAGGGACATGGAAGCTTTGGAGAGAGTGCAGAGCAGGTTCACCAGGATGTTACCTGGTCTCGAGGGCATTGACTATGAGGAAAGGTTAAAAAGACTAGGATTATTTTCACTGGAAAGACAGCGGCTGAGTAGAGACCTGATAGAGGTCTACAGAATTATGAGAGGCATAGTCAGGTGGATAGTCAGAGGCTTTTTCCCCAGGGTTGAAGTTTTGATTACAAGGGGGCACAGGTTCAAGGTGAGAGGGGGAAAGTTTAACGGAGATGTGCGAGGGATGTTTCTCATGCAGAGAGTGGTAGGAACCTGGAATGCACTACCAGAAGAGATGGTGGAAGCAGGCACATTGGCAGTATTTAAGAGGCATCTGAATGGTTACATGAAAAGGGAGGGAATAGAGGAATACAAACCAAATAAGGGCAGAAGATTTGTTTTTTAGTTTAGTTAGGCCATGATAATTGGCACAGGCTTGGAGGGCCGAAGGGCCTATTCCGGTGCTGCACTTCCCTTTTGTTCTTTTGTTCATATCCGTTGAGCCCGAGCCAATCCGTTGGCTATCTTTCTCTTTTTTGCTTCTTTATTCTTTATCCCTTTTTCACCTTTGCCTCTTTTCTTTGTTTTTCTTTTCTTTCAGGTCTGAAGACTGGCGGGTGATGGAGGAGGCCTCCAGCAGCAATGGCAGCACTGGCAGGATGAGCCGGTCATGGCTCCAACGCAGCCTGAGGTTCCCCAGTGAGCAAGAAGCAGGTCCTGGGCTGAATCCTCCAGCCCGG
>NC_063355.1:38486112-38571908 GCF_021869965.1 Rhincodon typus | reverse complement strand
GTGTGATGGTCTCCCGGTGTGGGGGTCTCACAGTGTGGGGGTCTCCCAGTGTGGTGGTCTCCTGGTGTGGGGGTCTCCCAGTGTGGCGGCCTCACAGTGCGATGGTCTCCCAGTGTGGGGGTCTCCCAGTGTGGGGTCCTCCCAGTGTGGGGTCCTCCCAGTGTGGCGGTCTCCCAGTGTGGCGGTCTCACGGTGTGGCGGCCTCCCAGTGTGGCAGTCTCACAGTGTGGCGGTCTCCCGGTGTGGCGGTCTCCCAGTGTGGCAGTCTCACAGTGTGGTGGTCTCCCGGTGTGGGGGTCTCACGGTGTGGCGGTCTCCCAGTGTGGCGGCCTTATCTCAGCATGGCGGTTTTCTCCTGGCACGGAGGTCTCGTTCCCATGAGGAGGTCTTCTCCATCTTCAGCTTCCAGATATCCCAGAGGCTGGACAGGTGTTCTCGTCCTGGAATGGCAGTCTCATCACGGCTGTATTTTCATGGTATTCCATCATTCCTTACCCAGCTATCCCCGAGCCCAAGCACTGTTAAGGGCAGCACGGTGGCTCAGCGGTTAGCATCGCTGCCTCATAGTGCCAGGGGCCTGAGTTCAATTCCACCCTCAGGCAACTGTCTGTGTGGAGTTTGCACATACTCCCTGTGTCTGCATGGGTTTCCTCTGACAGTCAAACGATGCGCAGGTTAGGTGGGTTGGCCATGTTAAATTGTCCATAGTGTCCAGGAATAGGTGGATTAAGCATGGGAAATGTAGGGTTACAGGGATTGGGTGGGATGCACTATAGATGGTCAGTATTGACTGAAATGGCCTGCTTCCACACTGTAGGGATTCTATTAACTGAACTTTGTTTAAATTTTACATTTTTCTTCTTATTATCTATGACTTCTGACATTGATCGAGGTGCTGTGTTTGGGCGACACTTATAAAACTTTTCACTGTATTCTTCATGTAAAAGTACAAGTGACAATAAACTTCTATTCAATTCTACATCACCCTTATAAATCAAGCTAATAGTTATTGCTCTTAGTTGTTGAAGCAACAGGGAGAACTGTTATTGACTGACCTAACTATTGCTGGGCAAGTCCTGATTGTTTCTCCCTTCTATGTATCTAGTTAGAACTGAGAAACTTGTCTAACAGAACCATGTTTACTCTTCCTGATGGTGTGGTATGCCAGTGACAATTGTGGCATCATGTGATCCACCAGAAACCTTCGACATCCTTTTAGTTTCCTGTGGATGTCTGTTAGTGTTTTGTGTTTGAAGGCATCAATCTTGGGTTGGATAGTTGACGTTTCGGGTCGGGGCCCTTCTTCAGAAATGTCCCGATCTGAAATGTCAACTTTCCTGCTCCTCTGATGCTGCCTGGCCTGCTGTGTTCCTCCAGCTCCACACGGTGTTATCTCTGACTGCAGCATCGGCAGTTCTTATTATCTCAATCTTGGGTTGATACCATTTTTAACACCTGTAACTGCTTTCCACTCCCAATTCTGTTAACTGTCAACTCCAGCACCTCAAGATGCAACAGTCCTGGGTATATTTATCAAAGCAATCAATCCAGTCTGGCCTTTGTTGTAAGTCAGAGATGTAACCAGAAATCTCCTTTCCATTTAAAGGGAAGAGAGGCTTGCATTTATGTGGCCCTTGTTCCAATCTCAGGGTGCCCCAAATCATTTTACAGCCAATGAAGTACCCTGAAGTAAAATCGATGCAGGAAACACAGCAGTCAATGTGCGCACAGCAAGCTCCCACAAATAGCAATGGGTTAATGACCAGTTGATCTATCTGTTCCAGTGATGCTGATTGAGGTATTATATTGGTGAGGACACTAGGGAGAAAGCAGAATACTGTGGGTGTTGGAAATCTGAAATGGAAACAAAAAATAGAGTATGCTGGAAATACTCAGCAGGTCTGGCAGAACCTGTGGAGAGAGAAGCAAAGATAACCTCTTAGGTCAATGATCTTTCATCAGAACTGGGAATAACTACCCTGTTCCTGTTCACAATTGTGCCACAGGATCTAATACATCCACTCAAGTAGGCAGATGTGGCGTCAGCTTATTGAACCCCTCTGACTCGGATGTGGCAATGCTGCCTGCTGAGCCACAGCTGACTGGTATCCAACTTGGGCAGGAGAGCAAGCTAAGAATCACACCTCATAGTGGGGTTTGGGTGGAAATGTTTTAAAGGCAGGGTTTGGGGTCATAGTCAGCAATTACCAAATGTCCACTGAAACAGTCTGTAAAATCGTCGTTGTCCTGGCTCACAATTGGGGGAAATCGGTCACAGGCAGGCCACAAAAATATACAAACATAGGCCATTCAGCCCCTCTGGCCTACTCCACCATTCAATAAGATCATGGCGGATCTGATTCAGTTCTCAACTCCACATTCCCACTTACCCCCCAATAAACTTTGTTTCCCTCAATGTTCAAGAACACAAGTCAGCCTTAAAATTATTTATTGATCATACCTCCACCATTCTCTAGGGAAGGGGATGACGCACAACCCTCTGGGAAAAACAAATTCCTCCGACTTTCCATCTTTAACATGAGTCCCTCTGTTTTTAAACAGTGTCACCTATATCCATTCTCTCCCACTGTGGAGAAACATTCTTTCAGCAACTAGCCTGTCGAATCTCCTCGAGATCTTTCATTCCAATAAGATCTCTCCTCATTCCTCTTAACACTGACAAATACAGCCCCAGCCTGTCCAAACATTCCTTATATGCAAGCCCCATCCCCACCAGAGACTCCCATCCCAGCTATCTGTGGAGAGAACCTTCTCTGAACTGCTTCAAATGCATTTACATCCTTTCAGATATCATAGAATCCCTGCAGTATGGAAACAGGCCTTTAGGCCCAACAAGTCCACACCAACTCTCAGAACATCCCACTCAGACCCATCTCCCTATAACCCACCTAATCTACACATCCCTCAGCACTATGGGCAATTTAGCATGGCTAATCCACCTAACATGCACATCTTTGGACTGTGGGAGGAAACCAGAGCACCCAGAGGAAACCCACATTGACACAGGGAGAACGTACAAACTCCACCCAGACAGTTGACAAGGGTGGAATCGAACCCAGGTTCCTGGCGCTGTGAGGTAGCAGTGCTAACCACTGAGCCACCGTGCCGCCCACATATGGAGATATATGGCGACTAAGACTGTACACAGTACTCAAGATGCAACCTCACCAATGCTCTGCAGGCAGTTCTTGAGTCCATTTGCAAGTCAATTTGTACGTTAGTCAGCACACAATGCAGGACAACATAAAATAGTGTTTTGTAAGTAGGAGGAAACCCACTTTAAAATCTTTAAAATGAATATTAATACACCTCCGTTTGGGATTTTGTTCATGAGTACAAGTGTACAAGTGTTTGTAAGTCAGGATTCCCTGACATCCTTTCTTTTATTTTCCATTCCTTTTGCAATAAAGAACAATGAAGCAGGTGTTTGGCAGGCTTGCCCTGATTGGTCAGTGCAATGAGTAAAGGAGTTAGGAGCTAATGTTGTGGTTGTACAGGACATTGGTTAGGCCACTTTTGGAATACTATGTTCAATTCAGATCTCCCTGCTACAGGAAAGATGTTGTGAAATTTGAAAGGGTTCAGAAAAGATTTACAAGAATGTTGCCAGGATTGGAGGGTTTGAGCTATACAGAGAGGCTGAATAGACTGGGGCTATTTTCCCTGGAGCATCGAAGGCTGAGGGGTGACCTTAGAGGTTTTTAAGATCATGAGGGGCATGGATAGAGTGAATAGACTAGGTCTTTTTCCTGGGTAGAGGAGTCTAAAACTAGAGATCAAAGGTTTAAGGTGAGAGGGGATATGTTTAAAAGGGGTCTAAGGTGTAACTCTGTCACACAGAGGGTGGTGTGTGTATGGAATGAGCTGCCAGAGGAAGTGGTGGAGGCTGGTACAATTACAGCATTTAAAAGGCATCTGGATGGGTATATAAATAGGAAAGGTTTAGAGGGATTTGGGCCAAATGCTGGCAAATGGGGATAGATTAATTTACGATATCTGGTCGGCACATTGGAGTTGGACTGAAGTGTCTGTTTCCATGCTGTACATCTCTATGGCTCTGTGACTCTAATATATACTTTCCGAAGGTCTTGCTAACCACAGGACTGTACCTAGATAAAAAAAACAAGACAGGATAGGCAGCAATTTATTCTGTTGAGAGCTCCTTACTTGTTACTTGTTAGTGTTGTTTGCCACTTTTACTTTTCAAACTGTTCTCCCAATTGCTGGCTCACCACCAAGAATCATTTTCAATGCACAAGGCACATAGACGAAGGCTTGCAAAGAAAGCTGACAGCTGCTATTCTGTTACCCTTCACGAACAGCATTCAGAGTAGGAATGCTGAGCTCAGCAGGGGCTGAGTGAAGAGCTCAGTCCCACACAGTGTGTTCTGCTCTCCTGCCCTGGCTGTGCCCTCACACAGGTTTAAATACCATAGCCACTTTATTTAGCACATGTCCATTGGCAGCAGTGTTATGAGTGGTAATGCTGTCATTTTTTAAAATTCATCTTCAATATTCTTTCGTGCCCAAATTTTAGAGGATTGAGGGAGTGATCTGATTGAGTTTTTTTGGGATTCTCCAGAGGATGGTGGGGAGTGGGGAGGAATAATTAAAAATGGGAGGAGTGGTCAAAATGTTAAAATCAGAACTATTTGGGAGGAAAATCAGAAATCACCCGTTCTGTCAGAGGGAAACAGAACTCTGAAACTCTCTCCCACAAAAGACTCTTAATGCTGTGACTTTCGAGACTTACAGCAGTAAAGGAGGAGCAAATTACTGCAGATGCTGGAATCTGTACTGAAAACAAAAAATGCTACACATCACAGCGGGTCAGGCAGCATTATTGGGGAGAGAGAGCAAGCTAATGTTTTGAGTCTAGATGACGCTTCATCAGAGCTGAAGTGAAGGGTGGAGGGGGCAGTATTTAAGCAATAATGGGGACGTCAAGTGCTATGGGGAGAAAGGGTGATAACGGTGCAGATTAAGTGATCGGAATGTGAGAATGGTAGAGCAGCGGTGTGTCTAACTGCCTGACTGGAAAGAACAGACAGTCCGCTGGGATGGGGGGAGGGGAGAGAGGACATAGTGACAGAGAATGTAACAAGTAAAGCTAAAAGAAAGGGGAGAAATGGGAGTGAGTTCACAGTCTCATAGAGTCCCTACAGTGTGGAAACAAGCCATTTAGCCCAATAAGTCCACACTGCCCCTCTGAAGAGCATCCCACCCTAACCCATTTCCCCCTGTCTAACCCAAACATCCCTGGAGACTTTAGCATGGCCAATCCACCTACCCTGCATGTCTTTGGACTGTGGGAGGAAACCAGGGCACAACAATGCAGACAATGTGCAAATTCCACACAGGCAGTCACCCAGAGGGTGGAATTGAACCCAGGTCCCTAATGCTGTGAGGCATCAATGCTAACCACTGCACCGCTGAGCTACCACTGAAGGAGTTGAATACAATATTAAGTCCAGAATAGAGCATTAAATTTGTGTTCAGTGTAAAGAGCTGATGTGGGCAAGGTACACATCAAATATGACATAACTGAACAGTGAAACAGGCCCAATAAGCAAAAGATTGCATCATTTCCTGCAGCAAAGGGTCTGAATAGCCTTACTGCTATTCCTACCAAACAGATGCAAGATGTTGAAGACCGATTCCTGTTCCGGAGTAGGTTTGAGGGAGGGCTGAATGGCCTACTCCTTTTCCTCTTGTTGACTGACCTTCTACACAAGTCCACCAAACACATCCGTTTGAAGTAAGGCTGTTGTGATGCTCAAAGGTTAGAGCACAGAAACACCTGCAATATTAGCATATGGCACAAGAGGTTCTGTATGACATCCAGCAATACACAGCTCTTAACCTTTTATCTTTACAACTTAATGCCTCTAATTAGCTCGCCTACTGAAGAATATCTGACAGACACATGGAGAATTCTGATGCTACAGAAATTGTTGCCTCGTTTCTCAAAAGAAATTCTGGTCTCGAGTCTTCTTACAATCCAAAAGCCCAATAAAACATCCATATTTGAGACAGTCAAATTTCATAGTCATTTGGCTATAATGATCACATCTCAGAAATGTCTTTGGGAAACAACTTCCTGTTACATTTATTTTAACGACATTCGAAAGAAAACAAAAAAAAAAGTAGAAAAATATCTGGAAATGTGGTAGAGGTAGGTTAAATTGAGGCATTCAAGGGGAACATTTAATGGTTATTTAGATGGTAATGGTACACAGGGATATAGCAAAAAGGCAGGAGATTGGCATGAGATGATAGGTTAATAGGGCAAATGGCCTAATTCTGTAATAATTCTGTGATTCCCAAGATACATCAATCTATCAAAAAAAATCTAAAAACAATGAAAAAACATAAATTGACATTTCATACAGTGGTTCTCTGTCAGATTGCAGCTTTAGTTCGGATGGGAGGGTTTCTGAAATGTTGACCTTCGCTTCCTGGTGCAGAAGATCCTGTCAAATCACTGATATCCTTCACGTTTCTTTGACACCAATAAAAGGCTCTGGCTCGAGGCTCAAGCCTTAACTACAGATTGAACTGTGTTATGTGTTCGGCAAATGCCTACACAATACAATGAACCCAAGAGACTCATTAGACCTGTTCCAGATTCAGGGATTTAACAGGCACAATGTTATAATACGCCAGCTGGAAGATGCTATTGTCAAATGAAAGAGTCGTTTTCCGCACATCAGGCATCCAGCATCGGCGCCAAGCGACTCCCTTCACTCTGTCTCAGTAACTTATTTCAATCTCTGTGATCCCTGCACAGCTCTCATATTCTATCAGCCTGTTAAAATCACAGGTAACTCCCTGCAGAAATAAGTTCCTCTAGTGAGTCCGGTCATCCAGCACTCTAATTGTCTGATGGGTGTGAGCCTAAACTCAAGTGTTTTGAAGGACACAAGCCCTGACCCCTTTCTTTTTCAGATTTGTTCATGGAATGTGGGCATCATTGGCTCATTTACTGCCCATTGGGCAATCAAGAAGCAACGACTTTGCTGTTTGTCTGGAGTCACATGCAGGCTAGACCAAATGAGGAAGGCAAATTCCTTTTCCTAAAGGAAATGTTGGTTGATTCTTAACTGCCATCTGGGCAATTAAGGCTAGTTAATAACTGATGTCTGAGACAACGATATACCCAACGCCTGAATGAATAAAAAGAGACCACTCATTGCCTCAATGATGACTTGGATGAGGTACCATTAACCAATTTCAGACAGTATGAGATGGAAGGAAGGCATAAAATGTTAGGAGGGTGTTAGGGAGAGAAAAGGAAAGTTAGGAGAAAACTTGTGCTGGCTGACAAATTCAAAACTCGCCACTAAACACTCATGTTAAAGGTGCATTAAAATCTCCCTCAGGCTTCAAAACCATTTAAAGAAAGGTCCCCTCACTGTTGTACCTTGCTGTACAGAAACACTTCATGAGCCTTGCACCTACACATTTGCAATGCCAATGCATATGAGGCTATGAGCCAAGTGCTGGAAAATGAGATTAGAATAGACTAGGTGATTGTTGATGACTGGCACAGACTCGAAGGGTTTTTTTTCTGTGCTGAAGCCCTCTGTGATACTAATTCCCTTGGATATCCAAAAGTCCAAAAGCAGGATTATTGAAGCAGTACCAGACCGAAGATTCCACTTGTCCAAGAGTTGCATTAACACTAGAGCCAGCCTGTGTTGGATGCCAAATACTATCGCTGCCATGAGATAATGTTGTGGGCTGTCTGTTTATTGCATTGAGTGTTATTAGAGAGACTAGGCAGTGTAGCTGTCAGCAATCTCATTCCCTCGGAATCCTGACAATCAGTATTGGAACCACAGACTCTCCTGTTGATCCAGCCCTTTTATGTCATTGTTGAAAACATTAGGGAGTTCAGTCTTTCACTGCTCGCTCTCTCCACCAAGCTATTGGGCGCAGTAGGTCTTGAAGCTCATTTTAATTGCAAAAACACCGAGCAAAAGATAGTGTTTATTATGGCAATAATAAAACCACACAGGATGCAAATGGAAATATTCTCCTTTAGGAAGTCCAACTGTTTGGCTGCAAATGATTTCATTTTCAAACTGTCAGTCTTCGTTTCCAGCTGTTGAAGTGATGCTCTGCAATGAATCGGTTTAACTATGGACATTAAACTAATTACACTCTCTTTAATATAGGCTTTTCCGGAGGCTTGTTGTGACACCTTGGCATGTAATGACAGAATGCTGAAGGATAGTGCCCTTAATGAATCAGGGTCTTTGATCCTCCTAACTTCGATCTTCACAGACCATTTGTAGCGATCACAACCAGTCCTCACCTCCCGCTTGCCGTGGCATGTTCATGTTCTACAAGGGAAGCCACTAGAATCCATGAGGAATGTGAATTTTATTAAGATACTCTCCTTATCTATTACTAAATCACCAGGCACAATTGTCACAGCCCAGCTGCTGCTTTGACTGAGGTCATGTTGTGGACGTGCCAGTGTTAGACTGGCCTGGAAAAGCTCAGAAGTCACACAACACCAGATTATAGTCCAACAGGTTTCTTTGAAATCACAAGCGTCTGGAGCACTCCTCCTTTGTCAGGGGGTCATTTGACAAAGGAGGAGTTATGAAAGCTTGTGATTTCAAATAAACCTGTTGGACGATTACCTAGCATCAGGTCTGCTAACTGAGCAGACATTAACGATCGAGCTGGGGGTCTCCAGGTTAACACAGTTCGATAGTCCCCCAATGTCGTGTTTATCCACTGACTCATCAAGGAGACTGTTCTAGTCAAGGTTTCACATAAAACAATGGCACCTACAGGTATCAGACTTGGTGCAGTGTTACACCTCATTGAGATGTAGTGCTGGAAATCAAGCTTCACTATTCCTGGAGCCATCACATATCTTAAAGATTGTAAAATGTATGCAATTCCTCAAATTACCCACCTTTAGACTTAGGTTGTCAGAAAACATGGCCCAGGTTTCCGCACTCAAATTACTATTTATTACAAATAAGCAAATTTTATCTACAGTTAAACAATTAAAACATCGATATAGTACTCCACTAGGTAAGACACTAACATAATTGTAAAACTCTCCCTCTGACAAAATATAAGGTAAAACATTCAGGGTATAACAAAACAGAGAACTGCGGATATGAAGCTCTGCAACAAACAAAGTCACAAATTGCTGGAGGAAACTTTAGGGTGGCACAGTGGCTCAGTGGCTAGCACTGCTGCTTCACAGTGCCAGGGACCCGGGTTTGACTCCATCCTCAGGCAACTGTCTGTGCGGAGTTTGCAAGTTCTCCTTGCATCTGTGTGGGTTTCGTCCGGGTGCTCTGGTTTCTTCCCACAGCCCAAAGATATGCAAATTAGCTGGATTGGCCATGCTAAATTGCCCATTGTGTCCAATGGTGTGTAGGTTAGACCGATTAACAATGGTAAATGCAGAGTTACAGAGATAGGAAAGGGATCTGGGTCTAGATGGGATGCTCTTTGGAGGGCCTGTGTAGATTCAATGGGCCAAATGGCCTGCTACCACACTGTAAGGATTCCACCAAAAGCAGGTCTGACAGTACCTGCTAGAGAAAAAACAGAGTTAATGTTTGGATTTCAGTGACCCCTTCATCAGAACTTCATAGTTTCTCTAGAAGGGTTATGGTGGAAAAAACAGGGAGGTGGGAGGACCCTCTTCAATGGGCGGGTACAGGTATGGCAGACTGAATGACCTTAGATGCTGTGTGATTCCATGATAACGTGATGAGTGAGTAACTCCCCTCTTCCTTCGCCAAGATGAGCTCTGATACATCATTATCAATTGACAGTCCACCTACAGCCAGGAGAAGGAAGCAGAGATAAATTGTGGGACAAAGCAATGAATTCAGAGAGTTATTGATGAAGACCTGGCAGCAGTTCTCCACAGAGGGCTGCAACCAGTAAAGGATTGTAGTGTTAGAGGATTCAATAAAATGGAAAGTCCGGAACAGACTAAAGTACATTACCAAAATATAAACAGAAGGAATAGACAAATACTTAGACAGCAAAACCAGGCTAGCCAACATAAAATTTTAATAGGCTACATTTACAATCAATTAACTATGAATCAACCATACAATGTACCCCCTTGAACACATAAAGCTTTCAGCCTAATTTAAATCAATATGTTCAACATGGCAGAGCTGCTGTTGCTGTGATGCTGGGGACTGTTAAAAGATGGTGGGCAATTTTTCTTCTGAATGCTGCAAACTGATCCATATTCCCACACCAGTTTAAAAAAAATGGAAGATTTACAGTGCATTTGTTGGTCATTTTTCTCTACAGTGGTGATTCAGGATTGATGCCTGTGAAGCACAAGTTAGCAGCAAAAATCCCCAATCAGTGCTCTAAATTCTCTATATTATGTTGAGCTACACTTATTATATTTTGAACAAAAGCAAGAGATGCAGCAATGAGTTTTTTTCTGAATAACTAACGGTGCCATTGCCTTAATGTCGGATAGAAATTATAATATAAATTACACATTCCCCAATCCTTCGTGTCGGAGAAGTGCCTGTTATAAACAAAGATAATCAGAGGTGTTAAATATTAAAGAAAAAATGTTGGTTAGTTATTCACATATATTGGAAAGCTAGGGCCTTGCAGATTAGTACTAATGAAAACACTGAGCACCTAGGAGTGAGTGGTTATAACAAGACTATTGAAATGCATTGGTCCTATTAACAAGATTTTTCAATTCTCACTGGGAAATGCTTATTCAGACTGAGTTTATCCTATTATTATACTTTGGGAACGTATCATTGTGACCTGTGTTGACATTAGCCTGACAGTAAGCCTGGGAGGATCTGCTTATTAGAGAACAAAGGGAGGCTTAGAAGATGCAAGGAATTAGAGAATGGCAGCAGTCTCTGAATTGACATTGAGGCACTAAGTTTCCCAAACACCCTGAATGGCATTGCTGGACTTAGGTTGTAAACAGTTGTACTTTAAATATACTCCTAATCTGAAAGGAAATTGGAATCAAGGATAGCTAGTTAGAATTTCTACCTGGACGTAAGGTTATTTTGTTTTGTGTTGCCATGCAGAGCAGGAAATCAGGTTATAGGTTTCCCTACAAATGAACAAATGAAAAAGTACAGCACAGGAACAGACACTTTGGCCCTCCAATCCTATGCCGACCACCAGGCCTTAAAAACAAACTTGCCATTTTTTGGTCCATAACCCTCTATTCCCTCCCTATTCATGTACCCATCTAGATGCCTCTTAAATGTCTTCAATGTGCCCACTTCCATCGCCTCTTCTGGTAGTGCATTCCAGGCTGCTACTACTTTCTGCGTGAAAAACTTCCCTCGCACAGCTCCCTTAAACTTTCCCCCTCTCACCTTGAACCTGTGCCCCCTTTTATTTGAAACTTCAACCCTGGGAAAAAGCCTCTGAGTATCCACCCTATCTATGCCTCTCATAATTCTGTAGACCTCCATCAGGTCTCTAATCAGCTGCCGTCTTTCCAGTGAAAATAATCCTAGTCTTTTTAGCCTTTCATTACAGTCAATGTCCTGGAGAACAGGCAACATCCTGGTGAACCTTCTCTGTACTCTCTCTAAAGCTTCCATGTCCCTCTGATAATGTGGTGACCATAACTGCACAAAATACTCCAAATGCAGCCTAACAAGGGTTTTATATAGCTGCAACATGTTTCGCCGACTCTTGTACTCCATGCCCCGGACAATGAAGACAAGCATGCCATATGCCCTCTTAATCACTTTGGCCACCTGTGTTGCCACTTTCAGGGAACTGTGGACTTACACACCCAGATCTATCTGAATGTTAGTGTTCCTAAGGGGTTAGCCATTTAAAATATAATTCACGCCTAAACTTGATCCTCCAAAATGTACCACCTCGCATTTTTTTGGATTAAACTCTATTTGCCATTTCTGTGCCCAAGTCGCTAATCTATCTATATCCTGTTGTATCCTTTCACAATCTTTGGCACTATTAGCAACTCCACCGATCTTCGTGTCATCAGCAAACTTGCTTACCAGACCATCCACATTTTCCTTAAGATCATTTATATATACTGCAAAGTCAATATCGTAAACAAAAGTCACACAATACCAGATTATGGTCCAACAGGTTTATTTGAAATCACAAGCTTTCAGAGCACTGTTCCTGCTATGAAAGCTTGATTTCAAATAAACCTGTTGGACTATAACCTGGTGTCACGCGAATTCTGACTTTGTCCACCCCAGTCCAACACTGGCACCCCCACATTGTAAACAAAACGCCAGAAAGGTTCTGTGTGGTCAGCAGAGACTTTGTGTGACCAAACCTAGAGTAGGAAAAGCAATAGTCTCTAGTCAAAGAGACACATCATGTAGCCATCTACATATTCCAAGAGATTTGAATTAACATGTCCAGGAAAGGAAGAATCTTTGCAACAATCTTTACCACTGGTGGGGGATTTAATGAGTGTTCCAAAGCCTGGCAACAGCCCCTGGAGACAGTCTCAAAGTTTCCACTCGGTAAAATATGAATACAGGAACCCAGTGGAACCACAAAGCAACTGCTTATTCTAAGGAAAGTAATCCCATGGCCAGTGTGATGGTGATACGTTTAAAAGGAAAATGTTCTTTGATTTAAAGTATAAATTACCTACAAAATGAAAATAGTGCTTCTTCATTACTCATTTCTTTCAGTAAATATTTTCAAAAACGTGAAATCTTGGACCTGTTATAATTTCAGCTATCAACTGAAGTTCCATATTCTTTTCAAACAATATCCTTCTGCCTAATATTTTACAAAGAAAATAACAAATGAATTCAGTGTGTTAATGCCTCTAATACAAAAATGAAAAGGTCTAAATGCAATAAGAATCAAACTACTGATTGTGTTAACTATAATTTCTGGGCTCCTGAGTTTTGATTTACTTGTGATCTTGCCCATTCTCTTTTATTACATATAATTCTCATCTCCAGAATTTCCCTCATGTTTATAGTACTGCCTACTATAGTACTGCATCATGGAAAACACAATGCTTAGGGGCTTAACAAAACTTGGCGTTCAAATTACAATTTATTTCAACCTCATTAACAAACCCCCAAGTGTCCCAGTACTCTCAAGGACAAGGAAATCTATAACGAGCACAATCATCACGCATCATCAGTACTGGTGCCTGTTGACATGACATTACTGAAAGGTTCTAAAGGACAAAAGTTGGATACAGCCTCACATAAGCTTCTCCAAGCCAGGGTGCAACCAGCTGTGTTGGTCTGACAGCCGCAAATTTGTGGGAAATACTGGTTGTGGGTTTATTTTTCCAAAAATAGGAGGTTTGAAAATGCTGTTTTTAACCAGAAGTTTGGCTTTGGTCTGGCTGGATTAAAACATCGGTAAAGAAATTTAAAAAAAAAAGCCAAAATGTACAAATGGTCAGTCACAGAATGGAAAGACATGTCTCGCCAACGGCAGGTGGCATGGGTTCAGTCAACGGCAATTTGCTCAGGTTTCCACGTTAAGACTGTATTTCCCTCACATTCCAGTTATGGCTGTCACCATTACTCTGATTATTGGTGAACCTAAGAGTTGATCCTTGTTAAGAGTGTGTAATTGGTTTGGTTCATTGCTGGGGTTTCTGAGAACAGGTCTCATTCTCCATGGTACGTAACGCATACAAAAGCTGGCAGATTTTTGCAAACAACCACCAGTTCGGTCATGTTGTTAAGGAATGGGAGGATGAAGAGATTGAATAATTGGGATCTATATTCTCTAAGGTTCAGAAGAATAAGTGATGATCCCTTTGAAACATAGAACACTTTGACAGGGCTTCTCAGGTAGATGTGGAAGAGTCTGGATCGAGAGGGTATAGACTCAGGATAAGGCTACAATCAGGAGTGATATCTTCACTCTGATAGCTCTTGCTGCTCAGCTACCGAGGTTATGAAAGGCTGTGGTCAATAGATTTCTTGACCATGAATATTAGGAATCAAGGAAAATGGCTATGAAAATGGAGTTAAGGTCAAAGGTCAGCAATGATGATATTGAATGGTGGAGCAACCTCAAGGGACCAAGTGGCCTACTCTTGCTTCTTTATTTTAATCCTTCTATATTCTCTGGTTTGTATTCAATTCATGTCAACTATTAATGCTGTCATCAGTTGTACACAACCCAACCCTACCAAGTCCTCAGCATAATTAGGGATGAGCCAGGAACCCGTTGCCCAACCATCAAGGCAGCACCCTGTAAATCCACCATCTTTTCCATCTAGAAGGACAAGAGCAGCAGATACATGGGAAAACCTCCCTCTGCAAGTTCTCCTCCGAGCTACTCACCATCCTGACTTGGAAGCATATCACTGTGCCTTTAGTGTCGCTGGGTCAAAATCCTGGAACTCCCCCCCGGCCCCTACAAGCACTATGGGAGTCCCTCCATCCCAAGGACTGTAGTTGTTCAAGAATGCACTCACCACCAACTTCTCAAGTGCAATTAGGAATGGACAATAAATGTTGGCCCAGCCAGCAACACCTACATTCTAAGGCTGAATAAAGAGAACTTTCCAGTCATTTATTCAGAATGAAATTTGAACATATATTGGTTATTCAGCTCATGTGCACACTTTATACCAGCCTCATAATTCTTTTCCCATTGTCCCCTTTAAAGGAGATCCAATACTGCCACATAGGTATCAGTTGGTAACACTCTCACCTACGAGTCAGAAGTTTGTGAGTTCAAGTCCCACTCTGGGTATATGAGCACCGCAGAATGAAAATCCACTGCAGTGCTGAACAGCGCTACTCTGTCACAGGTGCCACCTTCCAAATAAGATGCTAAACCAAAGTGTTGTCTGAAACATAGTAAAGTAAGGTAGAACCAGAAATAGGCCATTCAGCCCTTTGAGCTTGATCTGCCATTCAATATGATCATGGCTGATTATTCAACTCAGCACCTTGTTCCCATGTTTTCCCTTTGATCTCTTCCACCCCGAGTACAATACTTAACTCCTTCTTGAAAATATTCAATGTTTTGGCCTCAGCAGCTTTCTGTGGCAGCGAATTCCACAGGCTCACCGCGCTTTGGGTGAAGAAATTTCTCCTTAACCTCAGTCCTAAATGGCTTACCCTGTATCCTTTGGCTGTGACTCCTGGTTCTACAGTCTGAAAGTGAGTGCAAAATCTCCATGGGCTCTACTTACTAAGGAAAGCA
Source organism: Rhincodon typus (assembly GCF_021869965.1). Classification (NCBI taxonomy): domain Eukaryota; kingdom Metazoa; phylum Chordata; class Chondrichthyes; order Orectolobiformes; family Rhincodontidae; genus Rhincodon; species Rhincodon typus. The sequence continues at coordinate 38,556,701 of NC_063355.1, read as the reverse complement.
AAGGTATTCTCCCTGGAGTCCCTAGTCCATATTAATCCCTCAAGTAGTATCACTAAAACAGACTATCAAGTCATCATCATGCTGTTGTTTGTAGGAGCTAGCTGTTTGCAAATTGGTAACTATATTTCCTGTTCTGTGATCACAGTTGAAAATTATTTTATTGGATATGAAATCTTTTGGGACATCCTGACATAATGAAAGGTGCTGTACAAATGCATTCCTTTCTTTCTCTGGGCCCACCGTCGTTTCATCTTCTTTTACAAGCACTCCTGCCATTTCACCAGACCATTGGCACAGATAGATATTTTTATAAATAGAATAGAATCCCTACAGTATGGGAGCAGGCCATGCAGCCCATAACACCTCTCCAAAAAGCAACCCACCCAGACCCACTCCAGCAACACTGCATTTCCCATGGCCAATCCACCTAGCCTGCACAACTTTGTGGGAGGAAAACAGAGCACCTGGAGGAAACCCACACAGACATGGGGAGAAAATGCAAACTTCAAACCGGTAGTCAGCTGAGGGCAGAATCGAACCCTGGTGCTGTGAGGCAGCAGTGCTGAGCACTGAGTCACCTTGCCATCCTAATCAGCCTGTTCAGGGATGTGATAAATGCACCTCTGCAGCAGGTGGGGCTTGAGCCTTGGCCTCCTGGCTCAGAGGTAGGGACATTACAACTGCACCAGAAGAACCTTTTAGCTTTGATACAGATATGTTTTATAATCAACCTGTTCACAGATGTTCTTACACACTTCTGAAGGAAGTGGGGCTTGAACCGATGTCTCCTGGCCCCTTAATACAGACACAATAGTCTCATTGCTAACAGATAAGATTTAATGTTACAGTCTATGTGAACTCACCACCCCACCCACCTTCCCCATCTTCCCCCAGCAGGATGCTATGATGTTCAATCAGCTGGGAATTTAGCAAATTGAAGAAAAATTGATTGAATTAATAAGGTTCTTTCAATTGTCAGCAGCTGAGTTTTACTCTGGCATGATAGCCCTGGAAATGTGAAAAGTTAATGACACTGGCTATTGTGCAAAGTTAATACACTTTCCTAAATCACTGAACAGGAACCCCAAATCCATCCTTACAACAACGGGCTCACACCATCAATTAACCCACCACTGCTTCCAGGAAAACAGACACAATTCCTCCCATTAAACGTTCACAGTCATCATTAAATGGTTACATGATCATTATTGGACTCTTATTTCCAGAATTTTATCGAATTCACTATCCACCATATGCCATGGCAGGATTCAACCCAGGTTTCCAAGAACATAAGCTGGATCTCTGGATTAACAGTTCAGCAATAATACCCCAAGGCCATCATCTCCCCATGATGAGATTTCAAGTCCTCATCCTCGTACTTTTTAAAGGTTATGAGGTTTCCCAACTCTCAATGTGTATATGAAAGACATGTATTTTTAAGCAGATGGGCAGTGAATGGGACCAGCTCAACAGCTCTTTCTGAAAGCTAGTATAAACAGGATAGACCAAAGGGCCTCCTTTAATACTAAAGGATTCTACCACGAATTAAACATCACTTAGTTTTTATTTTGTCAAAAGACTGAATGAACAGTGAGGAGATTCCCAAATCTGTCCCCCTTTTGCCAATCACTAGACAGTCTTCCAGCAGGAACAATTAGCCTTCGAACATAGAACATCCAAATGGTGATGTGTTACGCTCTCATTCCTAATTCAAATTTATCTAGACACTTTTTAAGTGGATCCAGAATTCAAGTTACCCCTTACCCCTGACAAATCTCATCACTGTATGCCAGTCAGAAATTGTGAAAGATTTAAAAACGATGAACTAACAACCTCACTCTTAAAAAACAGTTATGGCAATCCTTCACACCTTACAAAAAAAGGACTGCTGTCATAAGGGCATGCTTCCCTCAACTCTTTTGATATGAAAATCTCCAAACATTTCGATACTCAGGACATAGCTCACATAGTTTGGCACAGAGTGTGTAATGTGCCTCACATCTGACTTAAAAATCATGAAGATATTTCCATAGGGGAGGCCAAAGATGGGGAGGTGGGTGCATGGAAATATAATACTAGAAAAAGTTTCAAATGCATTTAATTTCTAAAAGAAAAATAATCTTTCTCTTAAAGGGATTGAAAATAGAAATCTCATGTTTTGTCATTTTAACCTCAAGTACAAGATCGCAATGTAACAGGTGAGACAGTCTAGGACAAGGGGCAAAATCTCACTGTAAGGAGACACCCTTTTAAAACAGGGATGAAGAGGAATTTTCTTTTCCCCTCTCAGAGTCTAGTGAATCCCTTACCGCAGAGTGCCCCATAGAATCCCTCATGTGGAAACAGGCCACTCAGCCCAACAAGTCCACACCAACTCTCTAAAGAGCAACCCACCCAGATTCACTCCCCATCCTATCCTTCTAACCCTGTGGCTAATCCACCAAACAACTACTATGGGTGATTTACCATGGTCCAATCCACCTAACCTGCACCTCTTTGGACCATAGGAAGGAACCCACACAGTCAGAGGGAGAATGTGCAAATTCCACACAGACAGTTGCCCAAGGCTGGAATTGAACCCAGGTCCCTGGCACTTTAGGGCAGCAGTGCTGACCACTGAACGACCAGGCTGCCCCAATTGAGGCTGGGTCATTAATGATATTCAAGCCTGAGGTAGGTAGATTTTTGATCAGTGAGGTAATCAAGGATTATGGGATAAAGCAAGAAAGTGGAATTAAGGATTACCAGATCAACCACTATTTCATTGAATGGAGGGGCAGATCCAATGGGCTGAATGGCCTGGTTCTGCTTCTAAATCTTGTGTTTTTTATAATAGGTTATTTGTCACAAAAGCAATTTGTTTTAGATCATTACCTCTGCCTCCATTTTCCACTTTCGTTGTTAATTTATTTTTTATTATGTCTTTCCTACTCCTTCTTGTTGCATCTGGGTGGCTGCTAACCTACCATTCACACCTTGTCTAGTCATATCTTTGATTCCCTTACCTGTCCCTTTAATTTTCCTTCGGCTTTTGAACTGAGACAAATATTGTGAATTAATCTCTCCCTGCTGCACACAATCACAGACTGACTGCTTTTGTTCTTCCTGTCCCCTCTCTCCTACACTACCTACTAAATAAAGTACCATGTTTCCTCAGTTCTGATCAACAGTGATCACAACTTGAAATATTAACTCAATGTGTCACTCCACAAATGCTGAATATCCCAGTAATTTTCTGTTCTGCTTTTTGTGTGACCTGTGTAGCACTTGGCAGAAACTATTTAATGCATCACCAAATTGTGGTACATTACAATTTGATAAATCTTAGCTTCTCTCTGTTAGTAAGTACCATATAGCTACACAATAAATACAAGCAGAACGCTCAGTAGCTCAGGCACTGTTCTGAGAATGAGAGAGAGAGAGAGAGGAGAGAGAGTTATCAGGTTAATGATCTTTTGCTAGAACCGAAAGTTGTGAGTGATCAATAACTTTGAAGGAACAAAACACCTGCAGAGGGACATATAAGGTTAAGCAAGTGAGCAGAAACTTGGCAGATAGAATATAATGTGAGAAAATGTGAGGTCATGCACTTTGGCAGGAAGAATAGAGGATCAGAATATTATTTAAATGGAGAAAAACTGCAGAAAGCTACAGAACAGAGGGATTTAGGAGACATCATCCATGAATCACAAAAATCTGGTACCCAAGTTCTGTTGGTATTAGGGAAGGCAAATAGAATGCTGGACTTTATTTCAAAGGGAATGGAATATAAGAGTAGTGGAGGTTTTGCAGAAACTATACAAGGCACTGGTCAGACCACAGCTTGAACACTGTGAATCTTTTTGGTCCCCTTATTGAAGGAAAGATATACTGCCATTGGATCCAGTCCAGAGAAGGCCGACATTAAGTATGGAGAGATTGTCTTATCAAGAGAGATTGAGTATCTTTGGCCTGTACTCATTGGAGTTCAGAAGAATGAGACGTGACCTTATTGAAACATACAAGATTCTTCGGGGACTTGGAACTTGACAGGGTAGATGTGGAAAGGTTGCTTCCCCTTGTGGCATGGTCTAGCACCAATGGGCATAACCACAGAATAAGGAGTCACACATTTGAAAGAGATGAGGAGAAATTTCTCTCTTAGATGCTTATGAATCTGCGGATTTTTTTATTGTAGACGGCTGTTGGGGCTGGATCAGTAGGTATAATCAAAGCTGTGACAGACAGATTTTTAATCAGCAAGGAAATCAAGAGTTATAAGGAAAACGTAGGAAGGTGAAGTTGAGGATTATCAGATTAATCAAGATCTCATTGAATGGCAGAACAGATCCAATGGGGTGAATGGCCTATTTCTTCTCCTATGTTTTGTAGTTTTCTGGTCTTCAGTGCAGAGTTAGTGAAAACTATGGAGTAGTGTGGGGGTAGCTACAAACATACACTTTTACAAAACAACCTTGACAACAACCAACTAAATCAGGACCACTGAAGATATTTTTCAGCAAACCCAATTCCAAACATTGGTTGCTTCAGGTCTCCAAGTGCAGACTTGAAAACATTTAGGACTTGATATAGTCACTTTACCAAGAGCATATCAACCTCTCAGATGACTCAAAAAAAGGCAGACTAGCTCTTGTTTGGTGCAGTAAATGCCTTTGAAGAATTTTCAGTAAGCATAACAGGAAACCTGTGCCCATAAGCTTGGCCCTGCAAATGGCAGTGAAACAACAATCGATTTTCATGACACTGATTGCAGGATAAATGTTGGTCAGGAGACAGACAGAACTCCTCTGCTCCTCCTGGAATACTGCATTAGGATCTTTATCTTCCATTTGAAAGGGAAGGAGGAGTCTCAATTTAGTATCTCATTCAGTGACAGGGACTCTGACAGGCCTGAAAAATTGGCCTTTCAATGTGCTGCTAGCTTGTCAGAAGTTGAATTTTTATTGCATGACTTGCAGGTCAAAGGTGAATGCTGGCGGGAACACAATTTATTTCAATTGTAAATAGGGGATACTACCTGAAATTATTTGCTGAAGTGCTGGAAGAAATAAAGCATGCACAAAGGTGAGAGGTAAAGAGTAACAAGATATGTTTCTTAAACAGTCTTCATTTTGGTTCAGTCAGGTTTCATAATCACAACTGTTCCTCATTAATCAGTATTTTTATAGTGTCCCCATCTCAGAAAATTAGGGTTTGTTTAAAACAGATAGTGCTTGAATCAGCTAGCTCAGTTGGCTGGATGGCTGGTATTTAATGCAAGAATGATACCTATAGCATGTGCTCACCTCTTCTACTGGTGGAGGTCACTATGAAGGTCCTGCCTTCTCAAGCTTACCTCTTGCCTGAAGCATGGTAACCCTCAGGTTAAACCACCACCACTTCTCTCTCTCTCTTGAATGAGAAAGTGGGACAATGGTGAATTTACTGCTTGAGATACTGCTTTTTATATTGTTCAAACAAGGAAGTATAACTTTCTTTAAAGCAGATTAAGGGTTAAAGTTACATTTTCAATGAGAAGTTACCCCCATAAGGAAACTCATACCAGAACGATAGACATGTGCACTGTTATATTTTAGTGATTTGAATTTACATAGAGCAAGCTGGATATGATTTAAAAGCTGGCCATTATTGGAGCTGATTCAGTATGTACCATACTCCTCCCCATTTCACTGATGTTTCTCCGTTCTTACTCATTCCCTTCTACTTTGAACTGTTTTCATCTAAAGCAGATGGGTTGCCATAATGTTGACATCTGACTGACAACCACAGGCCGATGGTGCAATGGGCAGATGGGAATAGTTCTCTTGAGCTACGAATGCCCACTTTGTCTCCTTTGACATCAGGGTCGGAGGTCGCGATGGTCAGTGCTTTCCTGAGCAATTCAGTGAGGAGCAATCACATGTCTTTTGAGCCACTGTGCTGCACAAACAGATGACTGCACCCTGATGTTTTGGCCAACGAGCAAACTTATCACTCATTCCAGACTTCTGCGGCTCACCTTTGGATGATAGCCAAGCAATAGGATGGTTCAAAATCTTTGCATTGTTTGAGGAGTTGGTTCTTGGAGAGTCAGAGTGGTTCAGGATTGTTACTGATCTGATTGGTGCTCACAGCTGTGAATTGGTTCATTTCTCAGATCAAGCCCTCGCCAGTGATTTGGCTGGAGTTCAGGAGATTTTTCAAGCAGTTTACAGGTTAGGATGAACATAAGATGTAGGGGCAGAAGCAGGACAATTAGTCCATTGAATCTGCTCTGCCATTCCATGAGATTTTGCGTTTTCCCCTGGAGTTCCTTATTGCGTAAAAATCTATCTATTTCAGCATTGAATATACTTAATGACATAGCCTTAACAGCTCTCTGTAGTAATGAATTTCAGATAGCTAACACAAGCCAATTGTTATGCAGAATGTAAAAAGTGAGAGGAGATCATATGACCCTAATCTGATGTTTACGCTCCTCATAAATCTGTTCACAGCCTCTTTCATCTCTGTTGTGGGTTAAAGCTCTACTTGAACACTGGACAAAGGCCATGTCTCTTTACTCCAGTATTGAGGGAGTACTGCATTGTCTGATGAGACATTCACCTGGGACCCCATTTGCTCTATCATTCACTGGTCAGGATACTTAATTGGGATTCTTACAGTTCCAGATGCTATAAGGTTGGTCTTATGAGTAACCTCATCAATGGGGTTTGAACCATTTGTTCACAGTGCAAGCTTGATGCTCAGATAAGGTTCATCAAACCACCCCGTGGAATAGTGGTTACCCAGATCAGATCATTATTCACTGGATACTGCACAAGCTCATGAAGGGTGTGATGGCTGTTATTTTTGATCCTGAAACGTGCCAGTCAACCTCAAATTACTGTGGAAGGTTGAAGTATCTGAAACATTTGAGCAACAGATGTGAGCAACAGAACTGTTTCATGCTTCTAGTTTTTTGCAGTAGCAACGTAAGTGGTTTTCACCACTAACAGGATGCTGCTATCAAACCAAAAGGCATTCCATCTGTCACACATATGAGTGATACGGTAGTAAGAACTGCCGATGCTGGAGATATCACAGTGTGGAGCTGGATGAACACAGCAGGCCAGGCAGCATCAGAGGTGCAGGAAAGTTGATGTTTCAGGTCGGGGCTCTATAATATATGAGTTTCAATGCCAGTGTGATGCCAGCTATATAGGTTGTACATCCCAGACACTGGTGGATAACATCAAACAGAATATCCCCTTGATAACAAGGTGTAGAGCTGGATGAACACAGCAGGCCAAGCAGCATTATAGGAGCAGGAAAGCTGACGTTTTGGGCCTAGACCCTTCATCAGAATTCCGCCCACTGCCGACGCAACTCCGCCCACCGCCGACGCAACTCCGCCCACCGCCTCCACAGCCAGCAGCTCCAGAGGAGACAGCAACACCCAGCCCTGCCGAGTCTTCACCATCCCCCCAGACCTCCCCCTTACTGAGGACGAACGGTCAGTCCTCAGTAAAGGGCTCACCTTTGTCCCCCTCCACCCACACATCAACGAATACCGTTCATGTTTGGACATTGAGTAGTTTTTCCGCCGCCTCCGCCTCCACGCTTACTTCTTCAACCGTGAGCCTAACCCTCCCTCTACTGACCCCTTCTCCTGTCTCCAACACACCCCCTCCTCCTGGACACCACCCCAAGGCCTCCTACCCTCCCTCGACCTCTTCATCTCCAACTGCTGTCGAGACATCAATCACCTCAACCTCTCCACCCCCTAACTCACTCCAACCTCTCCCCTGCAGAACATGCAGCCCTCCGCTCCCTCCGCTCCAATCCCAACCTCACCATAAAACCCGCGGACAAGGGAGGCGCAGTTGTAGTATGGCGCACTGACCTCTACATCGCCGAGGCCAGGCACCAACTCTCTGACACCTCCTCCTACCGCCCCCTTGATCATGATCCCACCCCCGACCACCAAAACATCATCTACCAAACCATCCACAACCTCATCACCTCAGGTGACCTTCCACCCACGGCCTCCAGCCTCATTGTTCCCCAACCCCGCACTGCCCGCTTCTATCTCCTTCCCAAAATCCACAAACCTGACTATCCTGGTCGACCCATTGTCTCCGCCTGCTCCTGCCCCACCAAACTTATTTCCAACTATCTGGACTCCATTTTCTCCCCCTTGGTCCAGGAACTCCCTACCTACGTCCGTGACACCACCCATGCTCTCCACCTCCTCCAGAACTTCCAATTCCCCGGTCCCCAACACCTCATCTTTACCATGGATGTCCAGTCCCTATACACCTGCATTCCCCATACAGATGGCCTAAAGGCCCTCCACTTCTTCCTGTCCCGCAGGTCCGACCAGTCCCCCTCCACTGACACCCTCATCCGCTTAGCCGAACTCGTCCTTACCCTCAACAACTTCTCTTTCAATTCCTCCCACTTCCTACAGACAAAGGGGGTGACCATGGGTACCCGCATGGGCCCAAGCTATGCCTGCCTCTAAATAGGTTACGTGGAACAATCCCTCTTCCGTACCTACACTGGCCCTAAACCCCACCTCTTCCTCCGTTACATTGATGACTGTATCGGCGCCGCCTCGTGCTCCCACGAGGAGCTCGAACAGTTCATCCACTTCACCAACACCTTCCACCCCAACCTTAAGTTCACCTGGACCATCTCTAACACCTCTCTCACCTTCCTGGACCTCTCTGTCTCCATATCGGGCAACCACCTAGAAACCGATATCCATTTCAAGCCCACCGACTCCCACAGCTACCTAGAATACACCTCCTCCCACCCACCTTCCTGCAAAAATGCCATCCCCTATTCCCAATTCCTTCGCCTCCGTCGCATCTGCTCCCAGGATGAGGCATTCCACTCCCGTACATCTCAGATGTCCTCGTTTTTCAAGGACCGCAACTTCGCCCCCTTCAGTGGTCGAGAACGCCCTCCACCGTGTCTCCCAAATTTCCCGCAACTCATCCCTCACACCCCGTCCCCGCAATAACAACCAAAACAGAATTCCCCTCGTCCTCACGTACCACCCCACCAACCTCCGGATCCAACGCATCATCCTCTGACACTTCCGCCATCTGCAAGCATTTCTGATGAAGGGTCTAGGCCCGAAACGTCAGCCTTCCTGCTCCTATGATGCTGCTTGGCCTGCTGTGTTCATCCAGCTCTACACCTTGTTATCTCAGATTCTCCAGCATCTGCAGTTCCTACTATCTCAGAATATCCCTTTGGCTGTTTGTAACAAGCTAAGTGCTGATCGTGTGCTTGCAGAACTCACAACACTCAGTGGCCAACATTAGCTGTAATTCCCAACTGAACAACATTTGCTGCCTAATCCTGAGTGTGCTAAGAATGATGCTGACAACAGTTTTAGGAATGTCAGTCAAGCTCACAATATGGTGCACTTCTGTGTATTGGAATTCATGGACACACAAAGCTGTGTTCTTTTCAGGTAGAAGGAATATGTACGTATGTTGCTCCTGTCTCAACTAAAAAAAATAGCCATTTTCTGGTTCATTTCTCAGGGCAACACTTTGATCAGTTAGACTCAATCTGCCTCATTTAAAATTTGGTCAGAAGTTACATGACACCAGGTTATATACGGGTTTATTTGAAATCACAAGCTTTCGGAACGCTGCTCCTTTGTCATCTGACAACACCGGCATTTCCACATCATTTAAAATTTAAACTAAGCTTAGCAGTTAACTGTCGGTCAGTATTAAGTGGTCCATTCTCCACGGTGACATCCTTACCAGTCAGAATCAGTACTCTGCTCTCATATAGTATAAATGCTGTTTTTCCCTTGGGTAATTCCTGTGATGTCTTGATGATTGCAAAATGCAATGCTTGAGCAAAATGTTTCTGTTTTCAACAATACAACTAAATGACTAAATATTATTCACCCTTTGCAAGTTCCAAATCTTCACGAATGCCCGTTTAAAAAGATGCTTTTCTTCTCCCCCTTTTTCTTTGAAACTGAGGCACAATGTCCTTTCTATTGTTTTAACAGACATATTAACATGACTTGGCCAGTAATGTCCTTGCTAGTGAATCAGAAAGCTGTGGATGAAACTGCTATGATGTGATCCCAGCTCCTGACTGTGTCTGACATCCCAGCATGCTACTGGGGGATTGGCCCAATCACAGAGGTGCTCTCCTTCCAATGGGATGTTCACTCAATGTTCAGTCCAGTCAGGTGGTTCAGAAAGGGCTGAAGATCTAACGCTAGGATTGATACTAAGATGGTGAAAGCAGCACGGTAGGGAGCATTCGGGCTCCTGAGCCCGTCCCTTCCCGTTCGCCAGGCTGGCCGCATCCTTCTTCTTGTTTTCTTTCTCTACCTTTTCTTTTCTTCATCTTCATCTCTTCTTATTTTTGGCACAGATGGCGGAGGAAGGTGACGATGTTGAGCCCGGAGTGGGACTCATGGCGACACTGGTGAGTTGGTGAGCCCGGAGAGGTAATCTGTGAGCATGGCTCCTGTTGGGCAGTGGTGGTGGTGTTGGTAGTCTCGGAGCCTGGAGGCCAGTACAGAAATCCCAGAGTCCATTACAGAGAGACCCCGGCCAACGTCAAGCGGAGTAGCAGATGGGGACAAAAGATGAATTCTTTTTCAGTAATTTCTTTTGAAATATTCTGTAATTCAAAATGGCACTGGAGTGTGGTGACAATTTACACTCTTCACAGTATTTTTTTTAAAATATATGTGACAGTAGATCATTCATTCCTTCATTCAGAAGAGGAGTCTTCCTGGTGCCATGCTCAATATTTCTCCTTCAATAGCGTAAAAAAAAGTCACTGCTGGAGCACATTCTTTCTGAAGGCTGACAGTCCACATTGTCCAACTTTGTCACATCCTCATAGGTATTTCACAAGATGGCATGCGGTATTATAGGACAGTAAGGCACCATACAAAAACACCTTTCCTCCCTCTATTCCCACCTCTTGTATAGAATTATAGAACGGTTGTAGCACAGAAAGAAATCAATTGACCCACTATGTCTGTGTCAGCTCTCTGGTAAAGAAACTCGCCTTGTTCTCCCTTTCCCTGCTTTTTCCCTGTAGCCTTGTAACATTTTTTTCTCTTTGGAAAATTATCCAATTCACTTGTGAAAGCCACAATTGAAGCTGCCTCCACTACACTCTCGGGCAGTGCATTCCAGATCCTGACAATTCACTCCATTAAAGCATTCCTGCTCATTTCACCTTTGGTTCCTTTGCCAATCACCTTGAATGGGTGTTCCCTGGATTTCTGCCTTGCCTCCAGTGGGAACTGTTTCTCCCTGTCTGTTCTGTCTAGATCCAGCATGGATTTGGAAACTTTGATCAGACTTTTTCTATCAGCCTTCTCTTCCTTCTAGAGAACAGACCAGTGTTTCAAAACCATCCTCATAACTGAAGTCCCTATTCTCATACTGTTCCGTAGTTCTTTGTGAGAAGAATTCCAGAAAGATTTGCAATTATTAAGTATCGTTTTAATAACCTCGGGATGTCTCAAAATATTTTATAACCAATGGAGTTGAAGTGCAGTCACTTTTGTAATTGATGGTGGCACTTTATGTCTAGCAAGTTCTGTACATTTTTTTATTAATCTATTTTTCCTAACCAGCCTGTTCAGAGATGTTATTACATCTGGAGCAGGTGGGACTTGAACCCAAGCCTCCTTGTCTAGGGGTAGGGATCTAACTCCGCACCACAAGAGCCCCTTAGCAAGCTACTACAAACAGCAATACGATAATTGAGATCATCTGTCCAGTGGCGAGTAAATATTGTGCGGGACACGGAGGGGAATTGCTCTGCTACACTTCAAAAAATGGGATCTTTTACAACAAAACGATAAGCAGATGGACCCTGGTTTAACATCGCATCCAAAAGATGGGAAAATTACAGAAATACTGGATGCCTTGTTCTTCTGATCAATTCATCACCATTAGGTAAGCAACAGTACAACATTTTATCAATTCATTCACAGGATGTAGAAGTTACTGGCTCGGCTAGCATTTACTATCTGTTCCTAATTGCTTAAAACTCTCAAGAATGTTTCTCCAACAAACCCACGACACCATAATTACTGAACAAAGATGGTATTTTACAGATGGTACAAGGGCAGAAAGCACAGAGAAATTGTCATTGATCAGAATTTACCCTTCATTCCAAGCGGGAAAGAGATGTCATGGCAACTCTGCAGGTTTAATTAATTTTGTTCTTGTCCTTGAGAAGAAGAGGTGGCTGACAAGATATTAATTAAATGAAGACTGAGTAACCTAAGGAATGATTTTAACTCTGGGATCTAGCTTCTTTATTTTTATATAGGAATAAAAAAATCTAAAATTAAATCTACCTTACCTCAGATGTGACAATGTGAAGAGGCTGAACTAGCTTTTGTTCATATTGATTAACTGGCCATGCTTCAGCAATCATACATATCCCAAAGTAACTCTCTGTGGGCTTGAGCAATGTCAGGGTGTCAGATGCTGGGAATTCTGTGGCGAGTTATTCATTCCAGCCTCCCCAGGGCCCACCGAGCATCTGAAAGGCATGAGAGTCAGAAATGCAATGAAGCACTCTCTGAAATGCAGTGCAACAATACGCAAGAAGTTCAATACAAGCAAGACAAAGCAGCCTGGTTGATCAGCATCCCATCCACCAACTTTACATGCCCTCCCTCCACCACTGATGCATCGTCGCAACAGTACACACCATCTACAAGATGCTCTGCAGCGATGCATCAACCTTCCCTTTGACATCACCTTCCTAACTCTGATTCTGACTCCGACCATTTACAGGCTCAAAGGAACATCACCACCACTGTCGAGATCCCCTCCAAGACATAAGCTATCCTGGCTGAGGAACTTCATTCACTATCTCAGGATCAAAATCTCTTCCTAACAGGACTGTGCATGTACCTAAAATACATGAAGTTTTTTTTTAATTCATTCACAGAACGAGGGCATCACTAGCTAGGCTGGCATTTATTGCCCATCCGTAATTGAGGGCAGTTAAGTGTCAACCATGTTGCTGTGGGTTTGGAGTCACATGTAGGCTAGACCAGGCAAAGATGGCAATTTCCTTCATTAATGAACCAGATGGGTTTTTCCCCCAACAATCAATTCGTGGTCATCATTAGACTCCTAATACCAGATTTTTATTCCAATTTCACCATCTGCCATGGTGTGAGTTGAACCTGGTCCCCAGAATATTACCTGGCTCTCTGGATTAATTATTGAGAGATGATACCACTAGGCCATCACCTTCCCCTGCACCAGTTTAGGGAGATGGCTCACCTTTCAGAGGACTATTAGGGATGGGCAATTATTGTTGATCTTGCCAATGATTCCCACATCCCCATGAAAGAATTGAAACACCTCAGCCATTTCTCTCTGTTATTATTGCTTTTTCAGTGAAACATTTAAGAGAGTGGAGAGGACGTAGGGGTGAAAGTAATGAGTGAATTTTGCTTTTTGGACATTTTGAAAGGGGCAGTGATTGTGATGATCTCATGGAGCAAAAAATATGATGAATACCTTTAAATACTTTGCGCTGTCACTGCTTCTCAATTCACTTATTAAACTGTAATTTACGTGTATTCATGATATATATCCATAGCAACGTATATTCATACATAGGGGCCTGTTCATTGCAAACAGACAGCCACATCCGCACTCGGCACTTTTTTCATCTAAACAATAACTTGGCGGTGACCCATTTCCTGGTACACTTCCCATGGCAACTCAGTCGACTGGCTATGATTGAACATGCAAAGAGCTTGGGACTTATCTGCCTTCTGGTGCGTTTGCCATGGCGACACTTCCACCAAACAGAGCTCACTTGCCATCAAACAGCACCCACTTCTCATCCAGCATAAATGGCTGTTCCCTGTGTGATTTGGCATTCTTGCGATTCTGTTCTGGTTTGTGCACAATGAGAAATACCGCGTCTTCTTTTTCACTGAATATTTAGGCTGAAGTTTAATTCCTTCTGTGAAGGGAATGATGTGAAACTCTGGTAAACCTGATGGTGGTCCGAGAGAAAGGTAATGTTTGAGGAAGTCATACTCGTTGCTGGTCTAAGGCGGTTGGGTGAGAGGCATGGATCTGCGCTGTGTGGTTGACTGATGTTTGTGCCCAGGGTTTTGAGATGGATAGTGTGATTTGGGAACATTGTGAGCTTGGCCTGCATTAGTTTGGAATAAAGTGGCCCACAAGGCACAGGATTTTCATTGCCATGGACTGGGTGGGGTCTGAAGTTGGGTCAGTCAAACCAGGAAGAGATTTTCAGCAGCCACAATGGGTGTGTGTATCACAGAAAGGCCCTCCAGCTCTCACCCCGTCTCCCCCACCAACAAGATCACCTCACCACCCCCATGCACACCGCTTGGCCCCAGATTCATGCCTCATGCCCCCCCTATACAACCCCCAAAGCCCCTCAGATGTCACATGCCATTAAAGCTTGCTCTTTAAAAAGTTGCACTGACTCCTTAAAATTGAGGGTGACTGAGAGAAGCCGATCCCTCGGTTGGGAGTGAGTGCGGGCTAACAAACTGAACAAGCGTGCACCTTTAAAAGGCACTCATAAAAAATTGTAAACTGCTGGAATTGGTTTGGGAGTCCCAGGAGTTGGAACACATTTGTCATTTCTAAAGGGGTCCTGAACCATCCCAAACTTGGTGAAGACCAGGCCAGCATCTTTGGCTACCTCATGAATTGAAGCGTAACCCTGCATCAGCTTGGATACAGTCCCCATTTGTGAAAGATGGAGATCCTCTGCTCAAAGACCGAGAATTCAATAATGCGACGATAAAAGCAAACTGGAACAAATCTAGGTCTGAATCCTTGCAACACTCTCAATATTTTACAAGTTCTGAGTGATCTGTGAAAATGTTGAAAATCTTGTTTCGAACTAGGAACAACCTTATTGGCACTGTCCACTTACAGCATTTCCATGAAGCCATTGGTTTCTCTCATATTGATGTGATTCAAACATTGCACCATTATAAAGAGTTGGAATAACGAGTTAGGAGATGGTTTTGGAACCATTGTCCTCTTATTTAACATGAATTGAGTCTGAAACTGAGTCCTCTTGCTCTGAATGACTTGGACATAGAAAATAGCAAGGTTTGCTGTAGACTATTTACATTTGTATATAACCGAGGCCTCTTGGAAAGCAGATTGTCGTCTCCACTTTATCTGAAGGTGTTCCTGTCCAGTCCCTATTCTCACACTGAGAATTATTCAAAGTTTCATTAGTACAAACATTAACGCATAGCCCCAAGCAGACACAGACACAGAAGGAAGTGGAAAATAGTGAAAGACAAGAGAAAACTAAGGAAGACACAAGAGTATGAACTAGGAAAGTGGCAGATTTGGTCCTTGGTCAATGTTGTATTAACATGAAATCGGGTTTTACAAGGTGAGATTTACAACTTATTTTGATACTGGAGTAGTTAGGCAGAGACACCCCCAGTTGGTTAGAGTTTTGTGGAGTCAGGCCAGCCATTTAAAGAATGATGGTTGATGGCACATTACATCTGAAGGGCTGCGGGAGTGGATAGGAGGGGCATGAGGCACATGGATGGACCCAAGGAGTGTGCATGGTGGCGGGAGCAAGGTGGTGTGAGGGATTAGAGTTGGAATGATGTCCTTGCTAACTTGCCTCTGAGGTAATTACATCATCTCTCACCCAATGCCTTAAAGTACACAATTTTCTGATCATTGTCACAAAGTTACTTGTGGGATCTTACTCTGCTTAAATAGTGCACTGCGCGTCCTACATTGTAACAGTGGCTGTGTTTCCAAAACACTTAATTGGCCATAATGGACATTAAGATTCCTGAGATCATGAGACGCTATATAAATATAAGCTCTTTCTCTTATACTGTTGAAGAGAAGAAGTGGGAGTGAAGAAAATTCAGAACCAGGTATTTATTACTGATTGCTGCTTTGTTTGACAGACATGAAACAGGACAAGTGGACTGATCCAAAACAGATCCACAACAGATCCACAACAGCCTAATGACACTTGCTATGGCTTTACACCAATAATATCCACCTGGCCGTACATATATAGCACTCATCCAGACACATGGACCCTTCCCACCAACTACTTCGGGAAAGTGGAGACGACAATTGAGAACAGAAGGAGCGGAAGTGGGGATAAAGCAGGCTTATAAAAACAGCACGGATCTACCCTGCAACTTCAAATAAACAGCATGGATTTCTGAATGTGTCATGGACCACTCTTACACCCCAAAGGAAAGTACTGTAAATATCGCATGAAATACTTTTCTTTTGAAAGAAAGTATTCTTTGAAGTAATGTTATGGATTTGGCCTCTTTGAGCTTTGTCTGCACTATAGCTTCCCCCTGCATCAGACACATCTGTGAGCCCTGAGTCCTTGCATCATGGACTAATTTTGGTTGGCCTAAGAAACGTAGGCCTATCCTTTGGCTGAAACCCTTCTGCTGGGGTTGTCAGCAAGTTTCCTCTATTTCCCTTCATGTATCAAAATGTGTGAGCCATCTATGAAGTTAACCCTTTGTTATGATATGGGAGCAGCTATCCTCCACTGTCCACAAGACAAGACATGACACAAAATCCCATGAATCTGTAAACAGAACAGAGCAGCAGTTCTGCAGTTCAGAAGCACCTACAGAGATTCCCAGTTAGCACACATAGTGCATTTGTTCTAATCTTCAAGTAAAGGGTCTGACATTGTTGTTCACCAGTCTGTGGTGCATGATTGATTTTTTTGGTGATAAATAGAAGAATGCAATACTGACCAGCATTTTTAACACATTTCTCTTCCTCTCCTCCCCCACTTATCTTAAACCATCAGTGCCAAGAATCAAACAAATTGCAAGTTCCTAATAGTGTATCAAGCGATTCAGAGTTTGACGCCTGAGCAGAAGGTTAATAATTTTGAATCGTATGCTCTCATTCAAAGACACTTGCTTTAGATGAATGAGTATCATCTGTTTTGAACTTGGGCTGATAGAAGGGGCATGGTGTGGAACCAAAATGTTCAACCTGAGACATAAATAAAAATGGCAATCAGGATTTATCTAACATTGCCATGAATCAGTGTGATTGATATTGATGTGTTGCAGTGCTAATGGATAATCTGTCAACGATTCACAGATATTGTGCAACAGCCCAAGTATAAAACAAGAAAGGCTGTTGAGTCCAGCAGGCCAATTGCATTCATTGTTCATGACACATATTGCCCTGAATGCTCATTAACTGATTCACATGAATAACCACAGATTGTGACACCAAAAAAAGAGAAATTTCCACCGTGACCCCTAACACAACAGAGTTGGATAGTCAACCGTGATCAACAAGTCCACCATGTAGAATGGAGGAACCGGCTCAAAGGGCTGAATGGCCTACATTCTATAACTTGCACAATAAACTCCAGGTCATTATAGAAAATAATTGTGTACATACTGTGATGTTTTGTCCTCTGTAGACTCACTGGCTGGCTAGGACAGCTGTTTTGTAATGTGGGAGTGATACCAACAGTTTGGGTTCAATTCCTATACTAACTGAGGTTGCCATGAAAATCTCTCCGACTAAACTTTTCTCTTTGCCTGAGGCGTGGTAACCCACAGATTAAAACAGCACCAGTCATCTCTCTTTTATAAGGGAGCAGTCCAACTGTACAGTAGGACTGTGGTGACTTTACCTTTACTGGACAATCCCAATGAGCCTGTAGCTTACTGCTAGTCTGTACCTGCTGACACTGTGGACGTCCAAGCTCTTGGAAAATCAGTTTTAAAATGAACTTGTTGACCTTTATGGTGCAGGAGTGTATTATTTGAAGCCTTTTGGGCATTTATTCAGCTTAAGTCAAGCATTCATTGCCAAATGTTGAGCAGACTAGTACAGAAGGAAAAGAAATCACATCCTGAAGCTGAGTTACGACACTTGGAAAATATAAGCACCTGCCAACACCTCTCAATCTCCAATGTATGGAAAAAAAATTGCCTTTCTGCTTGAAACATCTTCAGGATACACCTCTCAATCTCCAATGTATGGAAAAAAATTGCCTTTCTGCTTGAAACATCTTCAGGATATCATCAATTGATGAGAAATCATTGGACTTAACTCGAGTTCTCCTTCAACTACATCTTGAACTCATTCGTGATGTGTTAACTGAATGCCTGCAAAATCTTCAACTTCACTTTACAAATCTCAGATGGAGCTTTTTTTTGTGTGACAAAGATAAGGTCTCCCCTTGGTTTTGGATACAAAAAACTATCAGGCCTACACATAATCTCTTCAGGCAGACAAAGCTTATCATGACCCTTTAAAAGGCAGTTTATCAGAACTACTTACATATTGCCTGTTATCTTCCTTGATCCCTTCTAAGTATTTTCATATGACCAACTGCACAATCTCAGGTACACAGGAAAGTAGTAATAGTTGGAAAATCCATGTAGACATTTTCAAAATGAACCTAATGTGTCTCAGATTCTCCTGTAGACTATTTGGATTTTACATATAAACTATTCTGCACAGCTGTTCTGTGTTAACAACTATGCACCACAGAGGCCTCTTCCAATTTTTCTTTAACTCATCCTATTTCTACTCCTTTCTCCACGAATGGATTTATCTCGCTTTTCATTAAATGCTTCTGGATTCACCTCAACTACTCCTTGTAGTACTGAGGTTCACATTCTGACAACTCTCAGGGTAAGGAACTTTTGGTTCAATTTCCAATTGGATTTATTAATTATTTTCTGTTATTTATGACCTACCAAACACCTTCATTATTTTAAAGAGATAGTAAGAAGTGCCAATTCTGGAGTCTGAGATAACACAGGGTGGAGCTGGAGGAACACAGCAGGCCAGGCAGCACCATTTCTGAAGAAGGGTCCCAACCCGAAACGTCAGCTTTTCTGCTCCTCTGATGCTGCCTGGCCTTCTGTGTCCCTCCAGTTCCACACTGTGTCATCTTCATTATTTTAAAGACTTTCCAGCCTTCTCCTTCCTGGATAAAAGAGTCCCAGTGTGTTCAGCCCTGAAGTCTTTATGAGCTCCCTGTGTTTATTCAGCTCTGCTGTGCTATGTGTGTTGTGGAACCAACTGCTTCCAGATAACGTTTGGAATGGAGTGATGCTAATGATCCTCTTTTTATATTGGGTCCAATGGCCTAGCTGGTTTACAACACGAGAGATGAAACATAGAAACATAGAAAATAGGAGCAGCAGTAAGCCATTCGGCCCTTCAGCCTGCTCCACATTCACTATGATCATGGTTGATCATCCAACTCAGTCTCCTGTTCAGACTTTCTCTCCATATCTTTTGATCTCTTTAGCTCTAAGATCTAGACCTAACTCCTTCTTGAAAACATTCAATATTTTGGCCTCAACTGCTTTCCGTGGCAGAGATTTTCCACAGGCTCACCAGTCTCTGAGTGAAGATATTTTCCACATCTCAGTCATAAATGGCCTACCTCTTGTCCTTTGACTGTGAGCCCTGGCTCTGGACACCCTGGTTATCGTGAATATACTTACATGGATTTAACCTGTCTAGCCCTGTGAAAATTTTATAGATTTCCAAGAGATCCCCCTCATTATTCTAAACTCCAGTGAATATCGTCCTAACTAATCCAGTCTCTCTTCATTTATCAGTCCTGCCATCCCAGGAATCGGTTTGCTAAACCACTGTTGCATTATCCTCCATAAGCAGAACATCCTTCCTCAGATAAAGAGACCCAAACTTCACACATGCAGAGACTGTGAGAAACACTACATCGGACAAACAGGAAGGAAACTAACAACAAGAGTACATGAACACCAACTGGGTACAAAAAGACACGACCAATACTCACTCATCTCAATCCACATGGACAAGGAGAACCACGACTTCGACTGGGACAACACCAAAATCCTGGGACAGGCTAGACAGAGACAAGCACGAGAATTCCTGGCAGCATGGCAGTCCACAAAGCATGCTATAAATAAACACATTGAACTCGACCCCATATACATTCCACTACGGAGGAAACCCAGAAGTGAGGCAATCCATCGCAACGGACCCCAGAGTTTAAAAACCAGGCAGGAAAACACACCAACGCTTTATCAGAGGCTGCACTGAGGATGTTACCGAATACGGTAACGAAACGTCTGCAAAACAACAAACCAGCTCGGTGAGCCAACCAACCTCAATGCACACAGTAATCCAGATGTGGTTTCACCGACGCCATGTACAAGATAACCTTGCTCCTGCACTCAAATCCTCTTGTCATGAAGGCTAACACATCATTTGCCTTTGCTGCACCAGCCTGCTTACTTCCAGTGACTGGTGTACAAGGGTACCCAGATCTAGTTTCACCTCGCCTTTTTCCAATATGTCACCATTCAGTTCCTAGCCTACTTTCCTGTTTTTGCTACCAAGTGGATAACCTCATATTTATCTACATTATGCTGCATTTGCCCATTCACTCAACACGTCCAAATTACACTGAAACATCTCTGCATCGTCATCACAGCTCACCTTGCCACCTACTTTTGCGACTTAGATAATAGCTGAGGTCATGACATCCACAAACTGTCAATCAATAAGGCTTTAAAAAATCAAGCACCAATCAATTCACACTGTCAAGTTGGTGAAAAGACAAAAGTTTACGACAGATAGCAAACTAAGTCAAATAAATATAGCCAAGAAATTGAAGGAATGCTCCATTTCTCACTGTAAACAATAGCAGTCCTTAAAGCCGAGAGGGTTAATTTGATGTTTATGAATGTTATTGTTATTGTTTTGTTACTTATTACCTCTGCCATAAGTCATCTCGCTGCTGTGAATTCTGGTCCATTTTAAACGATACCCTGCAATGGAGTTACATGTCCTGCTGTTTCCTTAGTGCTGTTTGCTTCTCACCAATGCTTGTGTTCTCACAGAGGGTCAGAGCATTCTGTGATACCAATTAAACTTAAAATGCAGGTCGAGACATCTGATCAGTATTGGCACAAGAAAGAGAATTGTAACACTAATCCAAACTCAAATCAAATAGCCTTTCTGAACTCTTCAAATCCTTTTTTCCGTCCATCAATGACAAAGTAAGAATTCGGAAACAGGAAGGAAGGGTGATGTCAGCAGCCTCACTTGTCATGGGTTTAGTGACACGCTCAACTTACTAACAACCTGAAGTGTTACAGATTGGTTTTAAACAGAATTCATGAAGGCCTGGTCAAAGGGTTTAATTGCCTCTGATGACACACTTTTCTAGAGATAACACAGTGTGGAGCTGGAGGAACGTAGCAGGCCAGGCAGCATCAGAGGAGCAAAAGCTGACGTTTCGGGTCGGGATCCTTCTTCAGAAATTTTTCTAGAAGTCGGGCAGCATTTATTACCATCCTTAGTTGCCTTTTTGCAAGTGGCAGTGAGCTACCTTCTCAAGTACTACAGAATGGCTTCCTTGGGATTTCAGAGGGCAGTGGGAGCCAATCACATTACTGTGAGTCTGGCGTCACAGGTAGGCCAGACCAGGTAAGGCCAAAGGAGATGAGTAAAGCAGTTTGGTTTTCAGGACAATCTTGGTATTTCTTGATCACCATTACTGGTAAAATGTCGTCATTGCAAATGTATTCAATTTTTAAAAATTCCCCAACTGCTTTGGAAGCATCATGTCTCCAGATCATTAATTAAAGTTTCTGAATTGTTCATCCAACAATACAGCAGGTACATAGAAACATGGAAACTAGGAGCAGGAATAGCCTATTTCGCCCTTATGTCTGCTCCTCCTTTCAACTTGAACATGCCTGATCCTCTACCTGAACACCATATTCCAAGTTTCTCATTATACCCCTTGATGTCTTTAATATCTAAAAAAATGATCAGTTTCTCTCTTGAATTTACTGTCTCCCCAGCCTTGTGTGGTAACAGATTCCACAATTAACCACATTATCATGGCCTGTGTGTAAATTGCAAAAAACATTTGCTGTGTCATATTTCAATGCTTGCCCCAATCCATTCATTCCAAACTGGCGAACAGCAACATAAACCAAAAGCGCTGCAGATGCCATAAATCAGGCAAAAATAGAAGCTGCTGGGAAAGCTCAGCAGGTCTGGCAGCATCTGTGGAGAGAAAGCAGAGTTAACGTTTCGGGTCGAGTGACCCTTCCTCAGAACTGAGTCTGATTTCTCTCTATTTTCCCATTAATTTAATTTCCATTAATTCTAATTTCCATCTGTAGAGGGAAATCAGACTCAGTTCTGAGGAAGGGTCACTCGACCCGAAACGTTGACTCATCTTTCTCTCCACAGATGCTGCCAGACCTGCTGAGCTTTTCCAGCAACTTCTGTTTTTGTCTCTAGTCAGCAACAATGTTATGAAAACAGAGGAGGGTTGTGTGAGCACTTGGGGAATGAAAGTCCTCAGTGTCCTGATTACTTTGATTATTATACTGGATTATTTAGTTATAAGCCCTAAACACCAAGCCATTTCCTGTCTTACTGACGACATCGAATCAGGGACGGTAATAGGTTTCATGTCAGAGGGGAGCTTCACGCTTTCTCCTCAAAATTGGCAAATCTGAATTCCCAATCTCAGTCTGGGAAATCCCACAGTCTACCAACTGGACACTCAGAGCGCTCAATGAAATGTTTATTTAAGAAACAGCTGGTAATACTGACAATGCCCAATTCCCAGTAATTGCATTCAACAATGTATGAAGACAACAAATAAGTTGCATCTGTCACAAGTGTTGAAGTAACTGAATTTTAGACATAGGTAAAGATAAAGATATTATTGATAAAGGCTACAGTAATTACCACAGAAAGGAATTCAACTTGCAGTCTGCCGTTTGAAGCTTAATTAAAGATAAGACGTACTCACGGCCAATATGAAGATTACATAAGATTACATCAAAGAATATGGTACACTGTATTCCATTGAGCTCAAGCCTCCTGTCTTCCTTCTCATATCATAGTACCCTTGATAATCAGCTCAGCTAAAAGGCCATTAAATCACATCCTCTATGACCTTCAGTGTTGGTTGTACATTACGTACAATTAACTCAAGTCTCTGCTATAATGATTGAAGGATCTAACTTCTTACATTGAGAATTCAGCACAGATCCTGGCCGCACTCCCCAACCAGCCCACAATGACATTTACAGTTGATTCTCGCCTCTTTCCATTCTTCATCAGTTAGACAGGATAGACAGGAAGAAACATTTCCTCTCTGTGCAGGGACTGATGATCAGGGACAGAGGTTTAAGATAAGGGACAGGTGATTTAGATGGATGTGAAGAAAAGTATTTTCACCCAGAGGGTGGTGGGAATCTGGAACTCACTGCCTGTAAGGGTGGGAAAGGCAGACGCCCTTAGAACATTGAAGAGGTATTTAGATGCACAGTTGCAATGCCAAATGGTGGAGAATGGGATTAGAATAGTTAAGCCTGGCATATATTTGATGGGCCGAATGGCTTTTGTCAGTGCTGTAAACCTCTAATTCTATCAGTGTAATCATTTTTTCCCTTCTCAACCAGATGCTTATCTGGTTTCCCCTTATATGCACCTGTATGATTCACCTCAGCTACTCCTTGTGGTACTGGGTTCAACATTCACACAAGTCTCTCAGTAAATAAGTTTCTTTTAATTTCTCTACTTGATTTCTTGAATATGATATAGACTACTTTATCTACCTAGCTTTACAGAAGTGAATAAGCACATAGCCGTATTAATGAGGAGATCCCATGGTTATATGATACCAAGACAGTTATAGCCTTATTTTGCAGCTGTAGTGATTGTAATGAGGTGCAGGTGGACCTCATAGACTATGACCTCCCTGATTGGGGCTGTTAATCTGGTCCAATCAAGGAGCCCTGGCTGACAAGATATAAACAGAAGTGTCAGAGATACTAACACTCTGGAAGTTGAATCTGATAAGGGTGTACTAGGGTCAAGAACTCTCCACATATAATTAGAGAGTGACTTGGTGACATGATACCACTCTCTGTAGAGTTATTTCACTATCAGTCTATCAGCTTCACTTGCTGATTCCAAATCTATTCATAGATCTTAATCACGGGCCTAATAAAATGAAAGCAATGTGTGACTCTTCAATGTCAAATGGGTTTCTGAACTATTTCTCAATCTTACTGCGGTCATGTGTCCCAGGCAAACAGGAAGTGATACCAGCTGCACCAACCTGAACTCTGGGTTTCAGAACCTGACTGGAGACGCTGTGTGCATCTATAAGGCAGAGGGCTATTAGGGAGGGAGTCACACTACAGATTGAAAGCCTACAGACAGTGCTAACTGATTTTCCATTGTGGATTCTGGTGAGGATCTCAAGGGAGTGCAGCCAGATCCAAGTTCATGGCACCACTAACAACTCAACTGGACAATTGTGGGAACGTTACATGAATTAAGTTGCTGGAGTGGTACTTGAACTTGTAACCTTTCTGATGCAAAACGTGTGAACGTCTAAGCACTGTGCACCATCAAGGTAGGGACGAAGGAAAAGAGGTCAGGGCAGCAGATATCAATCCCCTTCAAGCTATAAGCCCTCTCCACAACCCGTCCCAAGGAAGAGCTTCTAGACAATGCAGATCTGTTATAGAAGTTGATGAGGAGCCCAGAGTTAGAAGAGGACATTCATCAAACATGCACCAACATGCAGAATCCACAAACTTTTATCCAAACAACCAAAGCCAACATCAATATTCATTTCATACAAGTGCCAGACAAAGACCATTTGTAAAAAGAAAGAACAGAACCACATCCCCTATTCATTGCTACTGACGAATTCCCCCACCAGCAACTTACCAAAGCTTCCCAAAAACTGAACTGGGCTGATTAAATACTGCGGCTACTCAGACAGTTCAGCAGTTGGGAATTCTCTGAAGAACAACTCACTACTGTCTCTCCAATGCCTGCCCACTATCAAGTTCGGAACATGATGGAATACTGTCCCATTGTCTTGGGGAGTACATTTCCAACAAGACTCAAAAACTTTGGCACCACCCACAAAAAAATAACCTGCTTGACCAGCACTCCATCCCACAAGCTTAAACATTCCCTCCCTCCAGCACTGGTAAACAGTAGCAGCAATATATACCATAGATATATACCAATATATACCAATATATATATAGATCAGCTACACTAACTCACCAATGACTCCTTTGACAGCACCTTCCAAACCCATGACCTCCAGCACATGGAAGGATGAGGGCAGCAGTATGTGGGAAGTTCCATTCCAAATAACACACCATTCTGACTTGGAACGAGATTGTCATTGCCTCACTGCAACCAGGACAAAATCCTGCGGGTATGACACACCATCAAGGACTGCAATAGCTCAAGCATAGCAACTTATCATCATCTTCTCAAGAGAAGTTAAGGATGGGCAATAAATTTGGTTCAGTTGGCGAAGCTCACATTGCAAGAGCATATAAAAAAGTCCGTAAATAATTAAATTCTCAGGTTTTTAGAGCAACTCAAACTGTTGCAGTTACCCATAATCTGAGAAAGGGTCACTGGACACAAAACATTAACTCTACTCTTCCCCATGGATGCTGCCAGGCCTGCTGAGCTTCTCCAACAATTGCTATTTTTGTTTCAGCTTTCCAGCATC
Organism: Rhincodon typus; assembly: GCF_021869965.1. Classification (NCBI taxonomy): domain Eukaryota; kingdom Metazoa; phylum Chordata; class Chondrichthyes; order Orectolobiformes; family Rhincodontidae; genus Rhincodon; species Rhincodon typus. Next base: position 38,531,117 of record NC_063355.1, on the reverse strand, counting down.
CATCGTTATTTCTTTTATAGCAGTGCCCATCAACCTGCCACATCTACAAAAGTTCAGAAACAACTTTTTCCAACACTGAATCTGTCAAACTTTGCGCCAAATGATATTCTGCACAAATTTCCCTTTTCTCTGCCAGGTCGTTTGAAACTTCTGTATGCAGAGATGGAATTGCTGTGTGAATTCCAATATCATTTGCCCTTGCCCTATCTCTAACCCAGGCTGCATCTTCCATTCTGACTTTATTATTACAGGACAAATTGAAATTCTGGAATAAGTAGAAACAGATTTTCTTTTTTCAATTGTACATGACTCAACATCAGGGAATCAAAACCAGCCACCATGCGTTTTCATGCGCTCCTCTTTATAACTGTGTTCATAAAGTACATTGCTACTCTGTACCCCAGTCGTGTAGAGAAAAAATCATGAGACATCCCACAGCTTTTTGATTAGTATCTCCCACAATAAAGGCTACACAGAAATGTTAGTAAAAAAAAACATAGCTCATACACTTTAGAATGTATCTGTTTCTGCAAGTGATGGTGGAGCTCTGGTGAACTGTGGCCTTCTATTTCCATTGACTTTGTTTTCTGTGTTTCACACTTAAATAACACAAAGGTCTACATTCACAGTTAATGGATTTGACAAAGTCCTAACTGTGAGAGTGCCTTTCACCTGATTTACTTCAACATCCTCTCCAACTGCTTCACTGATAATGTTGCTCAGACGCCCGCTATCTGCTCAGGGCAACAGCTTCACTCATCAAACCTTCATTCATCAGCACAATGTTTGACTAATACCCTGCACCTGACAGGACGCTGCCGCTGCCATAGGTTCTGTTTTCAAAAAGAGAGAGATGCTAAACTCAGACTCCATCTGCTTTCTCAGGTGGTGATAAAAATTCTGTAACACAATTGCAAACAGGAACGAGTTACTGCTCCTGGTGGACAGGGCCTTTCACTGTGCCTGATCCATTTCCCACACTAATTGTCTCAACCCTTCTCCTCCCTACCACAATAGCGATAGGATACCCTTGGTCCTCACTCAGAACCTCACTAGCATTCACATGCAAAGGATCATAAGCTGGCATTTCCAGCACATCAGCCTAATGCTATCACTAGACACACATTCCTCTCCTTTTTTTCCTTTTATTCATTCATGGGATGAGGGCATCACTGCCCGGGCAGCATTTATTGCCCATCCCTAATTGCCCAGAGGGGCAGTTAAGAGTCCATTGCTGTGGGTCTGGAGTCACATGTAGGCCAGACCAGGTAAGGATGGCAGTTTCCTTCCCTAAAGGGGATTAGTGAACCAGATGGCTTTTTCCAACAATTGACAATGGATTCATGGTTATCATTAGATTCTTAATTCCAGATATTTTATTGAATTCAAATTCCACCATCTGCCACGGCTGGATTCGAACCCAGGTCCCCAGAACTTTATCCGGATCTCTGGATTAACAGTCCAGCAAAAATACCACTAGGTCATTGCCTCCTCTTGTCAGCCGGCAAAGGGGCCATTCCCTCCAGGACACCTTGATTCACTCCCAACACCTCCTACACTCCCATGGCACCTCCCATTCAGTCGCCGAAGTTGCAACACATGTCCATTTAGTTCCTCCCTCCTCAATATCCAGGGTCCCAGACACACCTTCCAGGTGAAGCAACAATTTTTCCTTCACTCTGCTCAATCTAGCCTACTGTACTGACTGCCCACAATGCAGCCTCCTCTGAAGTGGGGGCAGGAAATGCAGACTGGGCAACTGCTTTGCAAAACACCTACATGTGTCTGTAGAAATGACCTTGAATTTCCAGCTGCCTGCCACTTCAACACACCACCATGTTCCCATACCAACATTTCAATCTCATAGAATCATAGAGATCTATGGCAAACATCACCATTAAGTATGACATCCCATCCGTGATGGTCAAAAATAACTACCTAACTATTCTAATCTCCGTGTCTCCTGCAGTGCTCTGTGAAGCTCAGCGAAAGCTGGAAGAACAGCATCACATTATCTGTCTGGGGACCTCGTAACCTTCAGACTCAATCTCGAGTTCAATAACTTCAGAGTCTGAACACCGTCTTCCATGTCTTTTACCCACCCTCATACCCGAGGTCCTTTCATGATATGAGTTGTGTTCAGCACAATCAACCCATTTTCACCCATTCATAGTTCCGATTATCAACTATATCACTTATTCTCTTCCCTGGGTTATTATCAACAATCCCTCTGTTCCTCTCTCCCTCTTTCTGGCTCTGTCTCTACTTATCCACTCTTTTCATTCTCTCAAGAATACCATTTTTTTTCCCAGATGCCATCGGTTCTGAACAAGGGTCACAGGACTCAAAGTGATAATTTTGTTTTTTCTCTCTCCGCAGATGCTGCCAGGACTGCCGAGTTTCTCCAGTAATCTCTGCTTTTGTTTCAGATTTCCAGCATCTGCAGTTCTTTGTCTCATTTTAGTTTTCCCTGGTGCCAGACAATACTAATCCTGCAACCAACATCACTGACTGATAAAAAAGAATCAGATGATCTAGCCACTGCCTCTCTGTTATTTGTGGGATCTTGCTGCATGGTAATTGATTGCTATCCTTCCTTTATAACGTGACTACACTACAAAAACATTTCCCTGACTGTGACACATTTTGGGAAGTCAGGAAAGATTCCACATAAACATAAGGTCTTTCTTGACTTTTAAATACAGTGTGTCGAATGTCTTTTTTATTTTTACTTCTTGTATGGGAACTGTGTGTCATTGCTCTTAAACTGATTGGCTCACTGTTAGAGAACAGTACAGAGTTAATCACATTGTCAGAGATAGACCAGGCCAGATAAGGACGGTAGAATCTCTTCCATAAAGGATATTAGGGAACCAGATAAGTTTACAATGAGCATGATTACATGGTCACTATGAGGCCAGCTTTTAATTCTAAACTTTATTGAAATCCGATTATGCCATCTGACGTAGTGGGATTTGAACACAGGCTCTCAGAATATTAGCTTGGGGCTCTGGATTATTATTCCACTAACAATAGCACATCTTTGGAAATTAGCGGAAATAAAGATGTTGCCAGGATTGGAGGGTTTGAGTTATAAGGATAGGCTGGGACTTTTCCCCTGGAGCACAGGAGATTGAAGGGTGACCTTATTGAAGTTTATAAAATCATGAGGGGCATAAATAAGGTGAATGACAAGGGTCTTTTCCCCAAGGTGGGGTAGTTCAAAACTAGGGGGCATATTTTTAAGGTGAAAGGAGAAAGATTTAAAAAAAGATAGGAGGGGCAACATTTTTACACAAGAGAGTGGTTTGTGTATGGAATGAACTGCCACAGAAAGTGATAGATGCAGGAACAAATACAACATTTAAAAGACTTTTGGATAAGTTCATGAATAGGAAAGGTTTACAGGGATGTGGGCCAAGTACAGGCAGGTGGGATTAGTTTAGTTTGGGCACGTAGTTGGTGTAGACTGGTTGGACTAAAGGGTCTGTTTTCGTGCTATGTGACTCTATGACTATATGTTCCTCCAGTACCTCTGTACTGGAGTCAGGAAAAAGAATACCAGGCTCATTATTTAACTTTTTTAGCAAGTGACACGTGTTTTAGGAAGCATTTTAAGCATTTTATGGTCTTTCCATGATCTAATCCCTCGTCAGTACTCACTGACGTGGTTTAGATATCACAAACACCTGGGACAATGTAACACTATCGGGTATGCAGCGTGTGAGAGCAAGAGTTGACAATAGCAGAAAAACAAGGTGGAGCCTGGACTGGAAAGGGAAATAAAAATACCTTGTAAACCTGAAAGGTGAACATTAGCCTTACATTGGTTTGGCTGTCCCTGTCTCTACAACCATTTCTGTCCCTAAAATCCTCTGAAGTCTTCTAGTTCTGTCCACTTGAGCATCTTTGATTTTAATGGCTTCACTGTTGGTGGTTTATACTAATCAGTTGTACCGACCAGCCTCTTGTATTTGTTCACAAGTAGTATTGTGCATTTCTAATGGAGAAAGCACATAATGCAATGAAACATGCGACGAAGTGTCCTACTAGATTGTGCGATCATCTTTTCTACTGTGATATAAATGGTTCTGGCTGATAAATGAAATGGTTTCATTGTTTGAAAAGAAATCTATCTATCTGATTCTTTGCACTTATTACCAAGCACTCTACTGTTGTTTTTCCTTCTCAGAGGGCAGTCTGCTGTTGGACAGCTGTGGCCATCATCAATGCTGACCTGATTTTGAATTGCTAACGGGTTTCAGCAACGTAGGTGTTCCATTCATCTGAGAATGACTGAGTTTCAAGAATTTGTAACAACTGATTGGCCGTCAGATGTGGTTTCTGGTTATGGTCATGCCTGCAATGAGCGACTTCACAAATCGCACAACATGAAGAGTTTTGTCACTGTAACTATATAAAATGACAATAATCTACATGGGTTCAGAATGTTTCTTCAATTGAGGGCTCAGTGAAACATCCAAAAAGAGAGTGACATCCCATTTTAGATCAGGCTTTAATGCTGAAATACTGCTGTAATCCAGAAAAGGATTAAAGTATCACAATACAGAATTACAAGCACTAGTTATTGTAGGCAGAATGAAAATAAGGTCTGTATGAATGTAATGAGTTTACAAACAGATGCCTGGGGAGTCACATAGCAAACCAAACAGATAGAGTTAGGCAGGAATAATGTGCAGGACAAGATGGAATGAGTTCTGAGGAAGGGTCACCGGACCGAAACATTAACTCTGACTTTTTTCTTCACAGATGCTGCCAGACCTGCTGAGCTTTTCCAGCAACTTCTATTTTTGATCGTGAGATGATTTACTTTTTTTTTGGAGTAGCAAAAGGCTGTCAATTACCCCAGCTTCTTTTCTGTTGTAGTTATCAACATTTCCCACCTGCCTTCTTTCGTATATCCTCCAGTCAATTTCCTTCATCTCAAAAATATTATCATTTGTCATAAACAGATTGCTGATTTTGGGATCTTGCTTGCACAAATTGGCTTCCCCAATTCTTACTTTGTAACATTTATTAGATTCCAAAAGCACTTCCTTTGGGAGGTGATGGCCTAGTGGTATTGTCAGCAGACTGCTAATCTGAAGCCCCTGATAGTGTTCTGGGGACTTGGGTTCAAATCCTACCATAGCAGATGGTGGAATTTGAATTCAATAAATATTTAGAATGAAGAATCTAATGATGACTGTGAAGCCATTGCTGATTGTTGGGGAAAAACTCATCTGGTTCACTAATATCCTTCAGGGAAGGAAACTGCCATCCTTATCTGGTCTGACCTACATGTGACTCCAGGCTCACAACAATGTGGTTGACTGTTATCTGCCCTCTGGGCAATTAGGGATGGGCAATAAATGCTGCCTGGACAGTGACATCCTCATCCCGTGAATGAATAAAGAAATAAAGTACCTTGGGGTGTCATGAAATCCTGAAGGATGCTACATAAATGCAAATCTTTCTTCCAGTATTTGCAAATATCTGTAATTGTCTGTTAATATAGCTGGGCTTCAATGGAAATTTATACACAAACTGTAACATAATTTTAACTGCTAAAGTAAAGAACTCTTACTTAGTATATCAATTCCCAATTCTGCAAAGCCTGACTGGAGAAAATGTGCCTGGAGTTTTGGATTTTGGCTTTGGGGGGAAAGTGGGTAAAAATGGAAATCACAGTGGGTAGACCTGGACAGAGATCCAAGACTGCTGAGTACAGAGCTGGGTGAAATGTCTGCCTCAGAGCATGGCATTTTGCCTAAGTTACAAAAAACAAGTGCCCCCCAACCCTCCGCTTTCACAAATGCTCTTCCCCCACTCCCTCACCCCATGCAGATTCCCTCCCCACCCATGCCAACTCAATGCATTTCTTCAAGCCCCTTACGCATCTTCCATTGCCTGGCATGCTCTTAATGTTAACCTAGGTTCCCCTGGCCACCCCAATTATGTCCCAAACATTTCACGGCAATCTATGCTGCCCTAGCAATCGCCATTGCCCTTTACATAATCTCATTGATAATAACCCATTCATTCCAGTTAACCTCCTTTAATTACTCATACAAAACAACATTTGCATTTGTAGTTCCACTTCAAAGAGTTGATGACCATTTGGAGCTGTCAATCAAACTGTTGTGATGCAAGATGGTGATACAAATTAATATTATTGATTTTAGAATTTGAATTTTGAGCTAGTTGCTATGAGTTTTGCCCTGTACGCATGAGGGCATTTAATGATTAACTTGTCGATATCTCTGGAGCTATTATTTAAACCAGTATGAAAGAGCTATTAGATTGATAATTGTAACTTATTTGCTTTTTGTGATTGGACAGAGTAAACATTGAAAAGCATTCGTTTGGTTTTGCTTTTGAAGAATGCGGAATTGATTTTGTTTGCTGAGAGGTAAACCCATAGCTTGGAAAGCTTTTGCTTTCTGTTTTCCAAAGACCTGGTGAAAGTTAGAGTGTAAGAAACATTTTCTCCTGGAGAAACAAGTTAGTTTAGGACAGTTCGGAAATACGTTACTTCAGAGTAAAGGTTTAGTTGGAACGTTCCAGAAAAGAAGTGTTGAGGTAGAAGGGGTTATTTGAAGCCATGAAGATTTAAGATCAGTTGTACAACGAATCAAGGAAAAGCCTTTGAAAGAAACAGTTAAATTAAACTATAGATGTGATACAGAAGAGAACTCCGTCTAATATTTGAGTACTGAGAATTGGTGGTGTTGGGATAGATTGAATTGTATTTTACCATGTGTTTTTAAAAGTAATAAAATTATATATAGTTTGATTTATTCTATTTTATTTTCATTTCTTTTGCATAATTAACTTATATTTTACCATTAAAATCAAATCTGAAGCAGTGAGTTTGTGTTTCAGTAAAAAATAACCACCTCATCAAATGAAAACAAACTAAAATTTGATTTGTCAAGCCAGATTTCAATATGGGATCTGACTTTTCCAATAATAGCGTCAGTTAGGATCATAACGTTATGAACTGAAAGATACCTAGTGTAAAATCAAAAGATTGTGAATCAGTCATGCAGTACTCATCCTGTGTTAACAGACCCAATGAAATAGTCCTTTTTACAAAAAAAACTCTGCAGGCAGTTTTTTTCTCAAATAGTTAAAAGGGGGATTTAAATGACTTGTCAGCTTTCCTGTGACCTCTAATGGATCTGACAGTTTCAATGAGTTTATTAACAATTTATGCATATTTATATTTAGTTTTATAAATCCCATAGTGCACTTGACTATTCCCGAAGAGAACCTGACCTCTCCCAAACGTGACTCAGGACCACATCCAACAAGGTACATTATCTCGCCAAAGAACATGACTCTCTTTAGATCTCGTCCCACTGTATCTGAAGGACATAGGTCACACTTTTGGCACGCCAAGAGAGAAGGTCAGATCTGAAGCAGCTGCAGTTCTACAGGTGCAGTTGCTCCCGTGAAGTGTAAATGGGAAAATCAGAACCTGCCAACAGATCCCCCCACCCTCCACGAAAGTGGCAGGAGCCAGACTGAGGAAGGGATGATGAGACAAGAGTTCCAAACTTACTCCTCTGTTTCCATTTTTCTTTAAGATACAGAAGCTCTCCTTCTGCGCAAAAATTTAGGCCCAACTGACTGATGCGTATAAGGTAATTCCTCAAATGTCATTATGGGTTCTGTCCACTGAGTAATGCTATGAAGTAGGTAATATTTTTCTGAGCTGTGACGGGTTAGGCAGCAGCCATATTGGTTCGACCAGAAATGGAGGTGAATGTGATATTTTAAAACTCTTAATTTAAATGGGGGATTTAGCCCTCCAGGGCAGACTGGCTGCCACCTGTGACTCTCAGTAAAAAGGTCATGGGTTCAAGTCCCACTGAAGACATTTTAACACAGATTCTCACAACTTGCGTAGTACTCAAGGATACCATTTTATAGCATAACAGAGGATGTTGCTGTCAAAGACAATATTTATCCTTCAACATATTACTGTTGGTGGGATCTTGCTGTGCAAAGAATGGCTGCAAGGGTTTCTGACACAAATTCCATCTTTGAAAACATTCCAATGGCTGGAAAGCTCTTTGGGGATGTGGATTGATACTGTTTAAATATGGGTCTGTCTGATTTCCAATCATCCTCACCACCATTACCCGTCTCACCTCCTTTGTAGTCAACAGTGAAAACATTCCCCTTTGTCCCAGACTCCTGACTCCATTTGTTGTGGCAGCCTCTGTGATGGTAGGCTAGATCTAACCTGACGGCTGTAGATTCAGCCCATGTTATCTCCTTTAATAAGTCTGTAAACGTTCCTATTATCACTCTGAAGGGACCCGACCCTGATCAGCTTCAAAACTGATGCCAGTCATCCACTGGGCCCTGACATTGGTTTCTCCTTCATGATTCACTGCCTGCCTTGGCATCAAGTGCCAACCCTCATACTTACTAATAAACCACTTCCCTGCCATCCTGTGATCAACTCACCTGAGAGTTACACTGGTCAACAGTACCTCTCTAGACTCAGTAGTCACAGGGGCAGTAATGATTCCACAATGGTTAGCACTGTTGCCTCACAGCACCAGGGACTTGGGTTTGATCCCACCCTCAGGTGACTGCCTGTATGGAATTTGCACATTCTCCCCGTGTCTGTGTGGGTCCTCTGGTTTCCTCCCACAGTCCAAAGATGTGCAGGTTAGGTCCCATGATTCAGGATGTCCCAAAGCACCAATTAAATGCCCTTGAGATCCAGCCAATATTCTTATGTAGGACCCCTGGGAGGTAATTTCCACAGAGCAAGATCCAACAAATAATATCCCAATTATCTGTTTTAATCATAGAATCCTTACACTGTGGAAGCAGGCCATTCAACCCATTGAGTCTACACTGAAGAGCATCCCACCCCCTACCCTGACCCTTAATTCTGCATTTCCCATGACTAACCCACCTAGCCTGCACATCCCTGGACACTATGGGTAATTTAGCATGGCCAATCCACCTAACCTGCACATCTTTGGACTGTGGGAGGAAACCCACACAGACATGGGGACAATATGCAAACTCCACACAGACAGTCGCCCGAGGGTGGAATCGAACCCAGGTCTCTTGAGGCAGCAGTGCTAACCACTGAGCCACCAAGCCGAATCATTGTGAAATAAATATTGGCCAGGACACCAGGAAGAAGAGGAGGAACCCTGACCTCCTTAAGTCGATGACAAGGCCAAATGTAGCTCATGGAACAGCATCTTCCGAGTTTGCTTGACTGACCATCTTTCTCTTCAAGCTCATTTTTCATCTTTTGACGAAAAGGAAGTGCACCAGCAGCCAGTTTAAATGGCTGCACTGTTTATTGATTCTTACCGCAGGAACACACAATATTGATTTTGCTGTTTAGAGTACCAAAACTGTAATGTATTTTTAAAATGTCATTTTGACCTTCAGTAGTAATACCAGGACCCTCTGGGTAGGACGATTCTGATGGAAAACCCTTTCAGCGCAACAGCTTGTTCCGAGGATGAGTACAACAATCTCCAGGTCTGTCATAACCTGGCGGGTCTAATTGGTGTTTCACCAGCACTGCGTGAAACTATCAGTCAGACCAATGGTAATGTGTGGCACACTCAATAACTAGTGGGATGTGGTGTAGCACATGACTTTCAGAGCTCTCTAACATGGTGAGGGACGCACTTACAAGGTGTGTGCCACATACACTGTGTAAAAGGTGGGTGCTGAAGTCCACCTCATGCATTGAAGGCCTATAACACCCTCTGCAGAGAAACTTGCTATGTGAAGTACAGTAGACAACACCATGCCCAATTATTCCAAAGACCATATTGCACTATCGCAACAACAATTTGCATGTACACAACACTCTTCTCATTGTAAAACATTCTAAAGGGCTTCACAGGGGCATGAGCAGACAGATTTTGGCATGGAATTACATAAGAAGATATCAATGAGCAAAAGCCTTGTTAAAAAGCTAAGATTTGAGGAACATTTTAAACCAAGAGAGAGAGGGAGCTGTGAACTTAGAGAGATTTAAGGAGGGGATTCCAGAAGTTATGTCTTTGGCCTTCCAATTGGGGATGCTGTTTGAAGGTAATCAGTGCTTGGATATCAATCAGTTATCTCCAGTGGACTGCCTACGGGGCAGGTATGCATTCTAAAGGGCTGAAGCGACAATCAATGGCTACCATCATTTCGATGGTTCCCATTTCCATATTGATAATTTGGCTGTAACTAGAGCTCTGAATGCAAGTTTGGATGGCCTTATTATGGAGAGAATATGGAAGCTTAGGATCAGATGCTAAGGATCAGAACCCACAGATAGGAGAAGAGACTTGAAATACTGGGCGGGATTATCCTGAGAATTTGGCATTCCAATGTACAGGATTGTATGGGGGTCCTTGAGTCCACAAAGCTGAGAGGATTGGACAGAGCAGACATGAGAAAGATGTTTCCACCAGTAGGAGAGACTAGGACCTGAAGGAACAGCCTCAGAGTGAAGGGACTGTAGTGATTGTAATGGGATCAGTCAGGTGGACCTCATAGAATATGAGTTCCCTGATTGGGGCTTTTAACCTGGTCTAACCAGGGAGCCCTGGCTGACAGATAAAAGTGTCAGACATCCTGACACCCCGGGAGCTGCCTCTGACGAGGCTGTACCAGAGTTAAGGACTTTCTACGTGTAAATAAAGGGTGACTTGGTGACAGTATATCAGTCTCCATGTAGTTATTTCAGATGACCCTTTAGAAGTGAGATGAGAAGGAATTCCTTCAGCCAGAAGGTGGGTGAATCTGTGGAACTCATTGCTTCAGAAAGCTGTGGGGACCAAGCCAGTGAGTCTACTTAAGACAGAGAAGGATAGATTCTTGATTAGTAAGGGGGATCAAGGGGAAGAACGCAAGAGAATGGGGTTCAGAAAAATATCAGCCATGATTGCATGGTGAAGCAGACTTAATGCACTGAATGGCCTAATTCTGCTCTTAGGTCTAATGATCTTGAAAGGATTAGGGATATAGGACAGGAGAGGGAAAGATCATACCCCATCCACTCTCCCACCTCCCATACTCTTACATTTGCTGGAGAATGATGAGGGCATCTCTTAGAAACTGATCAAATCCTAACAGGCAGGTGCCAATGATAGGGGATACCAGACCAGGAGTCACAGTCTTAAGGACACTGGGTAATCTATTTAAGACTGAATGAAGAGAAATTTCTTCACCCGTAGAGTGGTGAGCCTGTGGAATTCACTGCCACAGACAGCAGTTGAGGCCAAAACATTGTATGATTTCAAAAACGAGTTGGATATAGCACTTTGGATTAAAAAGGATATGGGGGAAAGGTAAGAATAGGTTATTGAGTTGGATGATCAACCACGATCATCACAAATGGTCAAATGGCCGACTCCTGCTCCTACATTTCTCAGTTTCCCCGTCACACTGGGTAATGTTGCATGGGCAGATGATGAATAGCATGGTACCTTCCCCATTGATTGAGCTTTGGGTTCCAAAAGACACCCAAACTGTGACAGGGAGGCCTCACCCACTGAACTGGAACCCTTCAAACAAAGTGGCAAGGCGAACGAATAATAATTTACTGTTACTTGTCCTCTATAATGAACAACACGGTAAAATACAGTGAAGAGCTTCAACTGTTGCCACAATCCAGCGCCATTCGGATACTTCAAGAATAAAAAGACAAAACTGAAAGAAAATCCATCTTTGTTCCGCTGCCTCCACCAGGCAGTGGGTGGGACATGGTCGTGGGCTCATTCCACTGGTGGCAAAATACCAGCAACCTCAAAACTGCCTCTCGTTGAGGAGTGAACTGAGAAAAAGTGACTGCCCACCTTGATGGTGTGAACCAATGTTCCCAATCCTCACCCACACATAGTATCCTAGATGAGGGAACAAAGGTCCCAAAGGTCCTCTTTATCCCAGACCTCTGATCTCCCCAGCCACTACCACTGGGCACAGGAAAATGAAGCACCTGGATGAATACATGAATAAGAAGGGAATAGAGGGATACGGATCCTGTAAGTGAAGACAGTTTTAGCATGGAAGGGCAAAATGTGTCAGCGCAGGTTTGGAGGGCCAAAGGGCCTGTTCCTGTGCTGTATTGTTTTTTCTTCTTTGTTCTTTGTTCTGAAGAGGCATGTTGGGAGAAATGAGTTGGTCAAGCAGGGATATGTTTTGCCCTACTTTTACAATGGAGTTCAATGCATCTTTTCCAAGGAAGAATTCAATTCAGTACATAAAATCTGAGCAAGATACAGGGCTATGAAGGAGCAATGGGGGCAGATTTAGAAACGAAAGCAGAAGTTGCTGGAAAGGCTCAGCAGATCTGGCAGCATCTGTGGAGAGAAATCAGAGTTAAATTTTCAGGTCCAGTGATCCTTCTTCAGGATTGATGACAGCCGGGCAAATTTAAATTGGTTTAGCTATTTTTGTAGCAAGACCTCATAAGTAGTTTATCAACGTGAAATGCAGACTCTGTTTCTCTTTCCACAGGTGCTGCCTGACCTGCTGAATTTCTCTAGAACTCTCTGTTTATATCTGGGATTTCCAGCATCCAACAATTTCACTTTTGTCTCATTTAAGTGGAAGTGGTAAGAGTGTCACTTAACAGCTGGTTGTATTGTGCTCAGAATACAGACTTACGCAGCAGATTCTTAGCCTGAAAACTAACATTAATACTGAAGTGATACTGTAAATGGTTGCCAGAAATAGCTAGTTCAAAATTATACTTTTTCTCATAGGCTATTGATTCATATATTTGTCTGAAATTCTTCACCTCCCTTCAGAAGGAATAGGTCAACATTAATGTTAAACACTGCAAGTTGACTCAAACGCTAACTAGTGAATAACCAAACATTTTTTCTTAGCTATCAAAGCTGCTATTAGCAAAGTGTTTTAATAGGAACTTACTACAGGACAAACTTAACATTGCTGGAAAATGGTTTCACTTCATTCTGCACTTGGTAAGTTGTAACATAAATACGTATTTAGGATTTTGGAGCAAAATGTTATTTTTTTTTAAATGTGCTCACAGGATGTGGGCACTCAGCCAGGGTCAGCATTTACATTATTTAAATACAACTGACTTGCTAAGCCATTGGGTCTGAAGTCACATTTAGGTCAGATTGAGTCAGGATGGCAGTTTTCCTTCTCGAAGGGACATTAGTTATGCAGATTGATTGAATTCGAATAATTATTGTCACTGGTATTTAAGGGAAAATACAGTGAAAATCTTCAACTGTTGCCAAGCTCCACTGCCAATTTGAATAACTTCAAAATTAAAAAGTAAGCTGAAGGACAGTCCATCTTTATTCTTTATCCACTGCTCCAATTCAAAGTTTCTCCCTGATGCCATCTCACTGGACCCACCAACGTCAGAATTACCCCACCTCAGGTGCCATCTCCTGTTGCTGTATATAAATCGCTGGTGCCGTCAATGCCCCTCTGCCACGCCTCGCTGTTACCAGCACCAGAACTGACAAATTAGGAGTTACCACTCTCCAGGTGCCATCTCTTCATTGCTGGGCCAATCTCAACAAAGATGCCAATGCTGCTGGGCCAATATTGACGACGATGCCAATGCCATTGGGTCCCATGCTGGGCCCACACTCGCCCGTTCCCCATATGAAACATAAGAAGGAAGAGTAAAATAAAGAAAAAGAAAAGCAGACAGAGAAATGAGTGGATGAGCCCCCGACTCATACTGGGTTTTTGTGACAATCCAGCAGCTTCAGAGGCGTCAGTGCTAATACCAGCTTTTGATTCCAGGTTTATTTCATAAACCAAATTTAAATTCCATTGAGGCTGAGGTGGGGTTTGAACTCATATTTATTTCCCAAACATAAAAGAAAAATAAACAAGAGATATACAGATTTTAAGTGGCATGCAAAAGAAGCAAGGATGAAGTGAGGAAAATCTTTTTCACACAGCGAGTAGTTTAGGTCTGGAATGTGCTGTTTGGAAATGTGGGGGAGGCAGGTTCTATGGAGGCATTTAAGAGGTCATTGGATGAATGTTTGGATAGAAATGATGTTCAGGGGATGAATAAAGTCACCATGGTTCTTACCAGACCAAAGAGTCATCATAGGATTTCCCATTAGACAGAGACAATGAGTGGTGGTTTAATCCGAGGAGAGGCTGAGAACAGGATACTTCATAGTAACCACAGCTGGTCGTGGGAATTGAACCCACACTGTTGGCGTCGGTCTGCATCGCAAACCAGCCAGCCTACTGAGATAAACCGATTGGGCAAAAAAATTGGCATTCAGTAATGGAGCTGGTACACACATGATGGGCTGAATGGCTTCTCTCTGCATGACAACAATTTATGATTGTGATACTGCAACATACCCTTTCTCTCAGTGAACTTCCTTCACTCCTTCCGCTCCATTCCCCTCTATGTTCACTTGATTCATTGATTCTGTTGATTCTAGAATATGGTTTGCATTTAAAGAGATGTTTTTTCAAAAAAAACATTACAATGGCACACATAATAGCAAGTTGGGAACTTCAGGCATTTGAGTGACACAGCAGGAAGTAAATTCTTTTAAAATAATATCTTCAAGCCTACGATGATGGGATGTGTCACGGGCAGTGATAAGGTGTGACAAATGTCTTCAATCTGAAACTTGCTACAGTTCACTTGGCTTATCAACGTCCCAAAGTAGCCAAGCAACCCCAGTCGAGAAGTTATTTATCATAACTTGATTGCTTCCTGTGACACCTCCTCCAAGTATAACACCTAGATGATAGAACATCATAGCACAAGAAAAAAACTCATGTTTCTATTTTGGTTAAATCACTGTGAGAAAGTGACATTGCAACGCAGTTTCAATTGAACTTCTAAGACTGCAATGGCCTTTCTTTTCAATCAAAGCCTTGTAAAAATAAAAGTGAAATTGCAGAAATAACAGCTGACTGTACGAGAATGATAAATACCTATACGCACATTTTCACAATCACTAACTGTGGCGTTGCCTGGCACTACCCAAGGAGGTATTTAAAGAAACATAAAAGTACGGAAGAAAGAAAATAGTTCTTGGCACATGACCTGTGCATTTATATACATCTACTCTAATTCGATGACCAAGACTCCGCAGTGCAGGACTTTATCAATCTTGGCAAAGGCCAAAGAGAAGAACTTATGCATTGAGGAAATGGCATTAAACCTGTATCTGAAACAGCTACCAGCTATCAGAGAGAAGAATGGTTGATGAAGGCAAGAGATGGATATCTTTTGAGATTCCTGGAAGCAATGTGAAAATTTGACTTCACTGCAAAAGTGTACAGATGCAAAAGATAGTAGGGATAGCAGGTTTGGAACTTGAGAGAAACAAGTTCAAAAAAAAGTTATCACCATTGAGATAACAAGGTGTAGAGCTGGATGAACACAGCAGGCCAAGCAGCATCAGAGGAGCAGGAAGGCTGATGTTTCGGGCCTAGACCCTTCTTCAATGAAAGTTTTGCTCCACCTCGGCCATTTTCTGCTTAACCTCCTGTTAAAATGAATAATGATAAACTGAGCCTCCAAGAAATTAATGACTGTGTAAAATAAGTCTTCAGGATTTCAACCTGATCCCTACATTATCCATGATGATATTTCCTATGACTGGGTTCCAAGAAGACAGGGAATTCAGTGCACAATGCATTCTGAAGGCTTTTGTATTTATAATTGTCTCTGAATTTCAGGCAATCTCTGATTTGGTTATTTTTCAGCACAATTTTAGATTTAACTTTAACAGTGGTTAACTGTTCTTAGTGTAAGTCCTATTCCAAATATTCACTATTCTAAAGAAAAGCTAAACAAACCTTTCAGATTCACTCTATTACATTTTTACTTCCTCACGTGGCCTACTCAGTTGGTGAAGTGTTCTACAGGCAGCCCAATTTTTAAATCCTTTCAATGTTCAAAGAGCTGGATCACAGCCTCTTTAAATGTTCTTTTCTCCTGCTAGAACTCAATTCTGCCAACCTATCCCCACAGCTTGGTTTTAGATCGCAATCACTCGTGCTGTTTGTTAGTCTATTCTTGCCTTTGTGTAATGATCCCTTCACAGTAGGAGTGCCCCAATATCCCAGATGTATTTTATAACATCCCTGTCAATCACATAAAAGTATGAACAATCAGAATTCATCCTTGCATTTAAGTTGCCTATGTTAGTAACATCTTCCTGTTTGGCCAATGGGTTGAATTACTCTCGCACATGCGCACACACGCGCGCACACACACACACGCACGCACAACACACATGTACACATACACACACGCACACGCACACACAGACGCGCACACACACACAGACGCACACACATACGCATTCACACACATGCACGCACACACACACGCACATGCGCAAGCACCAGCACCCACATAGACACACACACACATTTTATCCTGTTATCTCATAATTATCTACATTACAATTCTTCAGAACTCCTTAACTTAATTTTTTCCTTCAGTTTCAATGCGATCAATCTTCTTGACTTTGGGCACCAAACCACACCACTTGGCATTATCAGCTAATTTTGTAACATTATACTGCACAGGTTTGAACGGTGCATATGACTGCAAGTCCATCTAGAGCCTGAAATAGCTCACTGAAGATCTATGCCAGTCAGTGCTCCCTTGGTAGAACTGTCTCCATTCATCATCACCTTCTGCTTTCTTTTGCTGAGCCAATTTGCAACTCTTCTTTAAAAGCCTCAGGTGTAGAACTCTATCACATACCTGTCAAACCATGCAGGCAGGACTGCAGCCTGAATTGTCCTTTTTTCATTCCATTTCTGGCATATTTTATGAGTTATATTTTAGAGAAAATGTAAAATGCTCTTTTTCAGCCTCCCTTTGTCTCTCTTCCTGCTTTCTTGAAGGTGTTGAGGAGTGTGAGGTTGAATTCAATCTCCTGTTATGTAAAGTTATGGTTCTGGAGTGGTTAATGTTCATGTTCTATTGGCGCCACCTACTCTACACTGACTGGGGTGGAGACATAAGTTCTGATCTTGATTTCAGAGGGACTAGATATATCACTACCAGCTCCCTAAGATCTAGTTGTTATGTCTGATCAAATGTAGTTTTCCTTATTGCAGATATGCAGTGAACCGTCTGGCTATCTGTAGATATTCTATGCTGGTGCACCTTTCACCATTAGTCACCAGATGAGACCATAACAACACAAAGGCAAATTAAGATTGCCTTTCGATTACCTGATCAACCTGATTACCCCATACCTAGTAGAGGTAATAAATATTGAAGGTTACCAGGACTAGCCATCAGGGGGAATTACACACCTCCCTCCAATGCTTCTGAACTGAAAAGGCCACTCTGAGGTTCCTGAATTCATTCTAAACACCCTCTAAAGTAATTGATACTGGAAAGGGAAGGCTACCACTTACTCTAAGCTCAGAATAGAGAATCTCTTTTGAACTTTGAATCTTTGAACCTATCTATTTTTCACCTTTGTGCCCTGCCTTCTAAGCATACTCATTGGATGTGGGTATCATCATCTGAGCCTTACCCTTGAACTGTTAGATTGTTTCAAAAGGCAATTAAAAATCAACCACATTGCAGTGGGTCTGGAGTCACATGTAGACAATTCAGAGCGACAGAATTCCTTCTCTGAAGGGCTTTGGTGAACTAGATGGGCTTTTGTGGCTATTGTTGCTATTAGACTAGGTTTTGATTCCAGATTTTTTCATTGAATAAAAATTGCACATCTGCTACGGTGAGACTTAAGCCCATGTTAGCGGAACATGGATTACAAACCTAGGGGCATTAACACTATGCCAAAGCCCCTCTCTTTATCTCTCCGTTCCTTTCCTTTCCAACTAAGTACCAATAATTGTGTTGATCTTATAATATCCATGGATTTCTTCAGGAAGCATTTTAATTGTGTATATTCAAGCCAATGGTTGAATGAATTCTCAGGAAATTAACAAAAAATGGATAGAGCACAGAGCAGGTGATGTTGAGGAAGAAGGGATGAATAGTCAGTTCAGTTCAAAGTTTGCATTTCCTTCTCAACGTCTAACTTTCTTATGTCCTGCAATCTGGTAATTGGAGAAGGTTTTACTGCCTTCCTTAATCTGAATCCTTCTTTCTTTTTAAACCTGTATCTCAATGTTTTGCTGTGGTGAACAATTTGTGTATAGCCTGTCTCATCCTGAAACCTTTCTTTGGGTCACCCAAAGATCTCCAAATTCTCCAAGGGAGACATATTCAACTTCTTTCCCCTTTGCAGTAACAATGCAAAACCCTCAGAAATGGAAAAATCAAGAGGGCCACAAACCACAACATGTGTAAGATGAGATTTCTTCAGTGGAATTCTTGAGAGCGAAAAATAATTGAGTTTTGGTTTCCCATCTTCATCAGCAAAAACGGTCTTTACACAAAATGAATGCTCTTTTTATAATTATATATAAAAGAGGGAAGGTAAAATTTGACAGCCCCATCTATTCCTTGAAAATGAAAGAAATCAGAAATAGGGTCAGTCTTTTACCCCTGGAGTCACTATTTGCCTCCTTAAGCTACATTTTAAATTGGAGCTCACCCCTGAGGACTGGTAAAACGTTTTCATATCAGTATTGTGTTACACTTCTCCTACAGCAACAGCAAAGAATAATAAAGTGCATTAGGCTGACAGAAGAGATAAATATACTAGCTCAGTGAAAGGCTATCACTTTCTCATTGCTGTACACAAGCCCCGAAGCCATGATTTCAACACATACATCAAGGAAGTCTATTTGTGAATTCAACACAAAGAAATGGCCTTTATGTCCTCAGGTTTGTTATTGGCCATTCTTGCTATGCAAAAAGAAGACTTCCTATGAATTAACCAATGCAGAGACAGAGCCTTTCTAGCTTATTTTACAATTTTGTCACAATGTGGGAGAGGGTGCATCATTTCTATGTCTTTAGGGGCCACATAGCCTTCCGTTTCTGAAGGAACTGCCCAGTCTATGTACGGCTGAGATGACTATCTCCCTCATTTCTAAGGAGGGAGCTTCTCACCTTGTGCAACAAGAAGATAAATAGAGCCAAACATTGAAATGTCAGAAGCTAAACTAGGCCTTTGCGGTTTCTGTCTTCACAATGTGTTTTATACCTTTGAAGCACATAAAAATACATATCTTCCTTTTACTTTGTTTTACAATGCTGCTATGAAGTGCTTCGGGTTGATTCATTCCATTAAAGGTGCTGTATAAATCTAAGTTCTTATTATAATCAGTGCCCCAGTTAGCAAATGCATTACTGACTGAGGAAATCAGCTACAGAGGTCAGGGATATTCATGGCCAAGTGCAGACAGGTGAGTCTGGTTTAGTTTGGGATTATGGTTGGCATGGACTGTTTGGACTGAAGGGTCTGTTTCAATGCTGTACGACTCGATGGCGGGATTGAGTTGGTACAAGGGTCTAGTGGATGAGTGCTCTGTGATGTTGTATCAAGGATGGCAAAATTGAGGATCAGCAATGGATCCTTGTTCTGATGTTTGTGCAGTTGCTCCTGCTATAAAGAGAAAGGGAAAGAGACAGGGACTAGTATTAATATAGAGTCTTTCACAACCTCAGAACGTCAGCAATTGCTTTGCAGCTCATTAAGGACTTTTTGAAAGTAGTTCTGTTGTAATGAAGAAAACAATGCTCATGTGTTGGGGTGAAAACCAGGTCTTCCCATGATTCAACACCATGATGACACTCATTGTTTCGGCTCATACATCAGGCTTGAGCCAGCATGAAGTTTAAAAAGTTTCTTTCTATGAAGTACTTTCCTGTTCTCAATCCTTCTTACTTTCAATCTCTCCTAAACCATGCATTACACACAATTGATAGGACAGTTTGCACATTTCTCAAAATCATCTCCAAGGGGAGTTGCAAGAGCAGCCCTGGTGATAGCAGTTATCTCCAGATTTTTCCAACCATTCCCTCAGCACAGATCTCAAAAAGGCACTATACCTTTAGGACAGCTAGATGGCATCAGGACTCTTGACACTCTACAAAAAATGCCTCCATCTTAGTCTTTGTTAATCAATCAGTCAGTTAAAAGCAGCTCGTCAGTTGGTCAGAGATAGTAGGAACTGCCGATGCTGGAGAATCTGAGATAACAAGGTGTAGAGCTGGATGAACACAGCAGGCCAAGCAGCATCAGAGGAGCAGGAAGGCTGACGTTTCGGGCCTAGACCCTTCTTCAGAAATCAAAGATCCCTTTGGCATTCATTTTAGTCAAAGGGTCTCCAGGTTTCTAACGATATTGATATCCTCGAGCAGTGTAATTAGCTAACCTCATTGAAGTATTCTCACAGACAGTAACCCAGGAAATAAAATATATTGATTATTACTCAATTTTCAGAGCTATTACAGGAAACAAAGTAAAGACTGAGTCATATGCACTAGAAGCAGAAACATCATAAGCTGTACAAACTGTAAAAAATATTTGTTATTGTCTTAAAATATTATGAAATTCTTTCCAGTTAATATGACACATTTATCATCTTGGACTTCTAGGGCAGAGAGCTTGTTCAGCAATAATAAAGACTTACTATACTCTTATAAGCCAAGTTTACTGCAGAAGCAGTGGCCGAGTTGAAATGTCACTATACTCACATTTCAGGGGTTATGGGTTTGAGAATCCCACCATGGCAGATGGTGAAGTTTGAACTCAATACAAATCTGGAACTTAAAACGAAAAGCTGGCTTAATGATAATCATGTAACTATTGTTGGTTGTTGTAAAAACCCATCTGGTTCACTAACACCCATTTGGAGATGGAAATCTGCTGTCCTCACATGATCTGGCCCATATGTGACTTCTGACCCACAGGAATGTGGTTGACTCTTAACTGCCCCCGGGTAATTAAGGAAGGGTCACTGAACCCGAAACGTTAACTCTGATTTCTTTCCACAGATGCTACCAGACCTGCTGAGCTTTTCCAGCAATTTGTTTCTGGGTAGTTAAGGGTGGGCAATAAATCCTGGGGTGGTTAGTGATGCCTTTGTCCCATGAATGAATAAAGGAAAAAGAAGGCTGCACACTATAAATAAAGTGTTTTTTCAGGGGTTTTAACAGCTATATTGTATCTTGAAGTGGGAAAGTTCTCCTCACTTCAGAGACTTATTACAACTGTCATCTGCTGAGACATTACTCAAGGTTATGGTGACATTCAAAAAAAAACTTGGCACCATCTTGGACTAAGCGACCTGCTGCATCTGCACTCCGTTCAATATTCTTGATGTTAACTTAACCCTAAACTGACACATAGTGGCAGCAGTGTGTCCTATGTACAAGCTGCGCTGCATCAACTTGTCAAGCCTTATTTGACAGCATTTTTCTGAAGGAGGGTCCCAACCGGAAATGTCAGCTTTTCTGTTCTTCTGATGCTGCCTGGCCTGCTGTGTTCCTCCAGTTCCACACTGTGTTATCTCTTATTTGATAGTACCTGCCTAGCGTATCATCTCTATCAGCCAGAAGGAGAAGGACAATGGATGCATGTGAACGCAGCCACTTGTAAGTTTCTCTGAAAGTCACCCACCATCCTGACTTAGAACTATATCACTGTGCCTTCAATATCCTCAAAATCCTGGAAGAGCCTCCACTAAGAGTGTCCCTACACCAAAAGGATGACAGCAGTTCAAGAAAGCAGCTCACCACCACCTTCTCAAAAGCAACAACTACTGGGCTCGCTAGTTGAGTTCACATACCATGAAAGAATAAGAAAGCAAAGTATTTACTGAGAGCAGCTTCTGGATCTGCACATTGAACTGCACATGTGCCGAAATCAGGACTCACTGTCAGTTCCCAGAAACCGGTGACAACTTTGGAAATTTCACAACCAAAAAAATCCGGACCCATTGAAATCCTGCTGCTCTGGGCTGGTGTTTTAATTGTTTAAGCTAAACATGAGGGCAGTTGTTTAGCCAAGTTGGTAAGGGAAGGACACAGGCAAGATCCTCCCAGTATTGCAAGACTAAAGCCATCGTCAGTTATTCACAATCACAGCCAGCTGTAGCCTCATCTCAGTTTCAATTGCTTGTGACATTCATCCACACTTCAGAAAATGCCTCAGGCTAATGTCAGCTTTGTTGGTTTTCTTTCACGTCAGTTTTTGCAGCTCTGCACTTTAAATAAAAAGAGAATTTTAACTCGGTTTTGCAAAGTTGTCAAAAGGAGAGAGAAATTGAGAATAAATACTGAAAGTCCAGTTGATGTAACTGTTTTGAGAAATGAATTCAATGGGTGCCCCCCATCTAGTGGATTGGTGAGAGGTGAACGATAATATCAAAGCAGCAACCATTGAGGTGATAAAAGACATTATAGAATGGAGAACTTATAGATTATTTTGATTCTGCACAATAATGATAGATTACTAATAGATAGATTAGATTGATCCTTTGAATGAGTGGGTTGTGTTATGAGGATAGGTTGGACAGATTAGGCTTGTTTTCAATAGAGTTTAGTAGAGAGAGGGGCAAAGTATATACAATCCTGAGAAGTCTTAACAAAGTGTCCGAGGAAAGGATATACATCTTGTGGGTCAGTCCAGAAGAAGGAAGCACAAAAATTAGGGGTCACACTTTAAGGACAAAGATGAGAACTTTTTTCACACAGAGGGCTGTGTGACTTTGGAACTCCCTGCTTTAGAAGGCAGTGAAAGTGGCGTCATAAATATTTATTTTCCAGAGGCTGATACATTCGTGTGGAATCGTAGAAGATGGAAATGTGGAATTCAAAACCCCAAACAAATCAGTCATGACCTTAGTGAATGTTAGAGCAAGCTCCAAAGGATGAATTGTGTTCCTGTTTCTTATGTTTGTATGTTGCACCTTCCCAGAGTTTGAATTCCATTGGGGCTTTGAGTACAGGTTGTTGAATGTTGAAGGTGATGCCCTCTCCCTTTGTATTGCATGGCGGTTAAGCGACCTTCACTATGAAGATGTGAGCAAACTAAGAACAACTTTCAAAAGATGCACAGCACAGCAATCCAACCCAAGCAAATTGTCAACACCCCAGCCCTTAGCATCTTAGTGTGGGCCACTGCTAAATGTGTGCATCTTTGCACAATTAGTAAATCTGAGCACCATTTCATACCCCTTCTAATTTCCAACCCCTGATACTCCTTCAAGTTCAGTGACTTTACACTCAAACGAAATTGGCTGGCGTGGACTGTTTCTCGATAACTCAAGGCTGGAATTTGGCCCCAGTGCCATTGAACTACTTGAAGCTTTAAGCCATTTCAGAGGGCAGTTAAGAGTCAACCAGATTGCTATGGGACCGGAGTCACATGTAGGCCAGACCAGGTAAGGATAGCAGATTCATAGAACATAGAACATAGAACATTACAGCGCAGTACAGGCCCTTCGGCCCTTGATGTTGCGCCGACCTGTGAAACCAATCTGAAGCCCATCTAACCTACACTATTCCATTATCATCCAATATGTTTATCCAATGACCATTTAAATGCCCTTAAAGTTGGCGAATCTCCTACTGTTGCAGGCAGGGCATTCCACGCCCTTACTACTCTCTGAGTAAAGAATCTACCTCTGACATCTGTCCTATATCTATCACCCCTCAATTTAAAGCTATGTCCCCTTGTGCTAGCCATCACCATCCCAGGAAAAAGGCTCTCACTGTCCACCCTATCTAATCCTCTGATCATCTTGTATGTCTCTATTAAGTCACCTCTTAACCTTCTTCTCTCTAACGAAAACAGCCTCAAGACCCTCAGCCTTTCCTCATAAGACCTTCCCTCCATACCAGGCAACATCCTGGTAAATCTCCTCTGCACCCTTTCCAATGCTTCCACATCCTTCCTATAATGCGGCGACCAGAACTGTACGCAATACTCCAAGTGCGGCCGCACCAGAGTTTTGTACAGCTGCAACATGACCTCATGGCTCCGAAACTCAATCCCTCTACCAATAAAACCTAACACACCGTACACCTTCTTAACAACCCTATCAACCTGGGTGGCAACTTTCAGGGATCTATGCACATGGACACCGAGATCTCTCTGCTCATCCACACTACCAAGAATCTCACCATTAGCCCAGTACTCTGTATTCCTGTTACTCCTTTCAAAGTGAATCACCTCACACTTTTCCGCATTAAACTCCATTTGCCACCTCTCAGCCCAGCTCTGCAGCTTATCTATGTCCCTCTGTAACCTGCAACATCCTTCCGCACTATCCACAACTCCACCAACTTTGGTGTAATCTGCAAATTTACTAACCTATCCTTCTACGCCCTCATCCAGGTCATTTATAAAAATGACAAACAGCAGTGGCCCCAAAACAGATCCTTGCGGTATTCCCCTTTAGGGAAGGATTCCCTTCCCTAAAGGACATTCTTGAGGCAGATTAAAAAAATAATCATCAGTGGCTACATACATTCCAGATTTCATTGAATTGAAATTTCACAATTTGCTATGGTGGGATTCAAACCTGTGCCTCAGAAAATTTACCTGGTGCTCTGGATTAATAGCTCAATGGCATTTCCACAACACCGTTACTTCCCCATCATCTCACTGAATTGCAAAGCAGGTTCAAAGGGGCAAATGGCCTACTTCTGCTCTCATGTTCCTACGATTATCAGAGCATTAATTGCACAAAGAAATTAAATGTGGCACATGGAACCACAACATATTCTGCACTAACTATTTTAGTTAGATTGGAAATGTTCCCAGATTAAAGTGCGTGCAGGTAACCCAGTTATCACTGTAACTTCTTCAGTCACACCAAGTTCATACAATGCCATCGAATGTAAAATTAAATGCTACCATTATACTTCTTCCTATGGACATATCTATCACTGAATTTATCTCAATGATGATTAATAGTGCAGTGCAGAGAACAGCAGCAACAATATTCACAAATACAAAAGATGACTGATGGTTTATTTTTTAAAAAAAAGTTCCACAGTCCCAAATACAGCCATGTTAAAATGCTTGAAATATACAAGTAAAGATAAAGTCACTACTGTCACACTCTCTAATTAACTGAGGGTCACTTGCAACTCACATAAGGAATGAGACTGTAAAGGTTACATCTTCATGGTAACTTCAGCAAGTGCAGGAATTGAATCTGCACTGTTAGTGTCACAATCCAGCTGTCCAGCCAACTCAGCAAGCTAGCCCCTTCAGGTAAGGTACATACTGAACTTCACTAGAAACTTAGGCAACACAGTAGAACACAAACGTTGTTAATGCTGTAGAAACTCAGCAGGTCTGGCAGCATCTTTGGAGAGAGATAGAGTTAATATTTCCACTGTAACATGACTTCTTAAGAAGACAATTCATTACTATAAATTATTTTTACATCAGAAGAAACTTGATAATGCGAAGTTGTGGATAATACAGAATGAAAGATTCTATAAAGTTATTCTAAAAAAAAGAGGTGTATATCTTATGTATAAAAAAAGACGCCTCTTCTGGAGTATTGTGTCCAGTTCTGGTCGCCCAGATATACGAAGGATATTATTAAGCTGGAGAAGGCTCAGAAGAGATTTACCAAGATGTTGCCAGGAACAGAGGGTTTGAGTTAAAAGGAGAGGCTGGATAGACTGGGAACTTTTTTCACTGGAGTGTAGGAGGTGGAGAGGTGACTTGATAGAAGTTTATAAAATCATGAGGGGTATTAATAAGGTGAATGGCAGGTGTCTTTTCCCTAGGATGGGGAATTTCAAGACTAGGGGTCACATTTTTAAGGTGAGAGGAGAAAGATTTAAAAAAAGACATGAGGGGCAATTTTTTTTACGCAGCAAGTGGTTCGTATGTGGAATGTACTTCCAGAGGAAGTGGTGGATGCAGGTAGTTACAACATTTAAAAGACATTTAGATAAGTACAAAAATAAGAAATGTTTGGAGGGATATGAGGCAAGCACAGGGGGTTTAGTTTGGCATTATGGTCAGCATGGGCCTGTTGGACCAAAGGGTCTGTTTCCACGCTGTATCACTGTATGACTTTGTAAATGCAAAGTGCTTTGCAAGACTGCAGGACATTGCAACATACTGCACAATGAATAAAGCACTTTCTGAAACGCAGTCACTGTTCTAATGTAGGAAACACAGCAGCCAATTTGCTCCCAAGGCTTTTTAGTGTAACTCAAAAATTACAAAGAGAATGTTGTATTGAGGAATAAATTCTCCTGAAAAGCTTCAGCAGTAGCTGTTGTTGATCGATTTGCTGAACAACAGTGTGCTGAGCAATCCAGGAAGTACTCCCATGAAATGGTGTTTGCTGTGAAGCCAAAAGGAAATATTACACTCAAATAAACACACTGAACTGCAAATGCTGGCAATCTGAAACAATCAGAACCCTTTTAGTGTCACTGGACTCGAAATGTTAACTATTTTTTCCCTCTACCAATGCTGCCAGACCCTGCTGTGTTTATCCAGCACTCTCTGTTCTTTTTATCTGTTTTTAATACTCTTTCATAGGATTGGGCATCGCTGGCTAAACCAGCAAGAACTGCCCAGAGGGCAGATAAAAATCAATCACATTGCAGTGGGTCTGGAGTCACATGTAGGCCAGACCAGGTAAGGATGGCGGTTTCCATCCCTAAAGGACATTAGTGAACCAGATCGGCTTTTCCAACAACTGACAATGGATTCATGGTCATCATTAGATTCTTAACTCAAGATTATTACTGAATTCAATCCCATCTTCTGCTGTGGCAGGAATTGAACCTAGGTCCGCATAAAATTACAAACTTCTCTGGATTAACAGTCCAGCAATGATACCACTTGGCCATCACCATCCCTATTAGGGAAATATTACACTCTAACATGATTGTTTATTCTCCATTGTCAGCTCTCCTTTCCATCATCATTAATCGATTGTCATTGTCTCATCAAGATGGAGAGCAAAATAGACTGGATGTCACCAAAGATTAAAAAAAGAGGAAAAATCCAATATGGGTCTTTCAGCAAGCTGTTCAGCCTTGAAGCAGCTGTCAACAAAAGTAATGTTGTTGTTGTAGTATAGCCAAACAAAGGTGAGAGGGGAAAGATTTAAAAGGGACTTAAGGGGCAACTTTTTCACGCAGAGGGTGGTGTGTGTATGGAATGAGCTGCCAGAAGAAGTGGTGGAGGCTGGCACAATTACAACATTGAAAAAAGGCATCTGGATGGGTACATGAATAGGAAGGGTTTAGTGGGATTTGGACCAAATGCTGACAAATGGGACTAGATTAATTTAGGATATCTGGTCAACATGGATGAGTTGGACCAAGAGGTCTGTTTCTGTGCTGTATATCTCTATGACTATGATTTTAGGTGGGGAAAGACAGAATGGTCTGTCTCACCTCCTCTGTTTTGTCTGTCTCCATACTTGTTTTGAAATTGCTCCAGCTCATACATTTCCCAATTCAGCTGAAAGATCATTGATGTTAAATGTGGGACCAGATTTTGAGGTGGTACTGTTGCTAGAATCAGAAGCACACAAGCGAGCAAACCAGCATTCCAGTTCCCCAGCTCCATAGATGAAAGGGTTAACAGCCAAAGCTGTAACTGCTCAGTTTACATCAGTCATGATTTGAGAGATTACATGTCAGCAGACTCCAGGGAAAGGTGTTAAACCTCACACTAAGCTTAATAGTGTAAATAGCAAAACGTAAAGTAAAAAAGTCTCACCAACAGGTTAGTGTAGAGAATGCACCAGGGAATTATTGGGACAGTGAAGAAGGTTATCTAAGATTACAAAGAGATCTTGATCAATTGGGTCAATGGGCTGAAAAGTGGCAGATAGAGCTTAATTTGGATAAATGCAAGGTTTGCATTTTGGTAAAACAAACAAGGGCATGACTTATACAATTGAAAGTAGGGCTTTGTTCAGTATTGTAGTACAGAAAGACCTAGGGTTTCAGGTACATAATCCTGCTCATCGACTACAGCTCTGCCTTCAATATCATTATCTCTTCCAGACTGACCTCAAAACTCCGTAACCTAGGTCTCAGCTCTGCCCTCTGCAACTGGATCTTCAGCTTTCTGACTCACAGACCACAATCAGTGAGGATAGGTAACTGCACCTCCTCCACAATAACACTCAACACTAGAGCCCCCCCCCCCAAGGATGTGTCCTCAGCCTCCTACTGTACTCCCTGTACATCTACGACTGTGTTGCCAAATTCCGAACAAACGCCATCTACAAGTTTGCTGATGACACCACTGCGGTAGGATAGATATTAAACAATGATGAGGCAGAATACAGGAAGGAGATAGAGGGTTTGGTGACGTGATGTAATGATAACAACCTCTCTCTCAACATCAGCAAAACTAAAGAACTGATCATTGTCTTCTGAAAGAAAGGAGGAGAACACATCCCCATCTACATCAATGGAGCGGAGGTTGTGAGGGTGGGAAGCTTCAAGTTCCTCGGAGTGACGATAACTGACAACCTGTCCTGGACTTCCCATGTAGATGCGACAGCCAAGAAGGCACAACAACGTCGCTTCTTCCTCAGGCGGCTCAGGAAATTTGGCATGTCCATAAGGCCCCTCACCAACCTCTACAGATGCACCATTGAAAGCATACTGTCCGGGTGCATAACGGCCTGGTACGGCAACTGCTCTGCCCATGACTGTAAGAAACTACAGAAGGTGATGTGCACAGCCCAGAACATCACGGAAGCCAACCTTCCATCCACGGACTCCATTTACATGGCTCACTGCCATGGAAAGGGAGCCAACATAATCAAAGGCCCATCGCACCCCGGTAATGACCTCCTACAACCTCTTCCATCAGGTAGAAGATACAGAGGCCTGAACATATGCACGAGCAGCTTAAAGAACAGCTTCTTCCCTGCTGTGATTAGACTGATGAATGGACTCTCTAACTTCAAATAATACTGATCTTGCTAATGTTGATCTTGCCTAGTGCATCCCCATGCAATGTAATCTGCATGCCTGTGTTTAAGTTTTTTTCACCCTATGATCTGTATGTCCTTGCTAACTCTGATCTGCTTGTACTGCTTGTAATCAAAGCTTTTCACTGTACTTAGGTACATGTGACAATAAGTCAAATCAAATCAAGTTCTTTGAAGTTTGCATCACATATAGATAAGGTGGTTTCACAGATAGTAGGAACTGCAGATGCTGGAGATTCTGAGATAACAAGGTGTAGAGCTGGATGAACACAGCAGGTCAAGCAACATCGGAGGAGCAGGAAGGCTAATGTTTTGGGCCTATGCCATCTAGGCCCAAGACATCAGCTTTCCTGCTCTTCTGATGCTGCTTGACCTGTTGTGTTCATCCAGCTCTACATCTTGTTATCCTAGATAAGATGGCTAACAGGTTGTTTAGCACGCTTGCCTTCATTGCTCAGGTCTTTGAGTATAGGAGTTGAGACATTAAGTTGAGGTAGTACAATACATTGGTGACGCCTCTTCTGGAGTACTGTGTCCTTAAACTGGAGAGGGTTCAGAAGGGATTTACCAGGATGTTGCCAGGAATAGAGAGTTTGAGTTACAAGGAGAGGCTGGATAGGCTGGGATTTTTTTCATTGGAGTGTTGGGTTGAGGGGTGACCTTATAGAGGTTTATAAAATCATAAGGTGAATTGTAGGAGTCTTTTCCTTAGGTTGGGGGGTTTCAAGACTAGGGGGCATATTTTTAAAGTGAGCAGAAAAAGATTTTAAAATTACATGGGGGGCAATTTTTTTACTCAGTGAGTGGTTACACAAATAGTGTGGAATGAACTTCCAGAGAAAGTGATGGATGCGGGTACTGTTACAATGTTTAATAGGCATTGGATAAGTTCATAAATAAGAAATGTTTGGAGGGATATGGACCAAGTGCAAGCAGGTGGGACTAGTTTACTTTGGGATTATGGTTGGCATGGACTGATTGGACCAAAGGGTTTGTTTCCATGTTGTATGACTCTATGACTATGAGTCCCTCAAATGATTTGTTTAATTTATTTTTATAGCAATACCTTGACCAATCAGAACTAACTTGCCAACAAGTCAGCGCCTTTTCTCAGAAGTATAAATTGTTGTTCCCTTTGAAATTTGGCATTCTTGCATCTGTCCTGGTTAGTGCAAAGTGAAAAGCATCAAAAGCAGGTCTTTCTTTCTCAGCAATAACTGGTATAGACTTTAGAGATAGTAGGAACTGCCGATGCTGGAGAATCTGAGACAACAAGGTGTAGAGCCGGATGAACACAGCAGGCCAAGTAGCATCAGAGGAGCAGGAAAGCTGACATTTCGGGTCCAGACCCTTCTTCAGAAATCCGACTTTAACCTATTCTTACATATATGAGGAAGGGAGTGAAGGTATTGATAAATGAGGATAAAAACAGCTGACCTTGGGAGAAACAGTTTATTTTTATGTTTGTCACAAATGTAAACAATTCACTCACACAGAGGGTGATGAATATGCGGATAGAAGGATGTGGGGGGAATTAGTGTGGAATAATTTAAAGAAGAAATAGACAGATATTTGAGGGTTTGGGCAATTGGAAGTGTAACAATACTTTGGCTTTAAGAGGTGCATTTTAACCTTTTTAAGAGCTTTTGAAACAGAGGTGATGAATGGTCAGTTCCAAGGCAATAAAGTAAGTAGCTTGTGGGTTGGAACAATAGAAACAGCAAGCATGGGTGGAGTCAGGCTCCCGCAGAACCAGGGTTTTGGTTTAGCTTTCAGTAGTTGCTGGGATCTTGAAGCTGGATGTTACAAGCTGTTATTCTCTCTGTTACAGCTAAAAGCTTGGGTTCTCTTCCTGCTGCTAGAATTGCATGTGAGACAATCTATTTTACTGAATTCACCTTTGCCAAGGGCATGTTTATGGGATGTTACTACATTGGAACAGTTGCTGTTTAGTAGTTAAATAATCCGTTATTCTGTTAAGTTTTCCAATAGAGTTAAGTTATTCCAATTCTTTTTTTTTTAGTTTGTATCTTAACTGTAGGGTAAGAATAAAGTGCATTTTGTTTAAAGCTAAGTAGTGTAACCAATCAAATTACATCTGGGACACAGCATCCTACACCTGCCTTTAAATAAGAAAAAAATAGGATCTAGGCTTTCTCTTTGATACATTCAAAGGGGGTTTAGTCTAGTCTATGACAGAAATAAGCCAGGTGAAATTCAAAGTTCTTTTTGGTTCTGAATGTTCCTTCCTTAGAAACTCATCAATATTGTACTACATGCACCTCACTGAAATGTGTTGGTGTTTGCCTTACATATGTATTAGGCTGAGAATTTAAGTATTGGAAATAAATGATCATTTCTGATGTCCTCACTAACATTCTTGGTTCATGTAAGATATCCAACCTGCAGAGTGGGGAAATGGTGTTGGCTCCACCATTGATTCCAGAATGTTGGGAGTTGTGTGACCTGGGCATTCACAACAAGCATGCTTGTAAATAATGTCAATCTGACCCATAACTGGTCTTAACGCCATCACAAATTACCCAGTTATTAACTTAAATCCTTTGATGAAGATGTTCTGATTGATATATTGTTTGTCCTATTTATGCAGCAATTCAGAATTGCTCATGGTGTTGGATAGTGCTGTTTGTGACTATGAGAAAGCTCAATGTTTAAAAATATAAAATACAGCATGATTTCCATAGAAAGCCTCTGCTTTTGGTCGCAAACATAGGCCTCGGTGTCACGTGTACAGCCAATAGCTCAAAATAGGTCATCAGGGTGCCTGGGGTCAGAGACCAGATCACATACAGACAGGGGCTGATCACCCAAATGCACATAAGCAGGGGTCCAAACCCCTTTTCCCCCTGCGTGCTCTCTGTGAAGCATTCTCAAGGGCTACCTTTTGGTTTCTAAGGGCTTTTTTTTAAAGTTCGTTCATTATTAGGTGATTCACTCATGAAGTAACATTACCTTCTGTATCTGTATTGAATTGTTTCAGGATCCTTCCGTTTAGAAACATAGGATGGTATGGTGACAAAGTGGTTAGCACTGTTGCCTCACTGCGCCAGGGACCCGGCTTCAATTCCACCCTTGGGCAGCTGTCTGTGTGGAGTTTGCACATTCTCCCCGTGTCTGCGTGGGTTTCCTCTGGATTCTGCCTGGGTTTCCTTCCACAGTCCAAAGATGTGGAGGCTAGGTGGATTGACCAGGCTAAATTGCCCATAGTGTAGATTAGGTGGGTTATCTGGGTCTGGGTGGGATGCTCTAAGGGTCGGTGTGGACTTGTTGGCCAAAGAGCCTGTTTCCACACAGTAGGGATTTGATGAATAAAAAACAGATTGTATGCAATTACAAATAAGATGTTGTTGTTAATGTAGGAGAAATTAATCTCTCATACTCTGTTTTAAATATCGGTGAACTAATCAATACCAGCTAAAGGTTGGCAGAATGTACAGCCACCAATCCTCTTTTCTACAATATACACCTTAACTTACATGCTATATGTTATGTACTGTAGGGTTTGAGTGATAGGGAGATGCTGGATAGATGGGGTTATTTTCCCTGAAGTGTTGGAGACTGAGGGGTGACCTTATAGAAGTTTATAAAATCAAGAGGGGTATAGATAGGGTGAATAGCCAAGGTCTTTATCCCAGTGTAGGGGAGTCCAAAACTAGAGAGGCATAGGTTTAAGGTGAGAGGGGAAAGATTTAAAAGAGACCTGAGGGGAAACTTTTTCACACAGAAGGTGGCATGTATGTGGAACGAACTGCCAGAGGAAGTAGTGGAGGTGAGTACAATTACAACATTTAAAACATATTTGGATGGGTACGTGAATACGAAAGGTTTAGAGGGGTATGGGCTAAACACAGGCAAATGGGACTATTTCAGTTTAGGAGACCTGGTTGGCAGGACCAAAGGTTCAGTTTCCATGCTGTGTAATTCTGTGACTATGACTCTACTCGGTCCACAGGCATGTTTGATTACCAATGGTAGAAGATGAACAGCTTGGTGAGTCTTAACAAGAGAAGGTACTTATTTTGACGATAGGATGTAATTTATTGCATGAGAGCAGTAAGTGAAAGTTACATTGGTAAGATAAATATAATTATTGAGGTTATCCAGGAGTCAGGGATGACATGCTTGGCCCCATTAGGATCTCGAGTCGAAGTCCCTTTTTTCTCACCATCCAACTGCAATACATCATCAGATGAGGTGGAGCCTAATATATTTTCCAATATTAACTCTTTCAGAGCCATTACTTTATTAAACACTCGGTTTGCAAAATGGAATCACACATACATTGTGATCAAGACCTCTTCACCCATCATACACCATACCCACTTCCAGGATCGTCAGCTGATCTTTTGTGGAGCCACCACTGATAATCAGAAGCTTCCCTTAGTTCGCTATCGGCAACATTTTTCTTGAACTGCTCGATGTTATCGAGGAATTGTTCAGCCAGTGCCCTTGATGGTTCAATAAGGAGTGCTTTTGGAGCATTTGGTCATCTGTCCGTTTGAGCTTCCTGCACAGTACTGGTATAGTTAAACTTTAAACAAGACCATCAATAGCTTTGTCCAGCATTGCATTGCCACCTTTTTGGAAGGAGTTTGAATTCTGCGTCACTGAAGTTAAATTTGAACTCAGCATTCTTTCAAGGAGTGGAAGGGTGGATTAGCAAGTTCGCGGACAATACAAAGGTGGGTCACGTTGTGGACAGTGCGGAGGGCTGTTCTAGGTTACAAAGGGACATTGATAGAATGCAGATCTGGGCTGAGAAGTGGCGGATGGAGTTTAACCCTGAAAAGTGTGAGGTGATTCATTTTGGAAGGAAAACTTGAAAGCAGAATACAGGGTTAACGGAAAGATTCTTGGCAGTGTGGAGGTGCAGAGGGATCTTGGGGTTCGTGTCCACAGTTCCCTGAGAGCTGCCACCCAGGTGGATAGAGTGGTTAAGAAGGCGTATGGTGTGTTAGCTTTCATTAATAGAGGGATTGAGTTCAAGAGCCGTGAAGTTATGCTCCAGCAATACAAAAGCCTGGTTCAGCCACATCTGGAGTATTGTGTCCAGGTCTGGTCACCTCATTACAGGAAAAATGTGGAAGCGTTAGAAAAGGTGCAGAGGAGATTTACCAGGATGTTGCCTGGAATGGAGGGAAGGTCTTACGAGGAAAGGTTGAGAGTGCTGGGGCTTTTCTCTTTAGAACGACTAAGGATGAGAGGTGACTTGATAGAGGTGCACAAAATGATCAGAGGTATAAATAGAGTAGACAGCCAGAGACTTTTTCCTAGGGTGGAGGTAGCTTTTATGAGGGGACATAGTTTTAAAGTGAAAGGAGGTAGACATCGGGGAGACGTCAGAGGTAGGTTCTTTACTCAGAGAGTGGTAGGGGCGTGGAATTGATTGCCGGAGAGGGTAGTAGAGTCGGCCTCATTAAGGGCATTTAAGCGGCTATTAGATAGGCATATGGATGATTGTATAAGGTAGCGGTGGAGGTTAGAGAGACCTTAGGTTTAAGGTAAAAGTTCGGCACAACATCGTGGGCCGAAGGGCCTGTACTGTACTGTTCTATGTTCTATGTTCTATGTTCTAAACAAAACAACATGGAAGGCATGTTTCTTTGTATGTGGGCAAAGATAAAGTAAAGTTTGTGGCAGAGAATTACCTCAAATAATCCTTACTCTATGCCACAGACTGGGAGATAGCAAGATACAAGGAAACGCCAACCAAAGTTATGTGGACAAACACCACCAGCCCCATACCAGCCAGAGTAACTCCTCCAGCCCATCCAATTGCAGATCCCCTCTCCCC
Organism: Rhincodon typus; assembly: GCF_021869965.1. Classification (NCBI taxonomy): domain Eukaryota; kingdom Metazoa; phylum Chordata; class Chondrichthyes; order Orectolobiformes; family Rhincodontidae; genus Rhincodon; species Rhincodon typus. Next base: position 38,496,439 of record NC_063355.1, on the reverse strand, counting down.
TACCCTAGCCGTTCCACCAATCACAAAGTCTGTCTCTCAAGGAGCAGCAAGAATGAGAGAGGGAGGGTACCTGTGATTGAAGGGCCTGAAGCAGCCTGCTCAAGAGAGACAGAATCCCAGATTGGATGAGCTGTCCCTTTCAGATTCAGGCTGTCCCACGTATGGAGTAAACATTCCTTGTTTTAAGGTTTTAGCGAGATCTGTAGCTCAGGTTGTGGGTGAGGTTGTTGACTTGCTCACCGAGCTGGCTTGTTTTCATTCAGACGTTTCGTCACCATGCCAGGTGACATCATCAGTGAGGCCTCCGATGAAGCGGTGTTATTCTACTCCATTTGGAATTTATACTGTTTGGTCCGTTATGGTGAGTACTGTCATTTCCGGTTTTTTTCTGTATGGGTTTGTATATGGGGTCCAATTCTGTATGTTTATTGATTGCATTACGGGTTGAGAACCATGCCTCCAGGAATTCCCGTGTAAATATATGAACATCATCTAGCAGCAAAACGGCACAACGAACTCTCCTTAATATCAGTACACTTGGACAGTGAAGGCCATCAGTTTAACTGGGACAAGGTAACCATAGTAGCCCAAGCCAAGCATAGACACACGGGAATTACTTTGCTTTCTATGCGAAGCTTTACTCGTTCTTAAATATACCCACTGTCTTACTCTGACCAAAGCTGTGGGCAATCCCTATTATAATCAATTGAATTGTCCAAATTTACTTTTAATATGCACAGCTTTAACACAATAAAGCTGTCTTGGTTTTACAATGCACTGCTTTGGGATGTGTGGTGTTAGACTCAGAAAACAGGATAATCTTATCAGAAAAATACATCCCCTCTGTTTGCTTGGTATTTTTCAGGCAATACAGATGATGCCTGAAGCCTCCGGTTATTTATTTTTTTTTAGCAAGTGTCTCCTTTGCAGCTACTGATCTACTTCTCGATTTGCTTGTTATGCCTTTTTCTTTAAAGAAGTAGTCCACAGCATGTTGCAAGATCAGCTTTATGTCAGGATGCCTTTGAAGAACAATTGCACATTGAATACCCAATCGTTGTTGGCACATGAACACAGTGATCCATCAAGGCACTCACTGCTATTTCTTCCATTAGCTTCCTCAAAGCCGAGGAGATTTTCGTGTGCAATGTGAAAGTTTTAAAAAAAAAACCCTATGCAGCAGAAAAACAATGAAGTTGCAATATGCTGTGCAGGTTTAGCTGTCAATCTGGAAACCTACAGAGATTATGTAAGCCTTCCTAATAATGTGGTGCATAAAACCAGATGTCATGAATGGCTTAGTCTGTTCAAATCAGGTGTCTGTCGGTGTGAAGTTTGCACATTCTCCCCGTGTCTGCGTGGATTTCCTCCCACAGTCCAAAGATGTGTAGGTTAGGGTGGATTGGCCATGCTAAATTGCCCCACAGTGTCCACAGATGTGTCGACTATGTGGGTTAGCCATGGGAAATACAGGGTTATGGGGATAGTGCAGGGAGGTTGATCTGGGTGAGATGTTCTTCAGAGGGGTCGGTGTGACTCGATGGGCCAAATGGCCTGCTTCCGCACTGTAGGGGTTCTATGATTATCTGAAGAAACTCAACAAGTCTAGCAGCACCAGTGAAGAATATGAGTCCTCCTCTGAAATAAAGAACTCTATTCTCAACAGATAGCGCCAATGTGAAATGAAATGGAAATCAGAAGAAACAGAAGCATTTATTTTTTGAATACTTAAACATATTATTCTTGGATGGGATATTGATGTCACTGGCAAGGCCTGTATTTATTGTCCATTCTTAATTGCCCTGGAGAAGGGGTTAGTAACCCTGATCCATCAGCATTGACCATTCAAACAACAGAAGGGGAGTCAATGGTTTAATAATATTATTGCTGCACTATTAGTCTAAAGACCCTGAAGTCCTGGGTTCAAATCCCACCATGAAGGCGAAATTTGAATGCAATAACAATCTTGTTGCAGAAAACACATCTGGATCACTAATGTCCTTTAGGGAAGAAATCTGCCATTCTTACCTGGTCTGGCCTATAGATTGTGCAATTAGAGATAGACGATAGATGCTGGTCTAGCCAGCAACACGCACATCCCATGAATCAATCGGAAAAATAAAACAGACATGAAAGAAATGCTCATCATGATGACTGTCCATGAAAGATTTCATCTTCAAATACATCTGTGTAAACTTTAAAGAAAAGAACGCAAATAGGTCAATGGCCTGAAATACTAATCCTGCGTTTCTCTCTCTCCGTGGACACTGCCAGACCTGTTGGGGTTTTTTTTGCAGCATCTTCTGTTTCTGTTTCAGATTTCCAGCATCCTCAATGTTTTGCTTTGGATGTGTTGGTGTCCATCTCCAGGTGCACGGCAGGTATATGTGTAAAATCACAACAACACATCACAGGATTTCCGGAGCTACAGGCAAGAACTCAGTTGGAATATTCCCAGTGTTCCCACTTGCAATAATGGGGTGTTTGGATTACATTAAAACTTTGACTTCTTTTCTTTTTAAGACATGGGAAATACCAAACCTTGCCAACCTTATGGCACTGATAGGTCACTAGGACACTCTCAGACACATTCGTTTGAATGAAACAGAAGATATCCTTGCTTGTTCTTTTAAGCAACAGTTTTAATAGTTGATTTGATGTTTTATGGTCATTGGCACCCAAATAGATAAGTGTGATCATCTAGTAAAGAGGAAGTTAGGAATTAGCCTGCATGAGTTTTCTTAAACTGTTATACAGACAAATGAATATGCATGAATCTTCATTACCTGTATCATTGCTACTACTAACATGATCAAGATTCAACTCCAATAAAGGCAGTTCTTTGTGAATATTCATCAGACTTCTCAAGCACGATGGGCAGTGTACCTACTGTGGGTCAGCAGCTCCCAGGTTCAACACCCACCTCAGGACTCGATCGGCATGACAGGTGCATCATAAAGTGGCCAGCAAGTTGACTATCATTTGTAAACCATTGCAACGTGTTTGTGGCAGACATTAAGAGTGGGAGAGTTTCCTGGTCAGTCAGAAGAGAGAACTACAATGCAGTGGTCTCTCCAAGTTGAAAGCCTCCACATGCAGGTTCTTGACATGAGCAAGTGTCAATGTCAGCTTAGGACACCAGCACAAACTATGTTCTATGTTGATGATAAGACACGTGCAAGAGTTGCCAAACTGCACCCTTCAACAGACTGACATTCATCTCACGACTTAGTCACCAAAGCTTTGGAGGCTTTAACTCTGGAATTTGCTCTCACAGTGGCCAGAAGGAGGACAGCAAAGACAATCTGAAAGCTTCACTTCAGGAAACTGATATCAGCTCCAAGTCCAGTGAGAAGGTCAACCAGGATTGCTGCACCTCGTACAGCCAAACACAAAACAGTGCAGCCTCCTTCAAAAGGAAGCAGCTGGCACAGCCAGAAAGAGAACACAGGGAGAAGGAACCCTGTGCCAACAACCCATCCAAAATCCAATGGTCTGCAGTGTCCTATCTTATTGCAACAGGGCTCTCCAAGCACAGATCGGCCTTAGCTGTTACCTACATACCCAATATCCCAAATGCTCAAGTTGATTGGCATGATCATCTCCATCTTGGGGTAACTAAAATGAACTTCTAAGTTAAATGAGTTTGGGCTAATTATTGTTTTGGAACTGTGGGAGTATTTTGTCAGTCATGTATTATACTTCTGTTTCTGCGTAATTATCACATTTGTAAATAAATTACAGCTGTATCTTTAGCCTGAACATAATGGGCTTACATTTTCAGTGCTAAATGCCTAGCTCCTCTGATGCAGCATCCAGAAGTAATGAGGAAACAATTAGCGCATTCGCGCTACATGTAAGATTGAATGTATCAGTTCATAGATGACTGGTCTGTCCATGGGAACGTGGCTGTGAACATCAGTTAAAACTGCTGGCTGTGTGCCTGAACTGGAACACTAACATTCAGGGCTTAGGCGTGTAACAAATCCATCAAAAAGAAATATGACTGCAGACTCTAAAGATCCATTTCACTACTGTGAATGCTTCAAAGTAAGCACATTTTCAGAAAGAGCGCTTGATTGTAAGAATTGCTTTCTTTCACAAACCACAAAAAAAATGAATAATTTAGAAGATAGGAGCAATTTACAAGGCTGAATTCAGTCAGGAGCACAACATAGACATAGTTGATCTTTGTAGAATTTTCTTGGTTGAAAATTGTACTGGCAGCTCCTAAAAGTTGGTGGGTCAGATTGTATGAGGTGGGGTGATCACACGCAACAAAAGGACAATCTTTTGTTTTCCAGCAAAAGAGTTGTATATTTCTGCCGGAAGATTCCAGTCAGGGCTCCTCCAGAAACGTGGAGACATACTTTCATTCTGACAGGCATGTTATAGTAAAGAAATGTCAGGGGAAAGATAAAATACGAGCCCACTCCCTCCAACCTTGCTCTCAGCAGCCAGCTGCTGTATTCGTAAAGTTAAACATTCAGAATCGCAGACAGGTGCTGTCAAACATTAACTATATCACCTAAGTGTGAGGTTATTGGCTCATGGGTGAGGGTTCCAGGTGGTCAGGTGCCAGCTGGTAGAGTGCCAAGTGGGTAGAGTGCTGAGTGAGTCACAAAGTTTAGGAGGTGGGGGGTAGCGTAGGTTAGTTTCCAGGTGGGTAGGGTGTTAGGTCCTGGGAGGGGGGAGTGTGGGGTGCAGGGGGGCGATCATGTCCGGGGTGGGGGAGGGGAGGGCTCGGGTCACGATTGGAGGGGGAAGGTTTGGGTCATAGATAACAGGGTGCAGAGCTGGATGAACACAGCAGGCCAAGCAGCATCATAGGAGCAGGAAGGCTGACGTTTCGGGCCTAGACCCTTCATCAGATATAGATCATTTTACTATACAGCACGGAGACAGACCGTTCAGTCCAACTTGTCTATGTTGAGCAGATATTCCAAAATTATCTGGACCCATTTGCTAGCATTTGGTTCATATCCCACTAAACCTTTCCAATTCATATGCCCATCCAGATGTCTTTTAAATGTTGTAATTGTACCAACCTTCCCCACATTCTCTGGCAGCTCATTCCATGCACACACCACCCTTTGCATGAAAAAGTTGCCCCTTAGGTCCCTTTTAAATCTTTCCCCTCTCACCTTAAACCTATGCCCTCTAGTTTTGGACTCCCTTACCCTGGGAAAAAGACCTTGGCTATTCACCCTATCCATGTCCCTCATGATTTTACAAACCTCTATAAGGTCACCCCTCAGCCTCCAATGCTCCAAGGAAAATAGCACCAGCCCATTCAGTGGTGGGGGCGGGGGAGTGAGAACGAGTATGGAATGGGGGAGAGAAGGTTAAGGTCTTATGTTGGGCAGAGCTGTTGGCTCAGGTGTTATTAGTATTATTGTTCATGTTATTATTAATAATAATTATTAGGCCATGCATTCCAGATCCTACTGAGTTGTGGCATTTTCCACATGACACTGGTGCTTCTTTTGCGAATTACAGTAAATCTGCGCCCCCATCTGCTTGTCAGTCTGATTTTGATTTTGATTTTATTATCATGTGTACTCAAGTACAAAAGTACAGGAGTACATTGAAAAGTGTGTAATGTTGCCACATACGGCATCATCATAAGTACAGCCACCTCAGTACAGAATCTTAAGAACAAGGTAGAAAGAAGGAACAAAGTTAAAAGTTAAACATTGCAGTAATTATAGTATACTATAAAACATATGAAATAGGGTTAAAAGTTATACATTGTAGACCTTCGTGGTTTTAAGTAGAAAAAAAATTAAAGCTGAAAGTTCAAGCTTTACAGTCTTTCTTAAGTGCTTAACCACGGTAGGACCACACTTCAGGGAATCACTTTGAGACCAGAAGTCTACACTGAGGGCATGTTGGGCTGAGAGACCACCACATACTACTGAAAGACCACCACGCTGGGCTGAGAGACCTGGTTCAGGATTCTACAGTTCAAACTTCTGTCAATGCTTCTAAGTTAATCCAAGTTCACTGGGGATCTGAACTCTGTTAAAATAGAATCCTGTCTTTTAGAAATTCATCTATCGTGCTTCTGAGATTAAACGATTGGCTCATGCTGAGGTAAACCGGTTTGATATTTTGGGTAAAGGCAAGTTGATATTCAGGAAGGGAAATATCAATTTTCCGCTAATTGAACATCTCTGAATTCTGCAGATCCAAGCTCGATATTGGTGTGTGCGCTGGGTCCTATTCACATACAGATTCACTGAACCCTGACAATTCCACCTCAAGAAGATAAATGGATCTGCAACAGCAACGCTGCACCAGAGGAAATGGTCATGCAACAAAGAGCAACTCTTTATCTCACACAGCGCCCTTTATTAAAGTCTTGTTCAGTTTTTTTGATAGAGTCAGGGCTTTAACTAAATGCTCCATCACTAATTAAATAATAGCTGCTGATGATGAAACAAACTCTGGGGGTTGGCTAACAGTCCCAATTTACCTCACAAACCCATTAACCTCTGCAAAAAAAAAACTCTCTAACTGGTTCAATCTATTTCCTTTTCCAGTCTCTCGAATCTAAAATCAACTTCATTACTCCTGGGTCTTCTGTATCCTGCACTTGGCATCTGTTTCTTACCTTTGGCAGCCCTCGGCATCTCTCGGAATTAAAGTCGAATAACCGTCCCTCTGCTATTGGCAATCCAGGAGAAAATCTTCAGGGCATCAAAAAGAACCTTATATTACTCTGAATACTTTTGTTTATTCATTCTGACAATATTAGGGATGGGTAACAGGGCAGTTTGAGTGGTTAGTGGCTGCATGGAGACTGTATTTGAACATGGTCCAATCCTATACTCTTTGTAAATATTTGCCAATCAAGAGATGGTGCAGGTAGGAACTGAACCTGGTTCTTGTTGGCCCAGAAGTAGAGACAATACCACTGTACCACAAGGATCCTCCTAAACCCTATATCTATGTCATGTGTATGTCAACTGCAAATAGCATTGAATCAACCTCTGGCCATTACAGAAGCACTACTCATGCCGACCAGAATTCAACTGCAGCTCATCAATATTATCCTACCTCCAAGCAGACATGAAAATGGTTTAGTTCGAGCCATTGACTGATGGCTGTGCCCGTGGTTTAGTCGATCTGTACTCTGGAACAGAAGGATTCCAGCTGATTAAAGGACTTGGCTACTTCTTCATCCTTTAATCAGCTCTCTGTCCGCACCGTAGGACCCCCCTCTCACCAGCTCACAAACTCCTCAATCAAACACAATCGCTTTAATAGGGACTGTGCTCTTCAAAGGCATATGCAGTGATTCCAAGTGCCTGATTTTTAATAATAAGACATGTGCTCTGTAACACAATTGAGACTGCTTGCTCTCATAATATCAGGCAATACTTAAAACTGTTCTTTGCAGGCACAGAGAGAGGATCAGAGAAAGAATAAAGAGAGACAGAGGAAGGACAGCAGCCAATGATAAAAGTACCTATTGTAATAGAAAGATCAACACAAGGCAAAATGACAAGAGGGAAACAAAGGCACAATAACCTCGAGTGGAATTGTCTGAAGGATGGCGAAGTTGTGCATTTTAACAAAACATGATATGAATTTTATTTAGGAATAGTTTCAAGCTAAGACATTCAAAATTGAATTATGACAAATGTATCAATAATGGATAATGTCTTAGCAATTGGGTCATGCCGAACAGATTTTCTCAGGCACGTAACAGTTTCCTAATCCACCAATAGAAGGAACTACGCACTTGTTATGAGTCTGGCATTCGTTGCTTGTGGCAAAGATTTTGTAAATGTTATTAAGTTAAAAATAATCACACAGCCCCTTCGTAAATGCAAAAACCAAACTTAACTCCTATTTGAGAACGTCACTATAAAACTTGTTCTGGAGGCTGCAGTCAGGACTCATCGTCATCGATGCTCGAGGATGACTCTCTTCCACTCGCAGCGTGAGGCTGTAGGTGGATGTGGCTATCGCAGGCTCCGTTACACATAGGGTAGAAGATGGTCCCAGGAAGGGATGGGTGAGGCATTGGTGTGGCAGTGCGCACCTTTCGCTGTTTTCACCGGACTTCTGCTTTTACCTGATGGACAGTTTCGAAGTGCTCCATTGCCTTCCCAGGCCCTCCGTCTCCACTATGGACAGTCTTGGCCCCAGCGAGTCCTAGGTGCCTGTGGGAATGACACACTTCGCCAGTGAGGCCTGAGGGGTGTCACTGAAGCACTTCCTCTATCCACCAGGGGCTCGCCTGCTGTTTCGAAGCTGGGAGAACAGCACCTGTTCGGGGAGTTCTCATGTCGGTCATGTGACTGTGACTAACAAAAAAGAGTTTGCAAAAGACACTTACTTGAACGCGGACCTTAGGAGGAGCAACAATAATTCTTCCGACCACCTAACCCCCAGTATCATCTGGTGAGTGTTTATTGCAGACTGACACATTCCAATGTCCAGGATTGCCTGCTGAGGAATGCTTCAAAGATTGGCGACAGTGAAGACTCAATGGGGAAAGGCATCAGTTTTGGGGTCTCTCCCCATTGCACACCATCTGTGCAAAAGCCCTGAGGCTGAATGTTTTGTGTGGAATGAATATTGTAAATGGAACCTGTAATTGAAAATGTGGCAAGCACCTATGAGTGTCACATATTGCACTGAAGAAAATTGATCCACATTGCACTTTATGTAATGTCAAATCTGAACTGTAATTTCATCTACCTTTGCAAATTTAATTATTAAAATATATTGTTGGGGAGAAAAAACAGGCATGGGAAATTTAAACTGTGCTGCAATATCTTGGCCGTTTAATGACAAACTTTAACATCTATAAAATTACTGCTGATGAACGGTTATTTGCAATTAAGTAGGCTAATGCCACTGTTAAAATATTGGGCAGTGAGATATGTCACAGCAATAATTAGAAACATTTTTCAGCTATTTTCTAGTCTCACATTGTTCACAATAGGACTGCAGCAGTATAATTCATATACATGTTCTATTCGTCGTGCAAATATATAACATGTCAGCTGCCAGCACTACAGAGCTGGATAAAATATAAAGAAAACCTTATTTGTTTTTTCCAAATTGGCACTTTGAATAATTTTCCTTTGGCATTCAGCTACAATATTCACCCAAGCAAATGCGGATTAGTTACAAAAGGACTCCAGCTGTGCAGCCAAGGATGTCTAATATTCTCCCAAGTGATGATGAGGAAAGGATTGACGCAACCCAGATCTCATCCCAGGACAGAAATGGCATTAGCTGTCACAAATCTAATGAGAATGGCTTTTTTAAAAAGATGTTGTAAATACCAATTGGTCGAATGTAATAAACAACATTTTATTTTCAAATAAATCTACCCAGACCTCACCAAACTGTGCAGGCTCCTAACTTTGCTTGACATCTGGCCATTAATATTAGTCAAGTTCAGAGCCTACACTTCATAAACCTATCAGAAGTCACATCCACCCAAGGGTACAACTGACAGAAACTTCATCTGTTGATAACCTCAAAGAACAAGGGATGTCAAACAGCAAAACCACCAATTTTTCAACCTCAAATACCATACCTAATGCACAATAGATAATCAAGCTCATTAATTAATTTTTCACTGACTTCTTGAGAATACATACAAACCTCAGCAATAAGTGTAGGGTTTGGGATGGACATGAGATTAATGTTAGTTTTGAGACATGGAAAGAGCAGTCACCTCCTCAAGCTGGGTTGATGTTGTGAAATGCAGACCAAGATTGAAAGTTGGAACCGCCTCAAAAGAATGAGTCAACTATTCTTGTTCCTTTTTCCCTTTGAATTTACCTCAACTCCAATGATATTCTTTTCAGCCAAATTTTCTCTTACCTATAGCCAAGTTTGCAGATGACACCAAAATAGGTTGGAAGACAAGGGGTGCAGACGATACAAAGACTCTATAGAGGGTTATAGACAAGTAAAAGTTGGTAATGGAATGGAATATAATATGAGAAAATGTGAGCCTACGCACTTTGGCAGGAAGAATACAGAAGCTGAATATTATTTAAATGGAGAAAGACAGCACAAAGCCACAGCACTGAGAGATTTGGAGTCCTCATGTAAAATCACAAGTTGGCATCCAATTTCAGCAAGTAATAGGGAAGGCAAAATGACTATTGGTCTTTATTTTCAAGGGAACGCAGTATGAACGTAAGGAAGTCTTGCTAAAACTATACACGGCATTAAACACAGGAACAAAAACAAAGTTGCTGGAAAAGCTCAGCAGGTCTTGCAGCATCTGTGAAGGAAAAAACAGAGTTAACGTTTCGGGTCTGGTGACCCTTCCTCAGAACTGAGTTCT